>NC_079448.1:44771232-44811232 GCF_903798145.1 Danio aesculapii | reverse complement strand
AGCCCCCTAAAAGGACTGACTGCCTCACCTTTAAGGACTGACTACCCCACCCTAAAGGACTGACTGCCATGCCCTGAAGGACTGACTACCATAAAGGACTGACTGCCCCATCATAAAAGACTGATTGCCTCACTCTTAAGGACTGACTACCCCACCCTAAAGTACTGATTGCCACGCCCTGAAGGACTGACTGTCCCATCATAAAGGACTGATTGCCTCACCCTTAAGGACTGACTACCATACCCTAAATGACTGATTGCCATGCCTTGCAGGACTGACTGCCCCACCCTAAATCACTGATTGCCATGCCCTGAAGGACTGACTGCCCCACCCTAAAGGACTGATTACCACACCCTGAAGGACTGACTGCCATACCCTAAAGGACTGATTGCCCCACCCTAAATGACTGATTGCCCCACCCTGAAGGACTGACTGACCCATTCTAATGGACTAATGGCCCTAATGGCCCTACCCTAAATGACTATTTGCCTTGCCCTAAGTGACTGATTGTCCCATCTTGAAGGACTTAATTCCCCATAAAGGACTGATTGCCCCGCCCTGAATGACTGGTTGCCACACCCTAAAGGACTGACTGCCACGCCCTAAAGGACTGATTGCATGGCCCTAAAGAAATGATGGCCCTGCCCTACATGATTGATTTTCCCACTCTAAATAACTGATTACCCCACCCTAAATCACTAATAATTCCACCCTAAAGGACTGATAGCCCACCCTAAAAGCATTCCATGTGACATGAAATAAAGAAGGGAGGAAAGGTTATCTAGGGGGAGGAAAGGTTATGTTTTTTGATTGAAGATTATGGGGCAAATTAATTGTAACAAAATAATAAATTGCAGAGATACATTGTCTCTTACAAGCACTATAATAAACAAACAAGAAAACACATTTTAATTTCATTTCATCTTTAATCAACTGGGGAAGAGTGCTGAAAACTATTAGTCTTCTTTTTACCGTATCCACTTGCAGTGTCTTGCCTCAAAGATGGTAAAACTGGTGTGTGTCAGTGCATGTCTAAAGCAGGATTATGGTGCTGGCGAGAGAGAGACTGGTTACAGTTTGCCTGCTGTGGAGGTGATTGAGAGGCTGATACCTCCGTCACATTGAGCCAGGTGGCGTCTGTTCACACACACGGGACACGGCCCACAGTGGAAGGATTAGTCCTGGAGATATGAATATGCAGATGTGGAGAAGCATCACAATGTCTGTCTGCCTCTCTGTTCACACTCTTGCTGTCCTTCACCTTGCCTGGCTCTGAGCGGCATTATTACACAAGTCATAGGCTGCAGATGGGGCACGTCTGACATCACACACACACACACACACACACACACACACACACACACACACACACACACACACACACTAAAACATCACAATGGCACATACAGACACTTACACACACTAAGAGTGTCTCATTGGCACAAACACACACACACATACACACACACACACACACTAAGAGTGTCACAATCGCACACACACACACACACACAAAGAACGTCACAATGGCACAAACACACATACACACACACACACTCTTAGGACATCACGATGGCACATACACACGCAGATGGGGCATGCAGGGACAGAGTGTGGACCAAGGCAAAGGGTGTGAGTGTGACAGTGTGTGACAGGGTGTGACAGAGATCCGTCACTTCGGTGCAAAAAGCATCCGGAGCTCCCCCAGAGATGAGGCGCTCTGTGACAGGCCTCGTCCATACACACACACACACACACACATACACACAGACTCTCACTCTCCCTCTCTCTCTCTCTCTCTCTCTCTCTCTCTCTCTCTCTCTCTCTCTCTCTCTCTCTCTCTCTCTCTCTCTCTCTCTCACTTTCTCTATATATTATATCTATATTATGTTTCTGTGTATTGTGGGGACTTTCCATTAGTTCTTCTTTATTATTATTATTATTATTATTATTATTATTATACTGACCAGATTAAATTTTCTCTCAAATACCCCAAATTCAATCCAACACCCTAAACCTAACCTTATCAAAATGTTGGTCCCCATAATGTACAATAAACCCCCATATAATGTACAATAAACTGTCACTGCAGGTACACACACTTATGCACAAATAGGTTGAATTCTCATATATTCACCAATAAGAAATATAAAGCCTGGATTTCAGCTATGTATATGTATAATATTTTATTTTATTTTATTTCATTTCATTTCATTTCATTTCATTTCATTTTATTTTATTTTATTTTATTTTATTTTATTTTATTTTTCTTTATTTTATTTTCTTTTATTTTTCTTTATTTTATTTTATTTTTTAATTTTTCTTTATTTTATTTTATTTTATTTTATTTTATTTTATTTTATTTTATTTTATTTTATTTTATTTTATTTTATTTTATTTTATTTTATTTTATTTTATTTTATTTTATTTTATTTTATTTTATTTTATTTTACAAGAGTCCAATCAGTCACTAAGATGTAGGAAGCAAAGGAAACAAGTTCAAAAGATAATAAACAACACACATTTCCAAAAAAGCTGACCGTAATGACCAGCGATTGTTTTTTTTTACATCTAAATATGAGCAGAGCCAACAGCTGAAGAACTGTATAAAATAAAATAAAAAAGTTCTATGAATAGAAAGGGATTTTTTTGCCTTCAGCCATGAACAATAATTGTATCTCAAAAAAGATCCAAAAAATAGAAAGAAACTATTCTGAATAAAAGCTCCGGCTTCCCATGGCTGCTTTATTCCAGATGAATTGTCTGAATGAGCTGTGCGAGTAACCCACTACCACTCATCCACACAAGTTCATTTGGGGGTTAGTAGTCTATAGCCTGCTTAACCATAGATTTATGCAATTAACTTTGTGTGCAACTCAGTGTTGTGCACTCTGTGTTTGATGTTGCAGCCGTTTAGCACTAAATTTCCCCTCAGGGATCAATAAAGTGTAAGCGGGCAGCTCTTTTTTCTTTCTTTTTCTTTTCTTTCTTTTTTTTCAAGGCTCATTCAGTGTCCGTTGCTCTTGTATGCATATGTAGGGTTTCCGCTAAAACAAATGTTTTGTTGTTGCAGATGAGATGGGATTTCTGTGCAATTAGCATTGCTAAATGATATTGAAAAGCAGACTGTTATCATTGTCAATTGAAACAGAATGAAGTTTGATTGTGGCACATAGAGTAGTCAGCCTACCCACGTTTTCATTCAAAGCTGTGAATTAAACTTACAAATAATAAGAATAGCACATACAGAGCTCAGCATAAATAAGTACACCCCTCTCAAATTTATCTTTTATATTCATATTTTTAATAGGAAGCTATGCATTATTATATTTGTGCATATACATTAGATTAGTCAGTACCAAAGCCAAATCTGGAGCTTATCCAGCAAAATAACTTACGATAATGGTTCAAAAACTAGCTCACCAAAATATATATGTCATAGAAAAATATTAAATACAAATTTTAAGAAGAGGGAAAATCAAGAGATGCAAAAAAATGAAAAAATTGAGTTGAAATTTTGTATGTTGTAATTTATTTTTAGCAATATTTAGCTTGAATTTAATTGTATTATCTTTCGATTTCTAAATATGTTTGGTGACTAAAATATTATTTTAATAAATATATCTGTTTAATAAACCTGTTTTGTTTAAATTAACCAAAATACATTGCCTATATTCACTGAGAAATGGATAAAAATAATCATTTTCAAAAAGGGGTGTATACTCAATTATGCTGAGCATAGAAAGATTGAGAATGGAGTCATTGCAGTGAGGGAAACCACTGTATTTCTTTCTTTTTTATCCTAATAAATTATAGAGGACAGAAGAAAACCACAATAACAGATGCTGACACAATCATGTGATTCAGTTTAGGATTTAGCATTTAACCAAATACATTTGATGACAGATTTTTGAAATGACTAGATGAGAAAATGAGTTGGCTTGCACTGAGATTGATCCACTGGTTAGTTTAGTTATCCATCTGGATGATCTGTTGAGACAACAACAACGAGTTTATTTTGTTTATTTATTATTATTTTTTTACATTTATTTATTATTTGTGTATTTATTTATTTGTTTGTTTGTTCAGTTGTTCAATAGTTTGTTGGTTTGTTGGTTTGTTTGATCATTGGTTTGTGGTTTGTTGGTTGATTGGTTCGTTAGTTCATTTGTTCGTTCGTCCGTCTGTCCGTCCGTCCGTCCGTCCGTCCCTCCATTCGTCTGTTTGTTTTATTTATTTATTTATTATTATTTTTTTTTTATTATTTATTTATTTTTTTGTGTGTATTTATTTGTTTGTTTGTTCATTTGTTCAATAGTTTGTTTGTTTGTTGGTTTGTTTGATCATTGGTTTGTTGTTTGTTGATTGATTGGTTCGTTAGTTCGTTCATTCGTTCATTCATTTGTTCGTTCGTCCGTCCATCCATCCGTTCGTCTGTTTGTTTGTTTTATTTATTTATTTATTTACTTATTCATTTTATATTTATTTTTTATTTGTGTATTTATATGTTTGTTTGTTCATTTGTTCAATAGTTTGTTTGTTTGATCATTGGTTTGTTGGTTTGTGGTTTGTTGGTTGATTGGGTCGTTAGTTAGTTTGTTCAATCGTTCGTTCGTTCGTTCATTTGTTTGTTTGTCCGTCCCTCCGTCTGTCCATCTGTTTGTTTCATTTATTTATTTATTTATTTATTTATTTATTTTACATTTATTTTTTATTTGTGAAGTTATTTGTTTGTTTGTTTATTTGTTCAATTGTTTGTTTGTTTGTTTGTTTGTTTGTTTGATCATTGGTTTATTGGTTTGTGGTCTGTTGGTTGATTGGTTCGTTAGTTAGTTCGTTCAATCGTTCATTTGTTCATTTGTTCCTTCGTCTGTCCATCTGTTTTTTTAATTTATTTATTTGTTTAATTTATTTATTTATTTATTTATTTATTTATTTATTTATTTATTTATTTATTTATTTATTTATTTATTTTTCATACAATGAAATTTAATGGAGAGAATATTTTTTTCAATACATTTCCACACATACTAGTTTTAATAACTCATTTCTAATAACAGACTTATTTTATCTTTGTCATGATGACAGTAAATAATATTTTACTAGATATTTTTCAAGACACTTCTATACAGCTTAAAGAGACATTTAAAGGCTTAACTAGGTTAATTAGGTAAGTTAGGGTAATTAGGCAAGTCATTGTATAATGATGGTTTGTTCTGCTGACAATGTAAAAAATATATTGCTTAACTAATAATATTGACCTTAAAATGGATCATATACAATTAAAAACTGCTTTTTTCTAGCCGTATTAAAACAAATAAGGCTTTCTCCAGAAGAAGAAAAAACATTATAGAAAATACTGTGAAAAAATCTTGGAAAATATTTGAAAAAGATAAAATCGGTATATATTTGTAGTCCAAAATAAACCAAAATGCTCAAGAAAATATGTGCATGGAAACTACAGCTAAAGCCACTGTTGCACTTCAGGGGAAAGTCGGTCTTCAGACATTACTTATACAGTTATCTCTGCATATTAAACTGGGACAGGAGCGAGTATTTCAGTAAAAAATAAATTACACACTTAAGCCTTCAAACCACTCCTTGTGATTTCCAGACTTCTCCCACAGCCTGTCTGAATTCCACAGACTATGAGTGTCAAACACACCCACACATACACACACGCACACATGCCCCACATGATTAAAAATCAGCACCAGCCACTGACCTCACTCGCTCACTCACACACACATGCACACACACAGATCAGAAGAGGAGTCACTGCGGACCACAGAAAGCATCTCTCATTCCCACACTGATTTGGAGTCCTCATCTTCAAAGCATCGCCTTAACATTTACTCCCAGCGAGACACCGTGAGAACATCAGACTGAAAACACATCAATCCATCTCTTTGCTTATCAGTGAAGCTGCTGCATGATAAATATGACCACATTCCATTACGGATGCATATATAGTGGCCTCAAAATTATAAGGCCACAAAAGATTGCATGTTATTGCATTAGATAAAGAGCTAACCAATCAGGCATCTGCAAATAACTGGTGCTGTTCTGTCACCTCACAGAAAGAAGGTCGCTGGTTCGAGTCTCGGCTGCGCCAGTTGGCATTTCTGTGTGGAGTTTGCATGTTCTCCCGTGTTCGCGTGAGTTTCCTACTGTTGCTCCAGTTTCCTCCACAGTCCAAAGACATGCCATATAGGTGAATTGGATGTACTAAATTGGCCATAGTGTATGAGTGTGTGTTTGAATGTGAGAGTGTATGTGTGTTTCTCAGTACTGGGTTGTGGCTGAAAGGGCATCCGCTGCATAAAAAGCTGAAATAGTTGGCGATTCATTCCGCTGTGGTGACCTCTGATAAATAAGGGACTAAGCTGAAGAAAATTGAAAAAATGTTTAGAAATAAGTTTAAAAAAAAATCATTCTATTAAACAAAATTTGGGGAAAATACACAAGGGGGTTAATTATTCAGAAGGGTTAATAATTCTGACTTATATACAAATATAGAATGCACAGTGTAAATGTTTGCCATCCTTCATTTCTCAGTATTAATAGACAATATATTCTGGTTAATTGAAACAAAACTTTTGAAGTAAAAATGTGGTCAACTAACATCTTTAGGAATAAAAAACAAAACAAAAGCATAATAAAACCGAAAGATACTGCATTTAAATGAGAAGTTACAAAAAATATACAAACTACACAATTTTAACTAAATGTAATAAGTTTTATGATTCCCTTGACATTTCCTTTTTAGTAAAAATTAATTTAATAATTTCCCCTAGTGTATTCATTGGGGTGTACTAATATTTCAGCAGTTATATTATGCTACTTTGTTAAATTAGTTCCAGAAAATGTTTTTGGCACTGGCTAATGTGTATAGACGAATATCTTATTGTACAGCATCCTATAGAAACTAACAATTTATAAGAGAGATCTGTAAGGTGGTTTACCTGTTTACACTGTCTCTATATATAAATCAAATTCAAGTAACTTAACATAATATTTTGAACACAATAATGTTTTTTTTTTTTTTATCAAAAGAGCTATGAAATCAATATTTGGTGGAATAAACCTGATTTAAATGTCACAACAAACAAAAACTTGTTTGTATTTTATTTATTTGTTTGTTTGTTTGTTTGTTCGTTTGTTTGTTCCTTTGATCATTCGCTTGTTCGTTCGTTTGTTCGTTCGGTTGTTTGCTCGCTCCTTCCCTCCTTCCTTCATTCTTTCCTTCCTTCGTTCTTCCTTCCTTTGTTAGTTAGTTTGTTCATTCCATATTTGGTGGAATAAACCTGATTTAAATTTCACAACAAACAAAAACTTGTTTGTATTTTGTTTGTTTGTTCGTCTGTTCGTTTGTCTATTCGTTTGTCTGTTTGTTCATCTGTCCGTTCATTCATCTGTCCATTCCTCCATCTGTTCATTCGTCCTATCGTCCGTTCGTTCGTTTGTCCATTCATCAGTCTGTCTGTCTGTTCCTTCGTCCGTTCGTCCATCTGTTTGTTCATTCGTTCGTTCGTTCATCCGTTCGTTCATTCGTCCATCCGTTCGTCCGTCTGCTCATTCGTCCGTCCGTTCGTTTGTTCATCCGTTCGTTCATCCGTTTGTTCGTTTGTCCGTTCGTGTGTCCGTCCGTCTGTCCGTTCGTGTGTCTGTTCCTTTCTTCCTTCGGTCGCTCGCTCAGTCGCTTGTTCATTCGTTTGTTCATCCATCTGTTTGTTTGTTCGTTCATTTATTTATTCGTTTATTCAATCATTTATTCACTTGCTTTGTTTATTTAATTTAATTTAATTTAATTCTTTCATTACTATCAAGATGAATGGGATGCGTTGATGTGCCACATGGCTTGAGGGTGAGTAAATAAAAGGCAGAATTTTATTTATACGTGAATTCTCCCATAAGGCACCCAAATACATTTAAAAAATAAATAAAAGAACATTTGTTTAAAATATTTCTTAAAAGCTATGAAAAGTGTTTCAAAGTAATACTTGTTTGCAATAACTGTAATTACAACACAGTTAGACTGACCTTTATATGAATTTGTTATTTTGACTTTTTTATTTTTTTGCATTGATTTGAGGATATATTTGAGTTCAAGAGTAAAAAAAAAGCCCAAAAAGACAGACTAACATCTGTTCTTCAGTCTGTCCTGGTTAAAAAAGGAGAGAGAAAAGTGGGGAAGATTCTGTTAATCCGTTACCAAATCTCTGACTAGATCGCTCATCAGAAATTAATAACTTTGATCCAAGTCTCCATGGCAACCCTTGGCTGATTTGGGTCTTAATCTCTCTTAATGTTGTGTAATGTGTTTCTTAGGAGTCTAAGCGCTTTTTATAATCTTACACAGTTACACCCACACCCACACGTACAGTACACGCTTCCAGACTGATCAGCATTAAACATGAAAAAACGAAATAAGAACCATCGTGTACTTTGTGTAATAATTAGTTCTTAAGGATTTGTAAAAGCGAGGATGTAAAAGTAACATATTGCATATAAGCTATTTTTAAAGTGCAGATTAACCTACAGTATATGGAGCGCTTTGTAGAGCAGATTGTGTTGCGCTTTAGTGTACAGATGTGACTGAATAAGTAACATCCACAGATATGTCGTGTTAACGGATTGTCCGACACAAGAGGTGACAGACATGAAGCGTCTACTTATGACTGCTTGCTTGTTTGTGTCTTTAAAGTAATCTGTAATGACTCCATATGTGTTTTTGTGCTTACTGAGATAATATGGTATAAAGTGGTCTTTATCTGCATGTATCCTTCTGGTCTTCTCCCCCACTTTAGCCTCTTAATCCGGCTGCGTCCAGAATAATATTCCCTGCTTGTGTCCTGTTGACTGGAGAGAGGGATGTAGGTTGAAGGAGGACAGACTGATTTCTTTATTGAGTAATTTCAGATATGCCGTGAAAGTTCATAGGAATGATTCATTAGTGACAAACGCTTTCTGAGAAGAGACTCATTCACGGGATGTGACTGTTTCATTGGACACTTTGCTCACTCTAATGGTGTTTGTCTTAAACGTTTATGACTTTTCTGTCTTCTGTGGAAGACAAAAAGACGAATCTATGAAATGGTAGATCAATGCGACCTATCTATTAATTACTGGATTTAAATATTATTAGTCAATATCTATATGTTATAGTTATTTTATCATTAGAATCAGAACGAGCTTTATATGGCAAGTGTGCTTAAACACATGGAATTGTTTGTGGTTTTCAGGAGACCTTAGTCTAATACAGGTTTATACTACTATATATTTATGTATAGTAATCTTACTATTTTATATTATTGCATGGATATTTATTTTTCATATTTAATTTGTTATTTATTTTTTAAAGCATGACTGTGAGGTTAGAAATAACATTTAATTTTAATTATGATATAGAAAAATGTTGATGTTTATTACAAGAACTAAATACTAAATTTGAATTTAAATGTATTGAATACAAGTTATATATTTTTTAACTAATAAAAATGTGGAGAGGATGAAAATGAATAAATAACCACATGAATAACCACATAAATAAATAAATAAATAAATAAATAAATAAATAAATAAATAAATAAATAAATAAATAAATAAATAAATAAATAATGATAAATAAGAATAAATAAGAATAAAGACCAACACAAAAATCCAAATAAATAAAAAATATCAGTAGAATAATTCCAAATACCAAATTAAATATATAGAATGCAAGTATTAAACATATTTTAGTAAATAAATAAATTAACAAATAAATCAATAAGGATAAAGATCAACACAAAATCCAAATAAATAAAAGATATCAGTAGAATAACTCCAAATACTAAATTAAATATATAGAAGGTAAATCATTAAACATGTTTAAATAAATAAATAAATAAATAAATAAATAAATAAATAAATAAATAAATAAATAAATAAATAAATAAATAAATAAATAAATAAATAAATAGATAAATAAATAAATAAATAAATAAATAAGGATGAAGACCAGCACAAAAAATCCAAATAAGTAAAAAAAATATCAGTACAATAACTCCAAGTACTAAATTAACAATATAAAAGGCAAGTTATTAAACATATTTTAAATAAATAAATAAATAAATAACAATGAAGACCAACACAAAAAATCACGGTGGCGCAGTGGGTAGCACAATCGCCTCACAGCAAGAGGCTTGTTGGTTCGAGCCCCGGCATGTTTGCATGTTCTCCCCATGTTGGCATGGGTTTCCTCCGGGTGCTCCAGTTTCCCCCACTGTCCGAAGACATGCACTATAGGTTGAATAACCTATTTGAATAAGCTAAATTGTCCGTAGTGTATGTGTGTAAACGAGTGTGTATAGATGTTTCCCAGTGCTGGGTTGTGGCTGGAAGGGCATCCGCTCCATAAAACATATGCTGGATAATTTGGCGGCTCATTCCGCTGTGGTGACCCCTGATTTATAAAGAGACTAAGCCAAAAAGAAAATGAATGAATGAATGAATGAAAAATGATACTTTCATCCTCGCTCTCCCCTATATGAATTGGTCAAAAATGATGTCTGACCCACTTCCTTTCTAAGCTGTTACTATTTTTATGATGTCAAAACAAAATAGAACAAAATAGTGTACACTTTCAAAAAACATTGCTACAACAATCCCTAATCGGCTTTTAAACCAAAGAAATCTGAATATAATAAGCCACTTGGGCAACTTTTATGGAACCTGACAGTCTTAATTGTCATTTATATACTATATTGAAACTCCAGTTTGAGACCAGCAGTGAGAGACTCTTTTATTCACAGTCAAACTCATATTTCATTCATAGTCAAACTCCTCTATAGCTTGTTTTTAAACTTTAGAAATGCACTTGAAGATAAGTCAGATGTAGATCTATTTTACTTCTACATTCAGATCAGATGCTTATTCATGACAGATAAATGAAGGCTCTGCACTGCAGGAAGTGTGTGGAAGGATATAATCAATGGCTGTGTGGGTGAAAGTGTGTGTTAAAGCTGTATAAAGGAGAGCCAATGGCACGCTGCAGGCTGGCATGTCATGTGCCCGCGTTGACAGAAACCTCACTATGGAGAATCTGTGAAGGTCACAGCAGACCTGCAGGACAGATGACCATTAAAGACCACCATATCAGTACAGGACAGACTGATCTTGTGTATCATTATAACACTTCATCAGGCCATTCTGCTATAGGTAGATGTAAAACAAGGCTTGACACTTACTCTTAGTCAAGAAGCATGTGTGCACTTAATTTGACTGATTTAAATGGGCATCAATAACTTTAGTGGTGTGAAGAAAATGTGCTATCTATGCTATAAGCTAAATGTGAGAATTGTCATGTGCAGATTAGTCAAAAGTCTGTGATCAGTGTGTAAACAGCTTTTGTTTAAAGACTTCACTGGTTGACTATTGCTACCGTTGAAGTCAGAATTATTATAACCCCCCCCCCCCGTTTATTTTTTACCCCAATTTTCTGTTTAACAGAGAGAAGATTTTTTTTCAACATATTTTTAAACATAATAGTTTTAATAACTCATTTCTAATAACTGATTTATTTTATCTTTACCATGATGACAGTAAATAATATTTGACTAGATATTTTTCAAGAAACTTATACAGCCTAATGTGACATTTAAAGGCTTAACTAGGTTAATTAGGTTAACTAGGCAGGTTAAGGTAATTAGGCAAGTTATTCTATAACAATGGTTTGTTCTGTAGACTATCAAAATTATATAGCTTAAAGGGGCTAATAATTTTCACCTTAAAATTGTTTTTAAAAGCCGAAATAAAACAAATAATACATTTTTCAGAAGAAAAAAATATTATCAGACATACTGTGAAAATTTCTTTGCTCTGTTAAACATCATATGAGAAATATAAAAAAAATAAAATAAAAAAAAGGGGGGGGCTAATAATTCTGACTTCAACTATATGTTTTCATCTGCCTATTTGTATGCACATTTTGGACTATCACTTAAAAACATGCTTAACGTGAATGTCAAGATGCATACAGTATATTTTAATTTGAGTAGGATAAACTATCTGAGAAGATGTGTATTTACTACAGTGGAAACAAGTTTATAAAATAAATTCCAGCCTACGCTTCAAAAAAGTCATGTGATTTAGTTTAGCAATGGGGGCAATGGGATGTCATTAATGGATAACTTAAGGCTGTATTTACACTGCATGGTTCAAGTGACCCGATTCGGATTTTAGTCTCCCATGTGGCACAGATTGGATTCGGCCCGTGTACGTGTAAGCAGGAAAAAAAATCACATGGATTCTGATTTACTCAAAGCAGATTCAGGCCTTGTTCATATATGGAAATTTATCTGATATGAATCAGATCCGTACCCTCGTGTCTGCAGTGTAAGTAGATAGATCAGATTTTCACCTGTCAAAATGAGTCACGCATCATTAAAAACCATAGAGAATGACGTCAGCTCGAATGCTTTCATTTCAGAACTGGCTTCAGCAGAGTCTTGAACCTTACATTCCATATACAAGAACAAAAAGCATTTATATTGACATATCGCACAAGTATTCAAGCATGTTAGTGAGCGAGAGAGAGAGAGTGCACAGCATCTGCCACGTAAACAATATATAAAACTGTTGCATACATTACATGCATAAACCCCTCCATGGACATTACACCCAGCAGGCACACAACATCATAACCAAAATTGAATGTCTAGTCAACATCTAACGACAGTGTTATTTTGACGTAAATTACATTGATATTTGGTTGGTTTTAGGTTGTGTTGGAAAGACAAAAATCTATGGTCTGATAAATGTCATAGTCCTCACAACGTCAATGTGTAACATGATTAGATGTAGATTTTTAGTTGATTTTAAGTTGGACTTTGACGTCGGCCTGATGTTGGATTCTGACGTCAACCTGACCTTCATTTCCAAACAAAATCCAACATCCCCACGACGTTGGGGTACGTTTGGGGTACAACGTCAATATGACGTCATATTGACATCCTGTGCCTGCAGGGCATACTGGTTTTTAAAAAAGCCTAGATTAAAAGAAGATGGCCAAATGAGAACTTTTCTGTCATAAACTATAGCAAAACAACTTGTCAAAAAGAATAAAAAAATGAAACCCTGTGAACAGATTAAATACAGGAATGGAGAAAATAAATCTTTTATTATCAGCTGTCTTTGTTTTCCTGGTCATCGCGTCTCGTCATTGTGTGCAGTGTAAATGCAGACAATCGGATACGAGTCACTTTTAAAAGATTTTGTAAGCAGGTTACCAAAAAAATCAGATAGAGTCACAAAATCGGAATTGACCATCAAGATCTGCAGTGTAAATGCTGCCCTAGTGAATTGACAACATCTGAAATGTTGTTTCAGTTAGCCAGTTATGCCTTAGCCAATGTCTATCACCAAAGTGGTTCAGTATTATTACGTCCCATTCATTATTACCTCCTTGAGTTTCTTGCTTTCCCAAAGGGTGGTCAGCATCTTCAAAAGCTTTCACACATTGCTTTAGTTTTCTCTTTGTCTTCTGAGGAACAATTAATTTAGTATTTTAGAAAAAAAAAGTCCTACAGTGACTTCTTCTAATGTAGCAAATTCCATGTTTACTTTTGATCACAGTGGCTCAGTGGTTAGCATTGTCACCTTACAGCAAGAAGTTTGCTGGTTTGAGTCGCGGCTGGACCAGCTGGTGTTTTTGTGTGGAGTTTTTACTTGCGCTATAGGCGAATTGGATGGACTAAATGGCCGTAGTGTATGAGTGTGTCTGTGAATGTGAGAGTATGAGTGTTTTCCAGTACTGGGTTGCGGCTGGAAGGGCATCCGCTACATAAAACATACTGGAATAGTTGGCGGTTCATTCTGCTGTGGCAACCTCAGATAAATAAGGGACTAAGCTGAAGAAAAATGAATGAATGTATGATATTTGGTGCCAGTTCATCAGGAAGTGCAGATTTTGTTCTCTTTGACTGGAAATTTGTCATTCGTTCACAAATGTTTTATATTCTAATAGTCCAGTTTTGGAATTCCAGATGGGAACATAGTTTTGATGATCTGTATACTGATTTTTAGGTGAAGAAATAATCTAAAAGTTGTGATGTTTACAAGGAAGGCTTAAAACATTCAGTATAATTCTGAAATTACGAATGATTCTGAAGTGTAACGTCATTTAATTTTCGAAATGAATTATTTTATTTTAAATCAAATGATCATAATTTTAGTTAGTTCTTTCTTTGACATGTTGCTTGTGAACTGCAGAGCTTGTGCGTAAATATTCATATCACTATGGTTAGATACTTTCTTAACGTTTGTTTTCTCAGCAGCTTTGACAACGTTAGGAGTATATCACTGAAAATGTATTTCCAACTTCTTTTACTGTTAATAAATGAACTAAAAAAACAGTATAAGTACAGCATATCAGTGTATTGACTTATGTTCAGTCTCTTCTACGATACTTGCACATAAGTGCGAACATGAGCAATCAGTTGCTGGCTGCAGTTCACTTAATGTCCACCAGTGTCACTAATATCAAGTTCAAAGTTCATAGTTTCTAGTTTATTTTAGATAAATATTTTAAAATGCCTTATTCTACCTCCAGCTGCTCAATCAAATATATGAGGGCGATCAAACATGCGATCTGACAAGCATATCAATTATATTATGATACAAACAGTTCATTCAATGTCCACCAGTGTCTCTAATATCAAGTTAATTCATTCATTCATTCGTTCATTCATTCATTCATTCATTTTCTTTTCGGGTTAGTCCCTTTATTAATCAGGGGTCACCACAGCAATGAACCGCCAACTTATCCAGCATGTGTATTACGCAGCGGATGCCCTTTCAGCCACAACCCAACAGTGGGAAACACCCATCCACTCCTGTGTTCACACACATACACTACAGCCAGTTTAGCTTACCCAATTCACTTATACCACATGTCTTTGGACTGTGAGGAAAACCAGAGCACCCGGAGGAAACCCACGTGAACACGGGGAGAAAATGCAAACTCCACACAGAAATGCCAGCTAATCCAGCCGGGGCTCGAAGCAGCAACCTTCTTGCTGTGAGGTGATTGTGCTACCCACTGCGCCACCGTGTCGCACAAGTTCATAGTTCATAGTTTCTAATTTATTTGAAATAAATAATTAAAAATGCCTTATTCTACCTCCAGCTGCTCCGAACATATGAGGGAGATCAAACATGCGGTCTGACAAGCATATCAATTATATTATGATACAAACACCATGGAGTAAACAGCCATAATTCATCAACAGTGTAACATAAGCAATCATTTGGCATACACACTGCTCATTAATTGTGAACTGCGAGCATACAGAGCACACAATGCCCTGATTTCACTCTGAAACATACATCATTTGTTTATTTGATGAAATCATTGCCTTTTTGAAGTTTAATAATCACATTAATCTAAAATGCCTGTTCCTCTTAGACCCCTTAAAATGAATGTTTTGTTTGTTTAATCTCAATTAAGATATATTTATGCTGAAATTTAAGGGTGCTTTTACACCTGGTTGATTGTTTCAGAAAGTAACATGCTTTCTCCCCTAGCTCAGTTGTTTTGGCCATATGTGAACACTGCAATCACACTCAGATCCGCATTATAACAATCAGTCAGAGATCGGCTGAATGAGGTGGCCTAAGCCTGCTTGAAAACAAACTCTGGAGCAGATTGCTTGTGGTGAGAAAGCAATCTTACTCAACAGACTAAGAAAGCAAGCTCTACCACAGTGTAAGACTTATCATTGACACTGCATGAAAAAATGAAGCCCTTTTATAATGTCTCTCTGAATGAATCATGGGTTATCCTGATACAAAGACTTCAGCATAAGGGAAATGTCTGAAGAAATATACTTCAGAAAATAATAAATTTTTATGTTTATTGCGCTTTTACAATGTAGATTATGTCAAAGCAGCTTAACATAGAAGTTCTAGTAAACTGAAACTGTATCAGTCCAGTTTTTAGAGTTGAAGTTCAGATGCAGCATTCAAGTCAAAATGATAATATTAAAAACAGCAAGAAAAATACAATCAGCATAGAGAGCTGCTACTTCTCCATTCTGATGAATGACTGATTTGGGCTGAATCGTTAATTCAATTCAGTTAATCTTTATTTCTATAGCGCTTTTACAATGCAGATTGTATTAAAGCAGCTTAACATAGAAGTTCTAGTAAACTGAAACTGGTATTAAACAAAAACCACTGTGGTTTACCACATTAATGAGAAATAAGTTTACCTGCACACGACAAAATTTGGCCAATTTATAAATATTATCTTGAGATATTATCTTTAGAAAGCAAAGTTAACTAAGAAGAAATAGTTGCACTGAAAAAAAAAATAACCTTAATATTTTACAGATGACAAATTACATTTTACAAATTACAAACGAGCTCAGTGGTGTCGCCTCACAGCAAAAAGGTCACTGGTTCGAGTCTCAGCTGGGTCAGTTGGCATTTCTGTGTGGAGTTCGCATGTTCTCCCTGTGTTGGCGTGGGTTTCCTCTGTGTGTTTCGGGTTTCTCTGGTTTAAGACATGTGCTATGGGTGAATTGAATTAACAAAATTGGCCGTAGTGTATGAGTGTGAATGAGAGTGTATGGGTGTTTCCCAGTACTGGGTTGCAGCTGGAAAGACATCCGCTGTGTAAAACATATGCTGGATAAGTTGGCAGCTCATATGGTTGTGGTGACACTTGATGAAAAAAGGACCAAGCCGAAGGAAAATGAATGAATGAATTACAAATGTTTGTGTATTAAAATATAGATTTTATTTGACACCATTTGCAGAATGAAACAAAACTTTGAATGAGCACATCTTCTTCTCGTTTTAAATTCTGTAATTTTTTTTTTTTTTCTGGTTCTGGTTCTTATTTTATCTTATTTTAAAAGGTCATAAAACCCCCCTCTTTCAGTTCAAGTCTACCTCAGAATTTTGTTTAAAAAATGCTCTGAGATTGGCGTGGAGTGCTGTGAGCTAAGGGAGGACTGGGTATGGCCAGCAGAGCAGGGGGAAAAAATGTGAGGAGACTCATGATTTTATAGTTTCCAAAGTTAAAATGCAAAGCAATAAACATCAAGTAATTTAATGCCCTGCTACATATACGATAGGTTATTCATAATTTCATAAAATATATAGGCTACACATAACCACAATTTGTTATATTATCATAAAGATAATCGTGTTTATTTGAACACAATAAATGAGGAGGACCTCTCTCTCTCCTCCTCAATCCCTGAGTCTGAATGCGGACAGAGTGGATAGCAATGCAGCAGGTCTTTTGCCCTATCTTTTCCACCTATTAGCCCTGCCAGTAATCTGTATGATTTTAAACATAGACGAACACAGCCGCATGGATATAGGCAATGTGTCTGAATGGTAACGAACTCAACTGATAAAAGACAAAGTCCACCATTCTCCAATTCTTGTACAGCTCTCCTGACAAAAATGCTTGGTACACACCAACAGCTTGGCTGTATCGGTAGTCCAGACAGCATCGCGGGGAAGACCACGCAACAAACCCCTTGGATCATGGAAACAAACTCTTCATGAATGGCTAAATACTCTATGCCGTGCCGGTCTCACAGCTTGGCAGGTCTGTCATCGGAAAGCACGTGCTCTCGTGAATAATTAAGAAGCAGGGTCTTCTCATTGGATAAGAAAACTCACCTATGAATATTGAGAAACTGGCACGTCATCCCAGGACAGGCAGACGAGTGCTACATCACAGATTTTGAACCTGCCCCAAAAATGATTTTAAACTTGTAAGATGAAATTAGCTAACAAAAGCTCATAATTATCCACGTTTATCCACAATTACAGCTGACAGGTGCTAACGTTGTCTTAACTGATGCTCAACACACACAAGTCTGTTAAAATCTTTCAAAACTACTGAAGTGTTTCTTGAACCTTTAAGGTACAATTCTCAGGTTTAATACATTATTAACTAGGGATTTTAGCTCTATAAACTCCAATTTTTTTGCTTATTAGTAGTTAGAAAGGTAATAGTTGAATTTGGATATTGGGTAGGGTTAGGGATGTAGGATAAAATCATACTTTAAAAGAAATAAACAGCTAATATGTTAAGTATATGCATGTCATGAGACAGTTGATATTTACACTAAAGTGTTACCTTTTTTTATTATTAAATAATGATCATGATTGGCAAAAATAACCTGTAGATTCTCTCAAGCCACTGCCCAGCCTATATCTAAAAAATATGTATCATCTTTTCGAATAATTTGAACTTCAGGAACCCCCCTGTTGACTTACTATAACTGTCTACGTAGGCATCTCACAGAGTTTGGGAAAACAACTATAAAATATCAACAGTAATGTATAGAAAATCACATTAAACATTTCAAGTGGTCACAGCTTCAGGGGACACAGTCAAGTTTCGGTATAATTGGGGCCTGCAACGACTCCCTGCACTCAACACCACCGAGGACTCATCAGTACAAAGTACATGTTACTAATCATATTTATATCCCCCCCGGGCTGATTCCACAGTCGCTTGGTATAAGTTACAAACCCAGTTATAATTGGTTAGAAATGCACAAGCTCGCAACCATAATTACACCCTAAGACTGGGTATCTAAGACAGCTTTAGTGAGTTTTCAAGAGCAATTCTGACAGCTCCCAACTCTCAACTCCCAGATTATTTCCCACGGACTGGCAAACAGCACAACGGTTCAATTTCAGACGTTCACATGGATCGGCAGCTCTTTTTCCGAGGCGGAGGAACTGTCATCTTGGTGACTGCAACACCTCAAGTGCCTTATCTGGGATTGAACCTGCATTCGATGAACTCGGATTGAACCCGCAGTGCTTGTAACAGCAGCTGAACTCTTATTCATTGCTCTCTCTGTTACGCAAACATTTAACACTTATTGCAAGGACAGCGCCCTGGGCAAGATGTAATTAAATTACTCTGGAAAACAACTGTAATAGAGCACAATATCAGTGTTATTCACGGAACAAAATAAATACGATTGATCCCTCAGGGGGAATTCAAGTGCAAAAGCAGATCTTTAAGCCATTACCTGTTATTTAAATGTACAAGGAGAGGTCTTCGGATCATCTGCAGGTGAAATGCTTTTCAGAAGCTCTTACCAGTTTTGGAGAGGTACCAAACTTTTGCATAATAGGCCAATTTTTATTAGGAAACTAGAACTTGCTGTAGCAAAGCGGTCACAAACCGAGAACTCTAATTTGCCCTATCTGAGAGATTTTTGTACAAAAAAACTTCCTGTAAGTTGTAGAATGAGTCACAGTATTACATACTAGTGAGCAGAGTTGGGGTAACACATTACAAGTAACACACGTTTTCTAAGTAACAGTAAAGTAACGCATTATTTTAACCCTTGTGTACTGTTCAAATGTACTACTCTTTTGTTATGTTCAGGATGAAAACACCCACTGAATTAAACTGCTGTAAAAATGCAGATTTTATTTTCTCTTAAGATTAATATTTTCTCAATTTTTTTCATAAATTTGTTAAATCAACCTCAAAACTATTAAATGTTTTAACTCTGTAATTGCCAATTCACAAATGATGTCACTGATTTGTCGAAAAAACACACACAAAATGTCGTATTTTCAATATTAATTGTGGATTGGATTTTTTTAACCTTTTAACACAGTTTTGGACATGTGAACGATTAATAACAACATTGGCTTCGATGCATTGTTAGATAAAAAATTTTTCTCCCTAATTTACTTGTGGTTGCTTTTGCTCCATTGACTTCCGTTATAATATTTGATGGTGCATAAATACACAAGAGCTGAGATGCATATTTTGATTTTCTCAGACACATCAAGGTAAGTGCGCAAAGGTCACTGTCACACTCTCACACACACACACGCACTTTAATTTGCTGTTATACTCCATATAAATTTTTTGCACAGGCCTATCTAAAGGATTTATGGTGACAACACATGATCAACAGTAAAAATTACACATTTTTTTATTACATTTTTTTTCTTTCCAACAGTGTAAACCATCAACAATCAAAAATGCA
Source organism: Danio aesculapii (assembly GCF_903798145.1). NCBI lineage: Eukaryota > Metazoa > Chordata > Actinopteri > Cypriniformes > Danionidae > Danio > Danio aesculapii. The sequence continues at coordinate 44,791,199 of NC_079448.1, read as the reverse complement.
TGATAATGTGGTGACATGGTTTTGCTATCAAAAAATGTGGTTATAAAGGAATTCAATGGGGCAAAAACAGCTACCAACAATAAATTAGGGAGAAATATGTTTTAAAATTAATCAAAAACATTTTATCAAAGGCAATGCTATTTCACATGTCCAAGATGGTAGAAAAAAGGTAGAAAAAAATACAGTCCACAATTACTTTTTATATTGAAAATATGTTTTGTGAGGGTTTTTTTCACCAAATCAGTGACATCATTTATAAATTCGACAATTAAAGAGTTAAAAACCTGTAATTTCCTAAGCCATTTAGTAGTTTTGATCAGGACTTTATGCAGATTAATTCTGTTTGTGTATTGTTAAGTTTTTTTTTTAACTCTAAACTGCTCATTTAATGAATGAACAGCAAATTGCAAAAAAATGAGTGTTGGATAATTTTTATCTTTAGGACTGCTTTTTAACCATATCTTCTTTGATTAAAAGTAATGTGCTGTACATTTATTAGATGAGCATGAGTATTCATGGTTTTGTTCACATTACTAGTGCAGAGGACCTATCCAGGCTGGATGGAGAAAACACTAACCTGCATATTATTCAGTTACACAATGGTGCCAAACACAGTCGAAAACAGGGGTGGATACAAGCATATTCACTGATGGTCAAGATGATTCAAAGTACCCTGGTGAGACTGTGTTAGTAGTTTCAGTGGTTGTTATCTGGAAATAGCATATCTTGGAAATTACATGACTGCTCAATCAGAATCAAGTATTCCAGAGAGCCGTGTATTAAGTGCTTTTAACCTAAATCACAGTAGCCTCCATTTGTGAAGGATGCAGCCTACCAAAGATACTCTCCTGCCTTCCTAAATTGCTAGAATTTTCCACAATTTGACATTTTATGGATTTTACTCTCTTCATCTATGTTAAACCGCTTTGACACAATCTACATTGAAAAAGCTCTATAGTAATAAAAATCAATTGAACTGAATTGTATACATAAAGGCATTCATATTGATGAACACACTGTCCTTCATCTATAAATATATACAACCTATCACAGCAGTCGTTGTTTTCGTCAACAATCAGCCTATTCTCACCGTAAACAGTGCGTTTTGATGAAGGGGTCAAAATAGGCCAGAAATATCTGTTATTTCCTAATTACGATTCAGGTAAAAGTATTATTAATATTATAAGTTAGCCTCAGAGAACTGTACACATTAAAAAAGACTGTTCATGACCCCTTTAAGTGCAAGGATATTATGGTTTATTAATTAAAGTTGCACATTTGAGCTGCCTCTGATTAAATATGTGTGAAGCAACTGTTTAATTAACAGAGTCTGTATTTTTAAAGCTCATCTGACATTGTGTCATTGTCTGTAAACAGAACTGTTGATTACACCTAAATGAGTCAACTTAAAATAACATTTATATTATTTATGAACCCTTTTTGCTGTTGGAGGTGACCGTTAAATGGAGGTTTTGTCACATTTAGCTGATTTGTCACAAATTTGTAAGGCCAGGCTACACAAATCATGCATACGCTCACAAAGAGTCAGTGGACCACTGCTGACCACTGCACTTTTTAAGCTCCCTGTGGTTGTCACCATTGTAAACAATATAATCAGTAACACCTAACAGCATTGAACTGAAAGCAGAGCTGTATGCAAATAAAAGCTAGCCAAGCTTTTCTCAGCTCTTATTTATATAATCTGTGAATTTCAGCCACTGTGGTGAGAACGGTTATAAGCACGGATAACAAAAGATAAATCAGATTAGGGGGGATTGTTTTTGTGTGTGGTCATTTAAACAGACGGTCAAACACTTGCTGACAGTGCAGCAAATAGGTGTCATTTAATCTTCAATTAATCTTCAATCTTTAATGCTGCGATATAAAAAAATACATTAAAAGTGGAGTGTGTACATTTTTTTACATTAAAATACTGTTTGCTGTCTCATGCTTAATATACAAGGACACACATAAGTAAGCATTTAAAGGTTGCAATGTATCAACAAATGCAATGTTATTTCAAATCACTGCTCTGTTTGTTTGAGAAGAGCCTGCTATGGAAACATTGACTTGGAAACATTAAGCCAATGGCAAGAATTTTTTATAGAACTTAATTTTTATTTTCTTTCAATACTGTTATGTGATGCTAATGGATAAAAATGATATTAGTATTCAAGATAATAATATTCAGCTTAAACCAAAATTTACAGACTTAATTAGTTTAATTAGCCAAGTTACGGTAATTAGGAAAATCTTCGTATAACAGTTCTGTAGGCGATCCAAAAAAAATTTATTGCTTAAAAGTGCTAATAATATTGACCTTATTATTTTAAAATTATAATAAAAACATTAAAACTACTTTAATTCTAGTCGAATCTAGATTTTCTCCAGAAGAAAAAAAAAGAAATTCTTAAAAAAATTCCTTGCTCTGTTATACATCATTTGGCAAATATTTGAAAAAGAAACATAAATTCACAGGAGAGCTAATCATTTTGACTTCAACTTTATGCATAAAACAGAGTGGGTAAAATAGGTATTGAACATACCACCAGATATCACCTACTACAAATGTAATTCATACATAAAAATAAAACAACACTAATTAGTTTAGAAATTAGGTTATGTGTAGTAACACATAAAGAAAGGGAGGTGTAAAAAACGCATGGAAAGCCCAGACAGCAAACTGAACTCTCAGTGAACACATGAAGAAAGGGAGGTGTAAAAACAAAAGCATGGAAAGCCCAGACAGTAAACTGAAATGTCATTAAACACATGAAAAAAGGAGGTGTAAAAAAACATGGAAAGCCCAGAAAGCAAACTAAAATCTTATTGAACACATGAAAAAAAGGAGGTGTAAAAAAAGCATGGAAAGCCCAGATTGTAGACTGAAATCTTATTAAACACATAAAGAAAGGGAGATGTAAAAGATAATGGAAAGCCCAGACAGCAAACTGAAATATCATTGAACACATGAAGAAAAAAAGTGTCAAAAAGCATGGAAAGCCCAGACAGCAAACTGAAATCTCATTGAACACATGAAGAAAAAAGTGTTAAAAAGCATGAAAAGCCCAGGCAGCAAACTGAAATCTCATTGAACACATGAAGAAAGGCAGGTGTAAAAGCATGGAAAGCCCAGACAGCAAACTGAAATCACATTGAACACATGAAGAAAAGGAGGTGTAAAAAGAAGGGAAAGCCCAGACAGCAAACTGAAATCACATTGAACACATGAAGAAAGGGAGGTGTAAAAAGCATGGAAAGCCCAGACAGCAAACTGAAATCTCTCATTAGATAGAAAGCAACCAGTCTCTCATCAATGTAAATTAATATTAGCTGCTTCAGTCCCAATTACTACATTAGCAAATGATGGAAATGAAACCAGGGAGAACATTTAAGCAAGACAATGCTCCCAAAAACAACTAAGGAAACTCTCAACTGCTTTCAGAAAAGAATATAAAGCTGCACTTGGGAAATATTATTTACTATAAATAAAGTGCCTAAAAGGTGTTAAAGAATAAATTAATCTTTTAAAGTGACTATTACATATACACATAGACAATCATTTTAAAATGCAGTAAATAAATAAACAAACAAAATAACTGTATGACCATCTCTCTGCTGTCAGTAGATTCTGGGCAGGACTAAAGGTCTATCAGATCTCCTGTTATGCGAGACCTCAATGACAGCTCCATCTTTGTGGGCTACTCCTCACCTCAGGCTCAAGTTGCTGCTCTGCGGGTGTCCTTTGTTGCTCTGTGGGAGTTTTGTGGCTTGTTGTCTCCCCTTCTTGCTCTGCAACACAGTGGGGAAAGCTTTAAATGTGACATAGTGGTGCTTTTCCTTGGGCAGTGGGCGCATTTCTGTATAAGTGGCAGACACTGCTGAAAATGCTGATTTTTTTTCTCTTCCCTGTCCTTCTCTTTCTGTCTCTTCCTGCCCTTCATCCTTGTTCTTTCTCCACATCACGACATCTAAAATACAGTCAGATGAATTCAGCCCTGATTGCCATACATTAGAATATGCTTTAAGGGCGAAATATGCATTTTCAGCTGGCAGCCAGAGGCCAGACACACAGACTCATAGACGTATTTCTCAGCGACAGCTCTGTCCCAGCAGATGAAGGTCAGAAATACATCAGGATGTACTTACTACTCATTAGGACAGATATATTCTGCCTTTTCTCCTTTTTCTCTTCATCCTTATTCTCTATTTAAGGTGACTATACCAATAGAGGACATGCTTCCTTCTGGAGTTAGATCCAATCAAGTATGAGCTGATATGTTTCACCATGTCCACATGGTATTAACATGAATTCAGCATTGAGACCTCTTGTATTTGGATTTCATCAAGACTTTTTTTTTTATTTCATCACGCTCCACATCACATTCATATGAGCTCTCAGAGTTATGCATGAGAACGTCTGAATGAACAAACCCATGTTATGTGGCAACGAATGCAAATCAAAGAAATATGTCTGAATGCAAGTGAAAGAAAACTATATGAATGGCAAGAATAATTCTGATCATTTAATAATGTTGTCCATGCATTTGTCTCTTCACGCATTGACTACTGTAATGCCCTTTTCATTGGTCTGCCAGCCAGCCTCATCTCCAGATTACAATATATTCAAACTCTGCGGCTAGATTGCTCACTCATACCAAATGTTCTGCTCATATAATCCCAATCTTGTATGACCTCCATTGGCTCCCAATTGCATACCGCATTCAATTCAAAATTCTCCTGCTTGTATTTAGATCCTTAAATGGCCTAGCTCCCTCTGTACTGCCTCTCCGGTACTGCCTCTCTTCAATGGGGGCAGATCATTTAGTGTTATTGCACCCAAACTCTGGAACTCTCCACCACTCCATTCTGTTAATAATATCTCAGAATTCAAATCTCGACTTTTGTTCCAGAACCTGTCTCGTTTGCCCAGTTAGCACGGTTCGTTTGGCATATGTGAATCCAGCAATCGCGCTCGGATCCGCGCCCCAAATAAATCGGTCCGAGATCGCCTGAATGAGATGGTCTCGGCTCAACTGAAGCGAACTTGAGAGCGCATTGAGAAAAGCAATACGATTCGAGCCCGACTATATAACAGTGTATCATGGATATGTCATTGCCATATATACGGCTATTTGAAGAGAGAGTTATGAGTTGGCCGGGATGTCATTCCTACCGGTAAATGTGCGTTTCATGTAAAAGCCTCTAATGCATAAGCCAACGGCTGTGTATGAGAAAGTCTTACCTCTGATTTATACTTGGTGACGATATTTGTGGGTGTCATCATTCAAAATGAAAGCACAGCTTTTCGCTTATGATGTCTTTATTGTTCATCATCATAAATAAAATAAGGACGCATGACAGCTGAGAGGGACTCTGCAAAATAAACCCTGAAACTCTGACCAATGTGAGGAGAGTTTACTCATACGTGACTTGTTTTAGCTCTTTTGGTCCATTTAGAAACTTTGCCGTGTGAAAGTGAACCGCACCAAGAACAAAGAGCAATATTATAGCAATTTTAATCCCTGTTTCGGAACAAATGAATCAATTCACAGGTGTGAAAGCACCCTAAAACTCTCTTATTTTCTGAATGCTTCACTTCTGATTTGACTAACTGACCACTTCATTTGATCCACCTGCACTCTGCTTATTTGTCTCTTAGGTCTTGTTTTGTATTTCCAGTTTGTTATATTTGACTTCCTGTATGTTTGTGTACCTAATGTTGTCTCTACTTATGTCTGCTTGTACAATCTCTTTTTGTTACATTCTTTGTAAAGTGTCCTAGAGCTCTGGAAAGGCGCTATATAAATAAATGTATTATTATTATATTAACAGTACAGTACACTGAAAAAATATATAATATATTTAGCGAAATTGTTGCAAACAATTTATTTAGGCTGAATTTAAACAAACAAATTACATTTAGTAATGTTCAACTTAATTTGTTTGTTTAAATTCAGCCTGAATAAATTCCTTGCAACCCTCCTTACCTTAAAAAAAATAGTAAATCCAATCAATCATTTTTTCAGTGTATGAATACATTGTTTTTTTTTTTCACTTTCTCACAACACACACTATAACAAATGCATGGTTTCACAAAATTGATGCATGTTGTCCCAACACAAATTGATTAAGTTAATGTAACAAATCTAAGTGGATTGAACATAAAACAATTAAGTTGTCCTCAAAAAAAATTCAAGATTTGTGTTTTCAGCTCATTTTAAAGAAGTAGTTTGAACAAGCAGCAAATATATTTTTAAAGTTCATCTATTAAACTTTTTTGCTCATACAACACTTTAAAAAATATTGTTGGCTTATTTTTTCAGTTGAATTAAATGAATGTTTTCCAGTGATCTCAACTTACTTTACACTTCAATTAAAAATATTTAGTTAAATGTTGTATAACTTAAAACAAATATTGTAACCTGATTATTGTAGCAACATAAGTTAAATTAATATTAAAATATTAGTGTCACAGCAAGAAGGTCGCTGGTTCGAGCCTCGGCTGGGTCAGTTCTCCCTGCGTTTGCGTAGATTTTCTCCGGGTGCTCCGGTTTCCCCCACAGTCCAAAGACATGCGGTATAGGTGAATTGGGAAGGCTAAATTGTCTGTAGTGTATGAGTGTGAGTGAGTGTGTATGGAAGTTTCCCAGAGATGGGTTGTGGCTGGAAGGGCATCCGTTGTGTAAAACATGTGCTGGATAAGTTGCGGGTTCATTCCGCTGTGGCCACCCCAGATTAATAAAGGGACTAAGCCGAAAAGGAATGAATGAATGAATGGGTGCCATTTACATATATATTTCAATTAATATGGAAAATGAGTGCATGTTTTTACAAAAACTAATATTGGATTTTTTTAATGTGTGTGCGTGTAAAACAATATAATTTGCACAAATAAATGATGGGGTTCTTCTCTAAAGAAGTTGTTACTCCACCCCGTTTAGAGCATCATTACGGGCATTTTACGTTATAGCTAACGTGGTTCAAATGTTAGATCTGCAACAGAGAAACTACAGGTTTTGGGAAACACTTGTCACTACATCGTTCTTTTCCCAAACTATGCATGGTATAGTTTCCGCTGAAAGTTACATCATTGTTTGGAGTGCACCCCAGTTTGATAAAGAAATTGGCTAGTTTTAATTTATACTTTAACAGATTCCTATTTTTTCTAATGATATCTTTGTATTTAAAAAATAAGTATTGTTTTTATGTTTCTCTGTTGTAAATCTTGTGACGTGTGGTTATGATTACCATAAGGAAAACATGTGGTTATGATAACTATCCGACAAGCTAATCCAGCAAAAAATAGGTCTTAAAATGTCATGAAAATGCAGTATTTAAACCTTATAAATAAATAGAAAATGAGGCGAATAACAGCAAAAAGGTTCACTTCTTGAGAAAAAAGAACCACCTCTCTTACCAGGGTGGCTACTGGCATGAATAACAATAAAGAACCTTTATTTGTAAGCATGTAACTAGTAAGTGTACTTAAATTGAGTCCTAATTTGCTATTAAAGCGGGTGTAAATGGAGTCCAAACATCATAAACATGTCCATTTTCAACTGCACAGGTGGTCAGAAACCTTGACTGACACCTCATATCTTCTCAATATGTATTGAAATTTGTATTTTGATTTTCCCTGCAATTTCACTCCCGCGGATCACATATTAAGTACCGCTAAGGGGTTGTTTAGATTTTATGATCTTTTTTATGTGCTGAATTAATTCCTTAATTGAATAACTTGAGGCCATCCACGATAATTTCTCTCATAATTAAACAGCATTCCTAAAATAATCCCCCCCCCACCCTGCTTGATTTACACAAACCCAGTCTCTAGCGCAGCCTATTACCCGATTGGATATTAAATCACCCAGGATGCACAGGAGGCCAATCACAGCTGGGTCAACACCGCAGGTAACGTGACAACCGGTTCACCAAGGTGATTTGTATCAGTTAATGATTCATAATGTTAAACAGAGCCTGGGATCGCAATTGAGAAATGAAAGTGTTATCCTTATAATGAACAAGCATGTGCGTTTATGACTTTTATTTTAGGCCGTTCCCACGATGATCAATTCTGCGTTAGTGATATTGATGAGGATGATGATTTAGCCCGACGACGGAACATAGATCCTACAGCAAAGTACTAAAATCAATTAAAATCAAATTATCTTTGCAAAAAAAAATGTTATATTAAATAATTTGACAACCACATAGATTCACATGACTAGAGGTCAGAGAATGACAGGCTAGATAACCACAGAAATGACGGAGCTTGTTATAATCTACCACAGTATTTTCATAAGGGATGGGAGTGATTGTTCAAGTCTCACGTCTCTCGTACGTATTACGCAACTGTCTCCGTCTTTCCCATGTGCGAGAATTTCTTTGTATAGGCGTAGAAAGCCAAGCTGGGGAGCTTTAGAGACAGCATGAGAGATTTGAAATAAGAGCCAATCTTGCCTAGCTGATTTCCCATAAAAGCCTTATTGACTATAATTAATTCTTCTGTGTTTTAATTGCAGCTGTCTAAAATCTTTCTCTGCTGGTCGTGAGAGTGTGCTTTGGCGCCGGGCTTTCAAAAAAAGAGTCTTAATAAATAATAAAATGCCACAGTAGCACATTAAAGTCACTCTCTCAACATCTACATGCAAATCACTCCTATTTTCCTTTGATGTCCTTTTCCTTTCTTTTAATTTTGGCAATTAAAAGAAGAAAAGAGTGGGGGGAAATCTCTGTTGGTTTTCCAAGAATAAGAAAATCTTTTCATATTTTAATAGGAGCCCACTGTTCTCGGCGCGGGCCGGCTTGGCTTCCTCTGAAGACCGAGATCAATCTTTTAGCAAGGTCAGTACCATGCTGGCTGCAAAGCACCGACTAAACGACCGGTTTAAAAAATGAAATTCGTTCACTTGTGAGTCGCTTCCCTTGTGGTGGGGTCTGAATAGTTAGTGGAACCTCGCCTGCTAAACTGATAGTGGTTAGAGAGCCATGATTGGAGGGCTTAGTGGTGGTTCAGGTAAGCCTGATGCTAATCCAGTGAAGTGATTGTGAGCGCTGATAGATCACTGATAAAGTAGCTTCTTAAAACTGAGCTGAACATGAAGGACGAACAAAGACGTGCTATGCTGGAAAGCTGAAGATGTTTCTCTATTGGGGAAAATGATACACAGTTGATTGTTTGAGTTTGGCTTTTTCAATCATTAAAGTCTCTAAGTTCATAAGGTTTTTTTTGGTGCTTTGCTTGAGTGTACTTTGAAATGCTGCTGCATTTCGTGCACTTGATCTTGATGGTTAATTGCATCTTTTAAATGCGGCTTGTGTCTGATGTCCTCATTTACATTGTACACAGCAAAGACACATTGACCTGGGACAGAAGAACGGATGGTGACTGACAGTTGTGATAATAAATAAATAAATAAATAAATAAATAAATAAATAAATACAAGACGATGTGTTTAATTATTTTAAATAATTATTTAATTATTCATTATTTTTAACCTTTAATGGATAGAACAGTGTAGAGAATTGACAGGAAATTATTGGGAATCGAACTCGAGTCATCATAAGCACCTTGGTGCTATATGTCAGTTAACCACTAGGCTATTGTAAGAGGCCAAATTATCATATGCATTTGTTTATATTACAAAACGTCTTTTTGACTCAAGAAGGTCCATACTGACTCCAAAGGCAGATACTGATAAGATCAGGGCCTGGTATGTTGACTTTGGGGGTTTTACGATGTGGTCACATGTTGATTGGTCAGTTTGAATGTCTCAGTATTTGGGCTTTAGTCACATGGTCAAGAAAGAGACAAAATAAGTGTAAAACTCTACTCTGGCTCTTTTCATGGCCTGTCTTTTCCTTGTCTGCTTTCCTGCTCTGCTCCTCTCCTCCTCTGGAGTCTATCTTCTCTGACTCTACTGCAATCAGGCTAACTTCTGGGCCTGCTCTCTTTGTCTCTCTCTCCCTCCTTCTGTGTCTCTCCTTCTACCTCTGGTAACTTTAATTTTACATTTAAACTGGGTACAATTTATATCATATGTTTTATCATTTCATATTTTATACACTTATTTTGTAACTAATTCAGTTGTAACCATAGCAAGTTATTGTCAATAAATCATCTCATTATCAAGTATTTGTGAATTACTTTTGATTAAACATCAACACTTAACTGTTCCATACTGCAATACAATACAATCACATAATATCAACGCTCTCCCACATTTATAGCTATTAATAATGCCCTTATGTCCGTTTTTGGTATGAGATTGCAGAAGAGTGGTTTGACCAGAAATGTACAGTTTTTTTTACCATCAATACTGATAACTCTTTAGTCATTCGGCAGAACTGCAGTTCGAACCACTGTGGTTTAAAACCCATTCTTACACAATTAGTGCTGACCATTTTTATTGTACAATTTACACTACTAACAATTCAACTTATTATTATAGTTTTTCTCGATTGTTTTGGCTCAATTCACAGTTGAAATTGTTATTTTTTCAAAACCGTAAGTGTATATCTCTGAACCATTAGCTTATTGTTCACTTCAGAGTGGCATTTCTTATTGATTTAAGCAAACTGCAAATGCTTTAGTGCATCTGTGCAAACAGTAAGTACAACTGACTGTAGTTTGAACAAACACTAATTGCATATGACTTGTTGATCAAAACTGATGAGATGATTCTCATTTAAAATGTCAAATTCTTTACAACGTTTCAATCATTTTTCATAGTGTAATCCATCACACTCAAAATCTATTCAATTATCAAACACATTTACACCATGAATATCCGATATTGACATTGTTTGTAATGTCTGCTAAATTGGTTAATGACCTCTAGTTGCAATACAATTTGCATTATCTATTTATCAATGGACTTTGGTAGCGATTGCCCACATCACAGTCTCTACATTCATAAACCTGAACTGCAGTAACATGCTTGTGGATTTGTACACAAATAAATGTTCTGTATAACTACAAATGTTCATTTTTTTTCTATGTACTATTCACTCTTCTCAACAAATATCAGCTATTTTAAACCTTAATTTTCACAGTTGACTGTCATGATGAAAAAATATCTAAAATTGAGCAGTGTGGCTCACACGATGACAAATACACTATATGTTTTAATGGCCTTGGCCAAATTACTTTGAAGCATGAATGAAATGTTTTGGTTGAGTAACTACATTTTGCAGACAAGCAGTAAAGTTTTGAAGTTCCAGCAAACAATTTTGAAATTTGAAATCACAGTTTAGAGAATGTTAAGTCGGAAAAAAACTGCAACTACAATGTTTAGCTCAACAAACTAATTAGCTACTTATTTATAGTTAGTAAGGTAGTAATTGGGTTTAGGTATCAGGTAGAATTAGGGATGTAAAATAAGACCATACTTCAGAAGTGCTAATAAATAGTCCTTAATAATAGGCAGGTAATAAATGTACCCATTTAAACTCAAATTTAAATTTCAAATCATTTCATGCACCTATTTTGTAACCAATTCAAATGTTGACCATAATAAAAATACAATTAATTCTATTTCACTTACAAATATTCTGTGAATTTCTTTTGATTTAACATGAACATCAAACTGCTCCATAATACAATATGACAGCCACAAAATAGCACTTATTTTGCTCTTCTAAAGCCTGGTTTATACTTCTGCATCAAGTGATCAACTGCGGCGTGACCCAAGGCGCATTAAATACCATGCATTTTTACTGCTGCGAGCTGTTTTTGTTGCTCTGCAATAACACTTCTGAAATTCTAGCTGGCAGTAGGTGTTTATGTTCCTCTGTGTCGAGTTTTTTCGCTGGTGTTTTGTTTTCTCACTTCCTTAATGTACAAGTGGCTCAAACTCGCTCATTTTGAGGCGGGAACCGGCAAACGTTCAACAACTTTAATCATAAGGTAAACACAAAACAACAGTCTCCATCTGGAGCTCCTTCACGGGACTCCACACTTGTAAACATTTGCTCTATCGGGCTCATGCGGCTCTCACCTCCGCCCACACTCGTCAGCGCTACCAAGCCGACCAATCACAGAGCTTGTCGTTGCGACTTGTGGTTAAATTTTTTGAGAGGTGTGCGTTAACATCGCCGACAGCCACGGCGAGGGCTATGCGTCCACGTCCACGCATACGCATACGCATGCGCTTGACTCAGAAATAAATCAGCCTTAACTTATTTCTGTGATTGGTGCCTGTAACATGGTAATAGATTAGAAGTGTATACTTTTACACTATCTTGCTGATAGTGTTTCTTTAGTCATTCAGTGACTCTATAGCCTGAACCACTGTAGAAAATGCCTTACGCTAGTTTGCAGTTACCTGTAGACCTTTTGGAATTTAAAGTGCAGCTTTTTGACTGAAACGCAGCAGCAGATGCTTGGTGAAAACACTGTCATCTTTTGTAGTCCCAAGTCCTTTGACGTAAGCTTGGTGTGTCATGGCCTTAAGGAGACTTGTCTGCGGATTAGAACTATTCTGAATTGCCACATGGACACACTCGATTATATACTCTTGACCAACTCTTCTGGAGATTACTGCCTTTCCATATTCAAGTAGAAAGTAGCTGTTATCTACATAGAAAAGAGTGCCATTTCCAAGGCCATTCTAATCTTATTTGAGTCAAGCCTCAAAATCACACATATTGACACAAACTACTGAAGTAAAATTGAACTTATTTTCTCACAAGAAATGCTACTTTTCAAAGAGGAAAAAGTCCTCCAAACTTTAATATCTTTCTCCCGTTCCCTAGTTAATCTGCTTCTTTATCAGACAGACTGGGCGCTGTGGAAACATCCGTCTGCGGTCAATGTGGCAGCTCTTTAAAGGCCAATGTGATATGGTTGAATGAGGTGATCATACGTCCTGATCAGCCAGCCTCTTCATGGGCCGATGTGTGAGCATGTCAATGGTTCGCTTGGCTTTTACCTTCACCCCTTGGGCCTTCACTTTGTTACGGTGGAAGTGGGAATGGAGGAGAGAGAAATAGAGAGATGGCACTCCTTTAAGAGAGAGGGATAGCACTCAGCGGACCGATCGATGGGCCTGTGGCCTCAGACAGGGCCAGATTCTCCCAAGAGAGACAGAGAGAAAGAGACAGAGACAGAAAATGTAGACATACACATGTAAGTGGGCAAAAAGTCACATAACCTTAAAAAAATCAACCAGTGTTTTTTTTTAATGGTAAAATTATGCTTTTTGGCACAATGATTTACATTTGTTTTACTACAACATGGTAAAACTATGGTTAGATTTGCAAAACTCACAAACTACGGCCAATTTAGTTCATCCAATTCATCTATAGCGGATGTCTTTGGACTGTGGTGGAAACCAGAACACCCGGAGGAAACCCACGTGAACACAGAGAGAACATGCAAACTCCAAACAAATGCCAACCCAATTTTAATATATGTATATATATATATATATATATATATATATATATATATATATATATATATATATATATATATATATATATATATATATATATATATATATATATATATATATAAATATTTCAAAAAAATTGTAGGCTGATTTATACTTTCATCTGTTCTGTTCTGTTCTGCTTGAGCCTCCGCTGACTGCTTTAATGTGAGTTTTCCCTGCCCACTGTTCCCATGTACCTGTCAGAGTGTGCCTCAATCTCCACTTCGGCTGCATCAGATAAACAGCACAGTGACAGACATGAAGGAAGCAGATCTCACGGAATGTTTGTGAGAAATTCTACAGTAAGAACTGTCCCAATGATTATTTGATGTATTTGTGTGGAGTTAATTCAAGCCTTTCTGCAATGATTAGTCACAAACAATGTTGTTACAAAGTTTACAAACACACAGCAGACACATACACACACAGCGTGCGTGTTTAACTTTGCGCTGTTAGGGTTAGGGTGCGCAAATGTGACAGTATACACATTAATATCCACAGCTGTATGGATATCTGTTATGTTATGTACAAAATAAACCTGATTTAACGTCCACAAACCAGGATTGAAGCGTCTTCTTTTATAATTGTACTGAAACGCGGCTGTGGTGATGATTTACAGTGATTTTACTGTCTTTATTACAAACATGCACCGATTTTAAAATTGTTTTAAACTTGTAAAACTCATCCTTGGGCATATTTGATGATGATTGATGATCACAGAAAGCTGAACAGATCTTTTAATCCCAGTTGCTTTTGCATGTCCTGTCTTGTTGATATGATTATAAGCGTTACTACGGAGAATTGTTAATAGGTGACTGTCAATCAATTGGGTGGGCGGGGAAACCGCACTCCTATGTCACATTGTGGTCGGCTGTCTTTAAATCACCCTAATATGACTGTGGACACACTATACCTGCACACAGTTCTGTCCAAACAGCTTACAAAAGATTATTTTCATCATAGGTGCTCTTTAAAAACCTGTGCACAAAAAAAAAAAAAAAAAAAAATATATATATATATATATATATATATATATATATATATATATATATATATATATATATATATATATATATATATATATATATATATATATATATATATATATATATATTGTTTTCCCTCAAAGCTTTAAAGGAAAGCTAAAGGACTTCACATCAGGAGGTTGTTTTGGATTTTCTCATTTCCCCAGCTCGGGCAGACTCAGCTCCAAGTCGTGCATCTTCGGATGTGAAGTCGTAAACAATGTTACAAAAACATTTCGCACTCTGCCAGATGAAGTCATGTTGCACGTACCCAAAGCAAACATATGCTAACACTGCGATGATGCCAGATTTGCCATGCACACCTAAGTGAACTTACGGACACGTTAAGTATGAACCAGCCTTAAGGGTATGCTCTTTTCTTACTGAGAACTTGCTTTGCTCTCAAGTCTGTTGCAGAAGTTGAGAGGCCACTTCAAAAGAAAGCATATGCTGATGCCATCATGGTATATCATTACAATCAGCCACTTTCTAACAGGTCCTCTCTTGAAAAGTGTGTGTGTGCGCCATACAGTAGGTGAGCTTTAAATTGTGTTCTATATAGTCCAAAAGGCATAGACAGACTTCCCAGCTTTTCTGTTACACATAGTGATTGTCATTCAGACTTATTATAATGGCATTCTAGTCAACCGTCATCAACAGTTATAAGAGTTAAAAGTCTCCTCCGAGATTTCAGAGCAAATGCCTCTCACGTCGAATCTCCTGCTAGCTAATAAACTAGTTTGGGCAGCCTGCCCGTTTCTACACCCTTGGCATATTTCAGCATGAAACAAATCCTAATGATAATAATTGGACAGATGAAAGCCTCCCCGAAGTCTGAAATCCTGGCCTGCAGAAATAGAAAGGCGCATGGTGGTGAGCGAAAGTCTCTTGATGAACCTGAAGACTGTTTGTGGATAAATGGCAAGAATGTGGCATGCTTTCCTGCAGAGAAGGCCACAAGAAAAACCTCTAAAAGAAGCCCACAAAATAGAGAAAGTGCCCATTTTTGATGCTCGTTTCAATTAATTGCATTTTTTAGCAGGAGGAGGCTCATAAACATGTGCTGGTGGATGGCTGGCTACTGTGGTATTGATGTCCATATTAGAGATTTATTTAAGAGCAGATGATATGGGATTAGGTGCTATTTGATTGATTGATTGATTGATTGATTGATTGATTGATTGATTGATTGGGTGATTGATTGATTGATTATTTATTTATTTATTTGATCTATCTATCTATCTATCTATCTATCTATCTATCTATCTATCTATCTATCTATCTATCTATCTGTCTGTCTGTCTGTCTGTCTGTCTGTCTGTCTGTCTGTCTGTCTATCTACCTACTTATCAAACTAACCTTTTCAAAAAATAATAAAACATTTCAGGATGATTTTGTAGCCATGGTTTCATAAGAAAGAAGCGAGAAAGGGAGAATATATTTTAAATAGCCTATATTTATTTATATTTTTGCAGGTACAAAAGCTACAAAAAGCTGTTATTGGATGGTACATGCACTCACCGGCCACTTTATTAGGTACACCTGTCCAACTGCTCGTTAACGCAAATTTCTAGTCAGCCAATCACATGGCAGCAACTCAATGCATTTAGGCATGTAGACATGGTCAAGATGATCTGCTATAGTTCAAACCGAGCATCAGAATTGGGAAGAAAGGTGATTTAAGTGACTTTGAATGTGCCATGGTTGTTGGTGACAGACGAGCTGCTTTGAGTATTTCAGAAACTGTTGATCTACTGGGATTTTCATGTACAACCGTTTCTAGGATTTACAGAGAATGGTCAGAAAAAGAGAAAATATCAAGTGAGCGGCAGTTTTGTGGGCGCAAATGCCTTGTTGATGCCAGAGGTCAGAGGAGAATGGCCAGACTGGTTCAAGCTGATAGAAAGGTAACAGTAACTCAAATAACCACTCGTTACAACCGACGTATGCAGAAGAGCATCTCTGAACACACAGCACGTCGAACTTTGAGGCGGATGGGCTACAGCAGCAGAAGAGTCAGGGTCAGAATTTGCCGTCAACAACATAAAAACAGGAATCCATCCTGCCTTGTATCAGTGGTTCAGATTGGTGGTGGTGGTGTAATGGTGTGGGGGATATTTTCTTGGCACACTTTGGGCCCATTAGTACCAATTGAGCATCGTATCAACACCACAGCCTACCTGAGTATTGTTGCTGACCATGTCCATCCCTTTATGACTACAGTGTACCCATCTTCTGATGGCTGCTTTCAGCAGGATAACCCACCATGTCACAAAGCTCAAATCATCTCAGACTGGTTTCTTGAACATGACAATGTTTAAAAGAGGGTCCAACCAGGTACTAGTAAGGTGTAGCTAATAAAGTGGCCTATTATCATTTAGAATTTGTACATATCATGAAAAAGTACCTTTAAATTACTAAAATGAAACTTTTAGTAGTAACAATATAAAGGCATCAAATTGAAATCAACTCCACCCCATTACAGCTTTTTTACCATTATTTGGGAATGTAAAATATACACCAGACTACTTCATTTAATCAAATCTCAATAAGAGTGAAATGTTCAAAATTGAACTCATGATGTAATTTGATATTAGTGCAATTAAACAAGTGTCATAAATGTATTCTGAAATGAACAGTGTAATTGAAATAAACCTGAAATCAAATAAAAGTAGATATCAATTGAATATAAATGATGAAAGAGCTTACAAAAAAAATTAGCTGAGCTAGTATAACGGCATATTAAAAACTGAAGGTAATCAAGCATAACAGTTTAAGAATTAATATTCGTAGGGAAGGTCCCCTTCAATGTCTCCAGTCGTCACGGCTCTCCACTCTTTGCCTACTTTGCCTCTCCTCTCCTTTCCCCTCTAACAGGTTGTGCTTTGCTCTATTAATTTTGTGGTTGGTGGATTGATCCTTGCGGCGAGTGGCTGTTTATAGCGACGTTAAGGTTATTTCACGAGACAAAGACGGCTGTGAAAACTTGGCCAGCTAAAAACCACCCTTCACCAGCACTCGGAGTCCTCTCCACATACGAATGCCCCGCTAAACTGCCATGCTAGCAAGAGAGCGCCGCACCCCTGTTAGGCAGAAAGCTGTGTTTTGTTTTGTAGTTATGGAGAAAGGCCAGCACCGAAAGACTGTTTGGAGTAAACCCAGACTTCAACACGAAAATGACTCATGAATGTGAGAACGAGAGCGAGGGAAGGAGATCAATCCAGTACACTGTAAGGTCTTGAGGAATGAGGCAAACTGTGAAACCGCATCAGTTCCTGTTGCTTTTGTTTATTCTTTTCCCTCCTTGTTTGTAATACATTCATATTCATCCCCAGACGCTCAGCTGTATAACCACTTTTTTTAAAAACCAGGCCTGTTCCACGATGCGCTCATACTGAGACTCCATCAGGATGGATCCTCGGCTCGTTTTCAGCGCAAACACACACAGACACTTGCACATCGGGTCTTCTGAGAGGATATCTTTGGTCTATCACACACTGGGGAATTCCCTCGTCTGACACAAATCAAAATAATAGGAGGCTTTACTTGATTTCTTTCAACATTTGCACTAGGAGGATGTGTAAATATGTCAACAGCTTTGTCCAATGGTGCATAAAATTACACAAAAAAGAGAGAGAAAACAAATGGAGCCCCGCAGGGAAGGAGGTGAGAAGCAGGGCGACTTGGAAGCACAACAGAACTATTTATATGTTTAAGACCACACGGAAGGCCCTGTTTGTGCATCCAGCGCACAGCTCCCTGTGGCGGTCTGGGAGGGAGCTATTCATAAACACTTGCTCTAAACACACTTCATCGGGTCAAGCGCACTTGGCTGAGGGCTGATACCCAACACACAGTACCACAGAGGCACATTTGTGCATGTTAGCAATACTTTAGGGAGAAAACTGGCACTAGAAACTCTGGAAAAAAAGTGGAATCTGACAGAGCGCCTGTTTTGCAATTTTTCAGGGACATTTCTAAAATAATAAAATTAAATACAAACATGTGAAACAAAACAAAACAGCAACATTAAAAAGCTAAACATAAATAATGCAACTGAAAAGCAAAATAAAAAGAAATTAGAGAACAAAAATGCTTCAAAAAGAGCAACAGAGGATTGCACGATGGCTCAGTGGCTAGCACTATTGCCTCATAACAAGAAGTTCGCTGGTTTGAGTCCCGACTGAGTCAGTTGGCATTTCTGTGTGGAGTTTGCATGTTCTCCCCATGTTCACATGGGTTTCCTCTGGGTGCTCCATTTTCCCCCACAGTCAGACATGCTATTAGGTGAATTGAATAAACTAAACAGGCCGTAGTGTATGAGTGTGAATGGGGGTTTCCCAGTAATGGGTTGCAGCTGGAAGGGCATTCGCTGTGTAAAACATATGCTGGATAAGTTGGCAGTTCATTCCGCTGTGGCAACCCCTGATAAATACAGTGCCTAAGCCAAAGGAAAAAAGAATGAATGAATGAATGAAAAGCAACAGAAAATGCACATTAAAGTAAGAGCAACAAGTACAATGAAAAATTAAAGCACAATAATGAAAACAAAAATCAAAGCAAAGCTAAAAAGAAAAAGCAGAGCAAAGCATAAACTGAGCAAAATAAAACAAAATGAAAAAGCATAGCAAAAAAATTATAAAGCAAAGCAAAAAGTAAAATGCAAACCAAAATCTTCTAAAAGAACAAACAAAAAACTCAACACAATTAAATGAAATGAAAAGGCGAAGCAAAACAAACAGCAAAGCACAACAATAGAAGAAGAAAAAAAATCAAAGAACAGACCTAAACAAAATGAGCAATGCAAATCAAAATAGCTACAAAAAAGCAGAGTAAAGTACTGATAGGGTAAGACCAAACATAATAATGCAACAACAAAACACAAAAAAAAAATGTGAAAACAAAAAGCAAAGCACAAAAAAATACAAAATTAAACACAATGAAAAGGCAAAACAGACAAACCTTGCAATGAAAGGAAGTGAAATGCATTTTAAATTTGATATTTTACCTTATACTTATATGGTTATTTAGTGTATTACTATGTTTTCCTGATAATTTCTTGTTTGGTGAATTGTATCAGTGCGTTATTTTTATGACATGTTTTATACACTACCGGTCAAAAGTTTGGGGTCAGTAGAATTTTTAAATGTTTTAATATAACCAAGAAAATCACCAAGGCTGCATTTATTTCATCAAAAAACAGTACAATTTGTAAAATTGTGAAATGTTATTGCACTATAACTGTTCAAAAGTAGTTTAAACTAAAAAAGTAGATTTACACTGTTCCAAATAACAGTGGTTTGTTCTGTAGACTATCGAAAAAAAATATATATATAGCTTAAAGGGGCTTATAATTTTGACCTTAAAATGTTTTTTAATTAATTAAAAATTGCTTTTATTCTAGCCGAAATAAATCAAATAAGACTTTTTTCAGAAGAAAAAATGTCATCAGACATACTGTAAAAAAAAAATTACCTTGCTCTGTTAAACATCATTTGGAAAA
>NC_079448.1:44728732-44766232 GCF_903798145.1 Danio aesculapii | reverse complement strand
ACATGCATGTTAAAGACATATGCATATTTTAACATCAGATATATAGTTCTCTCAGTGCACTGCTTTTAGACAGTCCTTTCCTCCCACCATTGTTTCCAAAGAGTCTCGCAGGTCAAAGGGACCCAAAAGGACAGAAATTATACTTTTCTTTTGGTCCAGATATCTAATATCAGACTGTTTTTGATACATATTTATATCAATGTTTATGCAGATTATTATTATTATTATTATTATTATTATTATTATTATTATTATTGTTGATATAGCATAACTTGGCTACTATTTTATGAAAGCTTCCAGTAAACTAGTAAACTCAGTGCATTCAGATTTAAAGAAATAAATACATGAATGAATGAATGAATGAATGAATGAATGAATGAATGAATAAATGAAGATTTTTTAATATTTATTTTTATTATATTATTTCCTATTATTAAATTGGATTTTTTAAAGTTTATTTAAGTATTTAATTTTAACATTTTTAATTATTAATTATAAAACTTATTATAATTTTTAATTTTATTATTTAATTAAATTTTTTATTTCACTTTATTTAATTTAATTTATTTACATTTATTTTTCATTTATTTAATTTTTTATTTCATTTTATTGTATTTATTTTATTTTATTTTATCTTTTTATTTTATTTTTTTTTTATTTTATTTAATTTAATTTATTCATTTTCTACTTATTTTTTTTCATTTTATTTTAATTTTTATTTATTCTTATTTTATTTCATTTCATTTCAGTTCATTTCATTTCAATTCATTTCATTGCATTGCATTTTTCATTTCAGTTTATTTAATTTTTTTCCCCAAATTGTCAAGAACACATAAAGATAAATAAAAAATACAAAATTCTTATCAACACAATTGTTTCTGCCTGTAAATGTAAACTACAGGAGAAAAAAACCGTGACTGTATTTTAGCTTAAAGTGACAGGCAACAGTATATGTTTACATTTCCTTTGGGAGCTGGCGGGAAATGTCCTAAAGTGACATGAAAACACGATTGTCTCATTTTGAGATTTATGATTGTATATAAGGAGTGGGAGTATTTTTATTTTTATAGAGTGATTGTGTACTCACACTACCAAACACACCATTATTTACAATCTCCAAGTACAGTAAAAGTGTATTTTGCATAACAGGTCCCATTTAAGAGGCCACAGACGGAACACACAGAAAGCTTCCATAAAGAAAAGCTCTCAATTTCATACATTTTCTATTTGCCCTCTCTTTTTCTGCTACGGCAGCACCGGGCTCCTGCTGCGTTGTGTATTGGACGGTAGGGATCACTCACTCCAATCTAGCTTCTTGCTGTTAGACCCCACACCTACTGCTGACCCCATCTCAAATCAAATGACCACCGATGGCCAGACTCTACACACACACACACACACACACCACTCTTTTCATTTGTAATCCAACTGGCTTCATGATATTTTCCCATGTTCAGAATGATTCAGAATGGAAAATCCAGCTCTACAGGACTCCAGCAGGTGGGACCAAATCCTGAAAACACCTACTCTCAAGGTCAAAACTAATCAAAAATAGGGGAAAAAAGGCATTTTAGACGAGTATATCTGCGTCCGACACTGTATGAAAGTATATATACGAATATAGAGTAAGACATAAAACAGAAACCAGAGGACCCGGAGAAACAACACGTGGGGAACATGCAAACTCCACACAGAAATGCCAACTGACCCAGTCGAAGCTCGAACCAATGACCTTGCTGTGAGGCAGCAGTGCTACCCACTGCACCACCACGCCACCCTTATTTAAAATTGCATAAATATATATATATATATATATATATATATATATATATATATATATATATATATATACACACACACACAAACACACACACACACACAGTTAAAGTCAGAATTATTAGCCCCCCTTTGAATCTTTTCTTCTTTTTTAAATATTTCCCAAATGATGTTTAACAGAGCAAGAAAATTTTCACAGTATGTCTGATAATATTTTTTCTTTTAGAGAAAGTCTTATTTGTTTCATTTCGGCTAGAATAAAAGCAGTTTTAAATTTTTTAACCCATTTTTAGGTCAAAATTATTAGCCCCTTTATGCTATATATTTTTTTCGATGGTCTACAGAACAAACCATCTTCATACAATGATTTGCCTAATTACCCTAACCTGCCTAGTTAACATAATTAAGCTAGTTAAGCCTTTAAATGTCACTTTAAGCTGTATAGACCTTTTTCTTGGAACGCAAAATTACCCATTATGCTTTGCGTGTATGCGCAAGGAGAATGCTAAGAACTTCCGGTTGTCAGCTGATGTGTGTAAACAGTCACATTTGGACAGCTTTGAAACAATAGTTTTAATCTATTTTACCTGCATTTTTCTTCTTTAAACTGATACTGTTGTCAATCAGCACCACCTCCTGGACTGATCATTTAAAAAAATGTGATCTAATAGGATGGAAAACAACTGCTGTGAGGCATTTTCCCCTCGTTGTCAGATGGCATCTTCTGCTGTTTAAATGAAGCCTCGTCATCGCTAAAGTCACCTGTACTGTCCCACTAACACACTGATTTAATAACTGTGACAAAGTGAAAATAAACGGACATTTTGAAATGACAGAAAAACACAAACCGTGGTGAATACAACAGACTATATGAAACATAAACGGCTCACGATTAGAATGAACAGCAAATCAGCCAGCAGAGTATCAGTAATGGACTTTTATTGGTCATTTTTGTAAATTGCATGACGTACATATCTGTCAAGTTTCATGCCAGTAATCTGGTTTGCTCTATAACGCAGTGAAGTATTGCGTGTGGTGTGTGTGTGTGTGAAGAGCCGCTGAGCTAACAACTGACAGGCCAGGAAAACACACACACACACACACACACACACACACACACACTGTATTTCTGACGGCAGACACGTGAACTAGGAGAACGTTTTTCTCGCGCACTTGGACCACATCTGACAGATTATAACGGCTTTAATGCACACCTTTCAAAGTTGTGCCTCACAAAAACACTCCGTAATCCACTCAAAACGCTATTGAAACCCATTTTCAGAGTGCAAATTACCAGTTGTAAACGGAAGTTCTTTGCATTCTACCGGAAGACGCTGGTCGCTTTGGCGCCCTCCAAGAAAAAGATCTATAGAAGTGTCTTGAAAAATATCTAGTCAAATATTATTTACTGTCATCATGGCAAAGATTAAATCAATCAGTTTTTAGAAATGAGTTATTAAAACTATTATGTTCAGAAACATTCTCTCCATTAAACAGAAGTAAGGGCAAAAAAGAAAAAAAAAAAAGATATATATATATATATATACTATTAGCCCATCTCAATTACTACCCCCTGGAAAGAAGACATTTTTCAACTCATTTTTAAACATAATAGTTTTATACAGTTAATTTCTAATAACTGATTTATTTTTAATTATTTTGCCATGATGACAGTACATAATATTTTCAACTTAGGATCCGTCTGAAAATGTTACCCTACACTCAAAAAAAAAAAAAAGATTAGTGCTGCTTGTTCAAACTACCTGTTTATTTGTTTATGTTCAGTCCACTTACATTTGTAAACCATTAAGCTTACTTCAGCGTTTTTTTGTTGAGACAACATGAATAACTTTTGTTGGTCCTACTACCTGGGTAAGGGATTTGTAGTTCCCAGCATGCTTTGCATGGGATTGAATTAAGAGAGGGAAATATTGATATTATTAAAAGTAATCTTAGGTGTTTAAAGTTAATAAAAAGACTTGTTAGAGTTTAATCTTCACTTTAGTTGGAAGATTTAGAAGATTTTGATGTAATGCTTTGAGTTTTAATGCTTCTTGCAGAAGCAGCAATGCTTTGGGTGTTGGCAGCTTAATTAGCAAAAATGCAGTTTGTTGATTTGCTCAGTGAGCAATAACTGTCCTAAAATTAGTTCTGAGATCAGACTCAATCAACTGTATATGTAACTCATGAAATATGCTTTAAAATGGCTCTTTTATTTCATTTAGGATAACTTATAAAATAAGTACGAAAGAGACTAAGAAAAAATAAAACTAAGAGACTTTGAAATGTACAACAGACAATAGACATACAGTTGAAGTCATAATTATTAGCCCCCTGTTTATTTTTTTCCCCAATTTGTCTTTGTTTCAATTTAACAACATAAAAACCATGGACCAATTGGAGCGGTTTTCAGACCAACCGCAATTTGACGTAGGAGTGCGGTCCCCCCACCCATCAATATTGATTGACAGGCGCGCATCACCATATCCTCAGTTTGTTGTTTCACGTCTGCCATTTTCAGCGTGTGAGTCAAAGCGATGTCACTAAAGGAACACCCTTGCTCTATTTTTAGATGTAAGGCTCAATAGGCTAGTTTGTTTGTTTGTAGGTAGGTTTGCAAACATGTGTACTTTTCATTGCGTCTACCTTAAACTTCAGCCGTTTGCATTTCTTGCGTTCACAGAAGCTCCCTGTGATCTTAACTAGCTGCAGCTGGAAAGTGCGAGCGCGTTGCCTCACGTGGGTGTCCCTCAATTGGAAATAAAATAACGAACTTGCCTGCAGGTCGCACACCAGAAACGCAGCTCGGCGACGCTCTGTGTCGCGTCACGCAGCGCCAGGCATTTCAAAATTCTAAACATAGGTTTCTATCAGGGTACACACGGCGCTGCAAGTCGGCGGCTGTTCGCGGCGCCCAGCCACGATTCGGGACACTTCATATTTCTGCCACGCCACAGAGCGCCATCTGAATAGTTTCATTTTTAATAGCATCCGAATGTGCATGTATGCCCTGTACATGTGGTTGAATTGACAATAAAGCTGACTTTGACTATATTTTTCATGGTATCATGCTGCAGGAAAAATGGTGCAGCAACTATTTTCACTCAGAGATGCTTGCACACTATCTAATGAGCTAAACACTATTAACACGATTCAAAAACTATCATCAAAAACCGTTGCTTTCATTTTTAATCTTTAAGCTCACTTCAATTAACACCTGCTTTGACTTACAGTAACTGCAGCTGTTCTATTAGGCACAGAAGTATAATAGCTCATCTCTCTTTGTTGTATAACCTTAAGAGCTGTTGGGTGCAGATGCGTGTCTCATTATCTTTTAAACAGGTGGTTGGATTTTACGCTCTGAACAAATTGACGCCTGCAGCACTGAAACTAAAGTTGGCAGTGAAGTCCAGATCTGTGTGTGCGCTTATTTTTTTTCTAGTAGACAGACAAGGTCAGATGTGGGTCCATGGCTGGGCTGCAAAAAGAGACAAATCTATATGAGGTTTTATTACACAGTGGCTTTCCAGCATGACAACCGATCCCTGGACCGAGTCACAACGCTCTACTGCAACAAGAGGAATTATATAAAAAACGCAAACCAAGATTTGTAATCCACACCTGGGGATGTCCAAAGGGGACGACAGGCAACCGGGAATGCTGTCGATGAGGGTTAAGGACAGGGGGATTCTAGGATAAAAAAAAAAGTGTAGGATACAATTACATTTGAAGTGTTCCGATGCAAAAACCTTTAAGTGTCGTCTAAAATTTCCATCAAAAATGAGACATTTTTCCAAGGCTCCTTTGTTTATGTTAAAACACCATAAAAAGTGCTTATTCTTTGCCATAAAAGCAATACCACTGAACCTACACACAGCAACCTGATAAAAATGCTAATTTTAGATGGCATTTCAAGGGTTTTGCATCTGAGCATTTTGACTAATAGGGTAGGATTATATCTTTATTGTTGTGCATAGATGCGTGTAATATTTGAGTATACTGTAAAAGCTAGTAAACACCTGTTTATTGTACAAACACACACTTTTACTCTTTGCATTTCTATGCAAAACCTTTGTCTGTGCTCTGGTAGTTATTTATTTTACTATTGTTTACTGATTTGACACTATGATGATATTTTGACCACACAACAGCAGCAATTCTCTGACAATTAATATATTACATGAAAATCATCCAACAATGTATTGCAATGTCTAAAAACAAGGGGAACAAATGTGTCAAAAATAAAAGGATGTATTTAATTTACTAACAGTAATGTCATGGATTGGTCAGGCTCTCACGACCCCCACTCACGAAGATCACCATCACCTGACTTCTAATGAGCACACAGCTGCATCACATTCACGAGCACCAGATAAAAGCACAGCACTCCAGTCGCTCATTGTCCGGGCTCGTCTCGACGAAAGCGGACAACTGAGCGACCACTCAGCGTAGTCATCCTCAGCTAAAACAAACGATTTACTTACCTGTTCTCTTTGTATTCCTCCTAGTCTTCCTGGTCCTCCCGAATCGTCCTGTCTTCCAGTCCTTCCAAGTCTGTGTCATCCTCTGTCAGCTGTATCTGGTGTGTGCTGTCCATCCTCGTGTATTCCTGTTACCCAGCCACGGAGGAAAAGACCCCAACATCATTCCTGATCCTCCTGGCTATCCTTCATGTGCTCCTTGTTGTCATTTAATAAACACCCTAACGTTTCCTTACCTCTGTCTCCTGTCCGCTTCATAACAGAAGCCCGGACCCATAACGACGACAACATGAGCACCCCCGATCACCTTCAAGAGCTGGTGGACCAGTTGAAGCGGATTCTACAGCCACCAGCTCCACTTTCCAACGCACCACCAGCACCGAGCACTTCCGCCTCCACAGTTTCTTCTTCGGCCCTTCCTTCCAGTCCCATGGCCCGACCAGCGCCCTACTCAGGCGGAGCGGGGGAGTGCAATGGTTTTCTGTTACAATGTTCCCTCATATTCGAAATGCAACCTTCTCTATATCCCACAGATAAGTCGAAGATCGCCTACATCGTATCTCTACTCTCTGGACCTGCACTTAAATGGGCTGAGACGATCTGGAACCAAGCCGGGCCGGTCATGAATTCCATCACTACCTTCACGGAGTATTTCAAAGAGGTGTTTGGACGTTCTGATGGGGAAGTAGCCGCTGGAGAGCAGCTGTATCATCTAAAGCAAGGTACTCTATCTACACAGGAATATGCTCTCCGGTTTCGCACTCTAGCAGCTGCAAGTGGATGGAATGAGAGATCGTTGTTGACCACGTACCGGCTCGGCTTGGAACCCACTCTCCGAATCCAACTGGCCACATTAGATGATACAATGGGTCTGGAGAGATTCATCCAACATTCTCTCCGATGTTCCGATCGTCTCCGTTCCTATCAACAGGACACCATCACCCCCTCGTCTGCACTCCTCCAATCGCCTGAGTCAACAGCCTCTCCAGAACCAGAACCCATGATAATAGAGTCTGGAAGACTGACATCAGCGGAACGACAGAGGAGGCTGACCCGGGGTCTGTGTCTATACTGCGGTGTCAGTGGACACACCCGTATGGAGTGTCCCCTTCGTCCCATTCGGACTTCAGTGAGTGTATTCAGTACGAATATTGAACAATGTAAACCACTTACTACCACCGTACAAATAACTACTGCCTCTATTTCTCTCCTTGTCACAGCCCTCATCGACTCCGGGTCAGCAGGGAACTTCATCTCCCAATCCCTCTGTCGTCAACTCCACCTCCGTACTGAGGCGTCCTCGCATATATACCAGATACAACCGATAACCCAGTGCACTCGATCTTCGACCCGTATCCATCGACAATGCGAAGACATCCTTCTTCAAGTGGGGTTGTTACATCAAGAGAGGATTCAATTTCTGGTTCTGGAGGGTGCAAATATGGACATCATTCTAGGGCGCCCGTGGCTGGTGAAGCACGATCCCATCATCTCTTGGGGCACAGGAGAGATAAAGAAATGGGGATCTGGATGTACACCTGCCTGTTTTCCAAATCTCCCTCTTCAAGGTCGGAACCCCATTTCTTTGTTTGCAACATCGGTCGAGAGCCCTCCTGAGAAGCAGTCTATCCACATTCCTAAGGAGTACAGCTCCTTTCATGATGTCTTCTGCCCCAAGAGAGCTTCCCAGCTACCGCCGCATCGGCCATGGGACTGCGCGATCGACCTAGTTCCAGATGCCCAGTTGCCAAGAGGTAGGATCTACCCGCTCTCGCTTCCAGAGAATCAGGCAATGGAAGATTACATAAGGGAAGCTCTGAGTCAGGGGTACATACGTCACTCAAAATCACCAGCCGCCTCAAGCTTCTTCTTTGTGGCCAAGAAGGACGGAGGGCTGCGTCCATGCATCGACTACAGGGTCCTAAATAACGGTACAGTAAAATACCGATATCCCCTTCCTCTGGTACCAGCCGCTTTGGAACAGCTCCGAGAAGCTAAAGTCTTCACTAAATTGGACCTCCGCAGCGCGTATAATCTGATAAGAATACGTGAGGGGGACCAATGGAAGACAGCATTCGTGACCCCTACTGGCCACTATGAATATGAGGTCATGCCTTACGGTCTGGTCAACGCCCCCTCCGTATTCCAAAACTTCATTCATGAAGTCCTCCGGGAGTTTCTTCACCACTGTGTAATAGTGTACATAGATGACATCCTCATTTACCTCCCGGAGTGAGGCCGAACATCGCCAACACGTTGCGGAGGTCCTACACACATTGAGAGAACATCACCTCTACCTCAAAGCGGAGAAATGCTCATTCCACCAGAAGTCGATTCATTTCTTGGGATACATCATTGACCAAACCGGTATACGTATGGATGGGAAGAAAATTGAGGCTGTTCTATCCTGGTCAGAACCCACTTCCATTAAGGAGCTCCAGAGGTTTCTTGGGTTTGCTAACTTTTATAGACGGTTTATCAAGGACTACAGCAGGATTACATCACCTCTCACTAATCTCCTCAAGGGTAAACCCAAAGGACTGGAGTGGACCAAAGAAGCAGCCGCAGCCTTCCGCCTTCTTAAGAAGGAGTTCACAAGGGCCCCACTCCTGACTCATCCTGACCCAAATCTTCCTTTCGTGGTGGAAGTGGACGCATCCACCACCGGCGTCGGGGCAGTATTATCTCAACATCATGATACACCGCCCCGACTGCATCCCTGTGCCTATTTCTCTCGGAAGTTGAGCCCGGCGGAGCAGAATTACAGCATAGGAGACAGGGAGCTTCTAGCAATCAAGCTAGCCTTGGAGGAGTGGCGTCACTGGTTGGAGGGAGCCAAACATCCGTTCCAGGTGATCACAGATCACAAAAACCTCCAATACATCAAAGAGGCCAAGAGACTATGTCCACGTCAAGCCAGATGGTCACTTTTCTTCTCACGTTTTGATTTCTCCATTTCCTATCGTCCAGGACCCAAGAATCTAAGAGCAGACGCTCTCTCTCGTTTACACGAGCATCACGATCATGAAGAACTCCCAACGAAGATTCTTCCCGAACACATCTCCATTTGTCCGATCACCTGGAACGCTCCTCCAGTCGTTGCCACTCCGGAAGCCCCTGCTCCGCCGGGATGCCCTCCTCATCGGCAGTTCATACCACCTGAACACCGGGTAGATCTGATCCACTCCTTACATACCTCGCTAGGCACTGGACATCCAGGGATCAACAATACTCTCTCGCTAGTATCCCAACGATTCTGGTGGCCAAACATGGCAAGGGATGTGAGGCAATATGTTCAGGGCTGTAAGGACTGTGCCCAATCCAAGAGCCCACGTCATCTACCCGCTGGAAAGCTCCATCCCTTGCCGATTCCGAACCGTCCCTGGTCACACCTAGGAGTGGACTTTATCACTGACCTCCCTTCGTCAGAAGGTAATACCTGTATTCTAGTCATAGTAGATAGATTCTCAAAGTTTGTCAAACTAATCCCTCTGAAAGGTCTTCCCACAGCCTTTGAAACTGCCGACAATATCTTTAATCAAGTCTTCAGGTCATTTGGTATTCCAGAAGATATTGTGTCGGACAGAGGTCCACAGTTCATCTCACGTCTATGGAAAGCCTTCTTCAAGCTCCTAGGTGTGGCCGTCAGCCTCTCTTCTGGATATCATCCCCAAACCAACGGGCAGACAGAGAGGAAGATTCAGGAGGTGGGACGGTTCCTGAGGACCTTCTGCAGTGGTCACCAGAACTCCTGGAGCCAGTATTTGGGCTGGGCAGAATATGCCCAAAATTCACTGCGGCAACCCTCCACCGGACTCACGCCATTCCAGTGCGTCCTGGGCTTCCAACCACCGCTCTTTCCCTGGGATGGCGAACCATCTGATGTCCCCGCAGTGGATCACTGGTTCCGGGAGAGCGAGAGAGTCTGGGACGAGGCTCATCAACATCTGCAGAGGGCAGTCCGTCGAAGCAAGGTAACCGCCGATAGGAGAAGGTCTGAAGCACCCAGATACACACCCGGACAAAAGGTGTGGCTATCCACCCGGGACATACGCATGCGACTGCCCTCTCGCAAGTTAAGTCCCCGATTTGTTGGTCCCTTCACCATCGTGGAACAGGTTAACCCCGTCACCTACAAACTACAATTACCCTCTCACTACCGTATTCACCCTACATTCCACGTATCACTCCTGAAACCCTATCACGATCCTGTTCTTCCCTCCACAGAGCCTGACCACGAAGAGGAACCCCCTCCTCCACTGCTCCTAGAAGAAGGAGCCGTCTACGCAGTGAAGGAGATCTTGCGTTCCCGACGTCGTGGTGGCCAGTTGGAGTACCTGGTGGACTGGGAAGGGTACGGCCCCGAAGAAAGGACATGGGTTCCCAGAGCTGATATTCTCGATCCTAGTCTCATGGTGGAGTTTCATGAGAGCCACCCTGAGTTCCCAGCGCCTAGAGGCAGAGGGAGACCACCACGGCGTCGGAGGTGTCGGCCCTCAGGAGCGGGCCCTGGGGAGGGGGGTACTGTCATGGATTGGTCAGGCTCTCACGACCCCCACTCACGAAGATCACCATCACCTGACTTCTAATGAGCACACAGCTGCATCACATTCACGAGCACCAGATAAAAGCACAGCACTCCAGTCGCTCATTGTCCGGGCTCGTCTCGACGAAAGCGGACAACTGAGCGACCACTCAGCGTAGTCATCCTCAGCTAAAACAAACGATTTACTTACCTGTTCTCTTTGTATTCCTCCTAGTCTTCCTGGTCCTCCCGAATCGTCCTGTCTTCCAGTCCTTCCAAGTCTGTGTCATCCTCTGTCAGCTGTATCTGGTGTGTGCTGTCCATCCTCGTGTATTCCTGTTACCCAGCCACGGAGGAAAAGACCCCAACATCATTCCTGATCCTCCTGGCTATCCTTCATGTGCTCCTTGTTGTCATTTAATAAACACCCTAACGTTTCCTTACCTCTGTCTCCTGTCCGCTTCATAACAAGTAAATCTTGAAGATGAGCAGCAATGTATAATGTTAAGTGCATAAGTGTACACAGCTATTAAACAGCCATAAGCTTGAAAAATGCTTATTTAACTTATAGAACAGTGATTAAATTATGTATAATAGCCCACCTCTAATATTTATATATATAAAATTTATATTGCCGGCGGCTAGCTTTCTGCAAATCTCACATGA
The DNA here is from genome assembly GCF_903798145.1 of Danio aesculapii. Taxonomy (NCBI): domain Eukaryota; kingdom Metazoa; phylum Chordata; class Actinopteri; order Cypriniformes; family Danionidae; genus Danio; species Danio aesculapii. Next base: position 44,754,784 of record NC_079448.1, on the reverse strand, counting down.
TCGTCTACTGAAGCTACGCAGGGCTGTGCCTGGTCAGTACCTGGATGTGAGACTACATGGGAAATCCAGGTTGCTGCCGGAAGTGGTGTTAGTGAGACCAGCAGGAGGTGCTCAACCTGTGGTCTGTGTGGGTCCTAATACCCCAGTGTATTGATGGGGACTCTATAATGCTCAGTGAGCGCTGTCTTTTGGATGAAACTTTAAACCGAGGTCCTGACTCTAAGTGATCGTTAAAAATTCCAAGATGTCCTTCAAAAAAGAGTAGGGGTTTAACCCGGCAACCTGGCCAAAATGACTCTGTCCATCATGGCCTCCTAACCATCTCCATATGATAATTGGCTTCCAGGTGGATACTGCACATTGGTGGTGGATGAGGAGACCCCCCCCCCCCCCCCAAAAAAAAATGTTTAAAGTGCTTTGAGTGTCCAGAAAAGTGCTATATAAATGTAAATAATTAATATTATATAATAATAATAATAATAATAATAATAATAATAATTATTATTATTATTATTATTATTATTATTATTATTATTTAATAAATAAAACTATGCTATTTCTCTAATTCAAAATGACATCAAATAAAAATTAATAAATACAATTTTTTTTATTAAATTTTAAATAAAAAACTTTAATTTAAATATTTTACAACTTATTGTTGTGGATCTTATTTAATGCAAAACAAATTTTAATACAGAACAACCAATGATGTTTTAATCACTGTCTTTCACGGTCTCCAATCATTTCTGTGCATGAATTCATAGATAAAGGCAAATATATATTATTTATGCCACATAAAAATCATATAATGTGTTTTATAATATATTTTTTTAAATGGAAAAAAAATAATGAAGTGTATACATCTGTCCAACATAAGCTTGAAAAATGTTTACCTGAGAGAACAGTTTGTGTTTATAATATGTTTATTAGCCCACCCCAACTATTTAATAAATAAATAAATAAAACTGTGCTAATTATCTAATTAAAAATGACATCAGAATAAATAAATAATATTTCACAACTTATTGTTGTGCATCATATTTTATGCAAAACAAAATTTTATACAAAACAACCGATTATGTTTCATCACTGTCTCTCACTGTCTTCAATCATTTCTGTGCATGAATACAGGGTAGATAATGGTAAATATATATTATTTATGTCACATAAAAAATCATATAATGTGTTTTAGAATAAAAATATATATTTTTAAATGAAAAAAATGAATGAAGTGTACACAACTGTCCAACAGCCGTAAGTTGAAAAATGCTTATTTACCTGAGAGAAGAGTTTGTGATTAGATTATGTATATTAGCCCACCCCTACTATTTAATAAATAAATAGCTTTGCTACCTATATAATATTTCACAACTTGATGTTACGGGTCTTTTAATTTAATGCAAGACATTTTCATCACATCAGAATACGTTTTCTCTGGAGGATGAGGGGTGAATGCAGTGAAAATCGTTTTTATATAAAATGCACAGGGGACCAAGGCTATCACAAAGTTATGTACAGTTTATAAGCTTATAAAGCAGAAATAAATAAATAATAAAAAAAAACAACTTTTACAAAATGGCAAAGTAATGCCCATGTATTTTGCAAATGCAAATTAATCTTATTCCCTATGGAATTTGAACAACTGAAAACTATAATTAGTTTAATTTTAATTAAGAATTCACCAGACTTTGGCCTAACAAACAAGTCGTTTTATTTGTAATAAGGACCTTAAGTACCAATATGGGGCATCCATCTGGAAGTGGCGGCAGTCTGGGCTCTGGCTCTCAGCACGAATCGGACACCACAGTGAAGCGCTGATGAAGACGAGACTCCAATGAGGCCATAAGCAGATGGAATGGAAATGTTTTAAGTGGGGGTTTTGGCAGCGGTACCAGACTGATATGGCTCCCAAGTTGTTTTGTTAATTTACTTTTATGTAGCAAATAAAAAAAGTGTAGAGCAGCATCATCCAAAAATTATCTGCATGTTCCAAAATTCTCCTTGGACACTTAAAAAAAAAATAACGGCAGCTACATTTTCTGCAATATATTGGGTTTAACATATCTGATTCACAGCTGTTTTGATCCTCATTGTCAAAAATAATATTAACAAAAATAAAACAGTAATATTTTAGTAATAACTAAATATCCACTCTCCTCATATATCCAGGATTTTTATACTGTATTAATGCCAGTTCTTGCATTCTTGTTCTTTCGCATGTTGCAAATATTAGTTTGTTCCAAATATATCCTTTAAAATATATTTCAATATATCATTTTATTTTGTTTCTGTTGTTTTTATTTGAAATAAAATTAACCCATCGAGCACCTAGATGTCAAAACGACATCAAAAACAGGGAAAGAAAATGTGCAAATTTTAAAGTGCAAATTGACTTGATATCAATTTCTTACCAGGATGTCAAAACAACATCAAATCAACATCTAACATTGGTGTTAAAAAACAAGTTGAAATTGATTACATAACAGTCCTGTAATTGATTTTGATGCCAATTTGATGTTGTTTTGACATCTCGGTAGTTTACTTGCATTGTAGGGATGCAAAATTCAGTATAAATCTGGAATTTAAAATCGAAGCTTTCAGATTATTAAAATATTTCTTATATTATAATATTGTATTGTTATTTTGGTGGTCAGAGCATCAATGTGTATGTTTACATGGAAAATGCTTATCAATTTGATGTCAAAACCTTTACATTCATTTGACGTCAACACATTGACACTATTTTGACCACCAAAATAACAACACAAATAGTATTATAATATATGACATTTTTATTCATATAAAAGCTTCAAGCCCAACTGACAAATTTATTCTTGTTTATGTATCCATATAAAGTACAAGAATGTTTCCCAACCCTGTTCCTGGAGGCACACTAACAGTAGATATTTTGGATGTCTCCCTTATCTGACCCATTAACTTCAGGTTTTGGAGTCTCTGATGAGTTGATTTAAGTGTGTCTGATTAGGGAGAGGTTGAAAATGAGTATGTTTACACCAATAATCCGATTTTAATATGATTAATAATACTCTGATTAAGAGTCTACCATGTAAACAACTATTTTTGATTACCTTAATCCAAGTAAAGTCATAATCTAACTAAACAGAAATCCGATTAAGACATGTGGAATTTTGCTGATTTTAGCCGCATTATTGAAGTACTGTACAGGCATGTAAACACCTTAACCAAACTATTACCATCATGCAGGACTTTTAGCTGCAATTTGCGACAGGATAGTCTATACACACACGACTGTTTGACACTGTTCTCTGCACCTACTGAGTTAGTAATACACCTCAGACACCTGCAACACTTTCCCAGCAGTTCATACGCGCATCCAATATCTCGTTTGTCACGGGGGGCATGCATGAAATGTTCCCAAATGAAAGTGAAAGTGCCAAACTGCAGTTAAAGTTGACAAACTAAAAATGAAACTCTGGAGGAAATGTGGATAGAGTGGTGACGCAATGACATTAATCAAATTATGTGCTATCACATAAAAAAAAACACTAGGATCATGAAAGGAACATTTAAAAATCAACTCATGTAAACACCTTAATTATATTATTGTCCTATTCAGATTAAAGCAAATAATTCCATTACTGATGTCCATGTAAACGTAGTCACTGTGTTGATGTCAAATGGACATGTATTTTGACATCAAATCGATTTGCTTTTTGGACGTCATGCTTGATGTGAACTTTTGAAGTAATATTTTTATGTATTTTAACACTTGACCTTAATACAAAACATGAAGCACGAATATTTATACACTAGGGGAGCGCGGGGCACAAAGTAACAAGGGGTAAAATGTAACATGGAGTTTTAAGGTATTTGCCGGCAGATGTCCTCCTGTCAATTATTGAAGAATTTCGGCGAATTATTATACTCTATATTTTTTATTTTAAAAAATCTGTGAAAGTATGTTAGTCAAATTTTATATTGTTGTGATTACCGTCTTCTAGGCTAAAAGATGAAACTATTTTGAAAGATGAAAAAACACACAGTGACTGCTTGCCAGTCTTAAGAAAAACATGACACAGCGGGGTTGGTTGTAACAGGGTGTTAGAAATAAGCCACACACTGTTGGACACCAATTAAACCAACAAAATATATATTTTTTTAATTTTGAGTTATATTAAATTTCTTTTAATAGAAAATATTTTTAATAGATTTTTTTATTGCTAATAATGCAAATAAATGCATTGTATAATAATGGATAATAATTCAAATTAATTCCAATGTGTTTATCCAATTAATAAATAATGAAATAAATAAGTAAACATACTATACTATGTAGAATAAAATTGAGCCAATTACTGAGGAAATATATCTACTATTTGAAGTAAACTGAATGTAAATTAATTGTATGAAATCTTACGTTATAAGCATGTGTTACAACTAACCCTCTGTCTGTTACAACTTGCCCCGCAGGTGGGGTATATAGTAGCATTTATACTCCTGGCACTTTTGGCAATACTGCAGAGAAACCATAGGTCTGGCGATCATACTTTCAGTGCTCTTTTGTTGGAGATGCTTGTGTTTTGTTGGTAAAAAATGGTTTGTTTAACCCCATTACTTTGTTCATTAACCAAATTGGGCCAAAACCAAAAAGTGTTACTTTGGCCCAATCCCAATTCTACCCCTTAGCCTTTCCCCTTACCCCTACCCCTCATTTTGCGTATTCACATGAAGGGGTAGGGCATGCCTGTCAACATTGGGATGTGAAAATAAGGGCTATGCCCAGCATAATAAGGGATAAAAAACTCCAAGATAGACATCTTTAGATATTGTTATTATTAATTATGTATGTTCAAACACACACCCAAAACCCAGACTTTCGTTCCACTTCAAATCGCGTGTACAGAATCCGTTTGGGAAATAGCGTCTATTTATCACTTTGGAGTGCATCTGCTGACCGTTATATGACTGTTTTGGAGATTGCATATGAAGGGGAGACGGCACCTGTAATGAAAAGTAAAGGAAATCCCACCGTTTTTATATTTATTTTAAAGTGTTTTCATGCCTAAACAAAGCGAGAGCATAGAACAGACTCGCATTTAAGAGCAAGGGGCGGCCCCTGGTGGTTCGGCGGTATGGGTTGCGTATAGGGAGGCTCGGCTCTTTAATGTTTATTTGCCACCCTTCAGAGAAAGACTGAAAATACGGGAGAAATACGGGAACATACTTTTACGGGATGATAGCAGGATAGATCTGTAAAATACGGGAGAATCCCGGGAAAAACGGGAGGGTTGACAGGTATGGGGTAGGGGTGTCCCAATTCTCTTTAGCTTGAGGGCTAAGGGGAAGGGGTAGATACCACTTCAAACAGAGATTTTTCAGCACCACACTCAAAACCAAGGGGTAAGAATATTTCCCAGAATACACCAGCCACAACGACAGCATAGATGTACCCGGAAGTAAGGAGATCCACAAATAAGAATTTTTTGTGTCATTATTATGAATTTTAACAACAAACAAGCACATTTTTTAATACATTCATAACCATGCTCATGTTTTACTGTCATGCTTAAAAAAAACGCTAAAATAAAAACCGATACATTTGGCTATGCATAATCCATAATAATAACTCCTGTACAGCAGTCCCACAACATTATGACACTCGAATCCCCTGTCAGAAAAGTCTAGTGACTGGGAATGAGCTTTTTACTGTGTCTGGTATAATGTTAATGTTGTTTTGGTGTGTTTACATAGATTAAGATGGCCACTGTGTAAATGCACAATACAGTTACGATCTTATTGCCACATTATATTTTTATGATAACATGATATTTGCCTTCAGTGATTTCCTGAAGATAAATCGCAAAAAATAACGCAACTGGAATAACTACAGCAGTCTCGATCGTCTGATCTCATATGAAGCAAGAGCTCGCGATGACATATGATGACGTGTCCAGGTGTTGTAGTGCTGTCCTATTTCTTAGGGGTACATTTTGAAGTCCTTCCTCTACACACTCGGTTTCAAGGGCCGAAGGGGAAGGGGTAGGGGTAGAAAAACAGAATTGGAATTGGGCCTTTGCGCCCTGCTCTCCCCTACTTTGAGGGTCTTGAAGCACTAAAAGTGTCAGTAAGGACAAAAATATATGTATCAGCCAAAATAGAGGTGAATGCATTAAACACAGTTCCTTTTTATTTGCCCTACTAAAAAACAGATTCTGTCAAATAATACAGCTTGTTTCTCATATTTACCTACAGTCAGAATGGGGTAGTCATACCCAGTCATACACACACTCAACGCTTTAACCTTTAAGTTATGCTATGAGTCAGACTGACCTATTTTAGAGCTTATCATCACTGCTATGATATAAGTGTTTGCAGTATGAGCCTTCATTTTATCCTCAAGGTAGTGTTGCAAAAAGAAAAAGAATATTAAAAAGAAGAAAATGACACACTTTTTATAAATTGATGATAACCTGGTGCAAGTTGACCCGGTGGCAAGAGATATTAGGGCTTGTGCTGCAGTTGTTGTAGATAATAAATTATGTTTGTTGTTTACACCGCCTTTAGCTTGAGCCAAGACAAGAGGCGTGAGTAGATAAAGCGCTTGAGCGAATGAAATGCTTTTTCCTTCTTATTTTTTTGTCACTAAATGTCAAGGAAGTCAACAAATATAGAATAACATAACAGGTGACAAGCAATGTCCATTTCAGCTGCTGGTGGAGCACGGAGTGAAAAACACCTGTAGAGGCACCAGAAAAGAAGCATGAAATATAAATGGGGCTGGATGTGACCCAGTTTCTGGGGTCACTGAGGAGGTCTATAAAATATCTGGAGAAAGTCATCCGTTAGCATTCACATTCATCTCAATGGCAGTGGTTTGCCTGGTGCAGGACCCTGCAGATTTGAAATCTGCCATCTTTGCTCATGGTGGCTCATGGGCAATAGTTTTTTTGAGCCAAGCACCTGAATCCAAATGCCAGATGACTGCGAGTCTGGAAAAATAACAAGCGACAATCTGAGCTCTGGCAGAAAAATAAAAGCTCTTTTTACACCATTAAGAATGACAACCCGCTAGCTAAATAACCAACTAACCGAACATGTTTTAAAACATCTACTTTACAAAAAAGGCCAGTTGTGACTTTTTATTGTGATGGATGGACAATAGATAGAGATAAGGATGGATGAATGGATGGATGTACAACAGATAGAGATATGCCCTTCGTGTTGTTTGTACGCAGCGACGCTACACTGCTTTGGCAATACAAATGTACAGTTGTTTGTCATGCCAAAGCACCTAAAATGTGAAAAAATGTGAAATGTGATTTGGACAATGGATGGATGGACAGATGGATTGATGTGTAGATGGAAAATAGAGATATGGATGGATGGGTGGATAATTGATAGAGATATGGATGGATGGATGGATGGATAGATGAATGGACAATAGATAGAAATATGAATGATGGATGGATGTATGAATGGACAATAGATCAAGATATGGATGGATGGATAGATGGATTGATCTTTTGATAGACAAAAGATAGAGATATGAGTGGATGTAAGTATGGATGAACGGACAATTGATAGAGGGCTGGATGGATGGACAATAGATAGAGATATGAATTGATGGACAATAGATAGAGAGATGGGTGAATGAATGGATGATTGACAATAGATGAGATATGAATGGATAGATGGATGGACAATAGAGGGATGGATGGATTGATGGACAATATTTAAAGATATGGATGGATGGATGGATGGATGGATGGATGGATGGACAATAGATTGAGATATGGATGGACGGATGGAAGGAATGTTGGATGGATGGACAATAGATAGAGATATGATGGATGGATGGATGGATAGATAGATGGATGGATGGATGGACAAAAGATTAAGATATGTATGGGTTGATGGATGGATGGACAATATAAAGATATGAGTAGATGGATGGATGGATTGACAGATGAACAATAGATAGAAGGATGGATGGATAGATAAATGGATGGATGGACAATAGATAGAGACAAGGATAGACAATAGACAGAGATATGGGTGGGCGGATGAATGGATAGATAGATAGATAGATAAATATGTGTATGTGTGCATAAAATAAATAGTATTGTTCCACATGGATCCAATGGATGGATTGAAGGATGGATGGAAAAAAATACATGCACTGAGAAAGAGCAGAAAAGCTGATTATTCTATTGTTCTTTTTTCTTTGGTTATTTTATTTCTTGAACGTCTGTCTATAATGTTCATTGTTTAATCACACACAGATTTCCACCAAAATTATAGCATAATATTGGAAACAATCAGAGTATTTGATTAAACACACAACATTAAAGACAGACATTGTAGGATTAAAATAACCGGAGCGAAAATGAGAACAACAGAATACGTCATTTCTTTGTTTGTGCCATTTGCAACAGTGCGTATCTGTGTTTTTCCTTCTGAATGGTGACAACTGATGCGCTGTCCTTCTCTGGGGAAATAGATTCCCGAAGTACTGTACAAATTTTAATACTGGAGAAATTTATCACCATTAGCAGCCTGACTGACACAATGCCAGCCGTTCTTGTTTAGATGACAACCAGGACTCTTGAGATATTTGTATGTGAGAGAAATTCATATCTATTGTAAGTTTGCCAAGCCATCATCTTAGGTCTTCAGCATATGAGCTGTGGGCCTTTTTTCGGTTAGAGTATAAATCCCAATAGGCTATAAGCTATTTAAATAAAAAATAAACAGCTATGACCACAATTACAGTTAATAAACAAATTCTGTCAGCGTGACATCCAAACCTGCCATTATACATCAGATCTCCCTCCCTCCAATCTCTTCATTGCGGCTCTCGATGGTTACATTTAAACAGCAGCAGAATACAGTTGTCAGTCCTGTTTAAAGAGCTAAATAAACTGCTCTTTTCATGTCTCTTTTAGTTCATAAAGGAAGTGACAACCGCATAAACAATGTCTTACATAAATAAAAAAGGCCTCAGTTTCAAAACATTGATTGATTGATTCGTTCATTCAGAAATTGAACTGATTTTATTGCACCGATACAGTTAACAACTCAGTGATTCAGTCCTCATTTAATAACTCACTGATTCAAATGATCCGGTCACAGCGAGTCTTAAGTTACAAAAATCACTGATTCAAATTATCCAGTTTGACAGACTCTTTAATTAACAACTCAATAATTCAGTCCTCATTTAATCACTCACTTATTCAAATTATCTGTTCACAGTGAGTCTTAAGTTACCAAATCACTGCTTCAAATGATCCGGTTAGACCGACTCTTTAATTACCAACTCAATGATTAAGTCATAATTTAATAACTCACTGATTCAAATTATCTGTTCACAGTGAGTCTTAAGTTACCAAATCACTGCTTCAAATGATCCGGTTAGACCGACTCTTTAATTAACAACTCAATGATTCAGTCCTCATTCAATAACTCACTGATTCAAATGATCCGGTCACAGCAAGTCTTAAGTTACCAAATCACTGATTCAAATGATCCGGTTATACTGACTCTTTAATAAACAACTCATTGATTCAATCCCCATTTAATCTCTCACTGATATAAATGATCCGGTCATAGAGATTCTTAAGTTAACAAATCACTGATTCAAATGATCTGGTTAGACTGACTCCTTAATTAACAACTCAATGATTTAGTCCTCATTCAATAACTCACTGATTCAAACGATTCTGTCACAGCGAGTCTTAAGTTAACAAATCACTGATTCAAATGATCCAGTTAGACTGACTCTTTAAATAACAACTCAATGATTCAATTTCCATTTATCCACTCACTAATTCAAATGATCTGGTCACAGCAAGACTTAAATGACTAAATCACTGATTCAAATGGTCCAGTTAGACCGATTCTTTAATTAACAACTCAATGATTAAATTCCTCTTTAATTCCTCACTGATTCAAATGATCTGGTCACAGTGAGTCTTAAGTTACCAAATCACTGATTCAAATGATCCAGTTAGACCGACTCTTTAATTAACAACTCAATGATTAAATTCCTCTTTAATTCCTCACTGATTCAAATCATCTGGTCACAGTGAGTCTTAAGTTACCAAATCACTGATTCAAATGATCCAGTTAGACCGACTCTTTAATTAACAACTCAATGATTAAATTCCTCTTTAATTCCTCACTGATTCAAATCATCTGGTCACAGTGAGTCTTAAGTTACCAATTCACTGATTCAAATGAACTGTTAGACCAACTCTTTAATTAACAACTCAATCATTGGTTAGTCAGGGCAAATTTACAGCTAATGTCACAGCAAGAAGGCTGGTTTGAGCCTCGCTTGGGTCAGTTGGCATTTCTGTGTGGAGTTTGCATGTTCTCCCCATGTTTGTGTGCTTTTCCTCCGGGTGCTCTGGTTTCCCCCACAGTCCAAAGACATGCGCTATAGGTGAATTGGGTTAACTAAATTATCCGTAGTGTATGTGTTGAATGCAAAAGTGTATGGGTATTTCCCAGTGATGGGTTGCAGGTGGAAGGGCATCCACTGTGTAAAACGAATGCTGGATAAGTTGGCGACTCATTCCACTGTGGCAACCCCAGATTAATAAAGGGACTAAGCCGACAAGACAATTAATGAATCAATGAAATTGGCTGTAGTGTATGTGTGTGGATGAGAGTGTATAGATGTTTTGCAGTATTGGGTTGCAGCTGGAAGGGCATCTGCTGTGTAGAACATATGCTGGGTAAGTAAGTGGTTCATTCCGCTGTGGCTACCCCTGTTTAATAAAGGCACTAAGCCGAAAAGAAAATAAATGAATGAATTAATCTATTATTTATTATTATTAATAGTCTTTTTTTTGTAACAAACTCAGCTTGCTATGTCCTTAATTTAATTTAAGTTATTTTTAATGTTACTAGGCAACTAATGAGCATAATTGTCTCTTATTTACTGGGCAAAACCAATTCGGACTTGCAATTTGCACTTGGTGAGGTCTATTTTTAGAACCTGGCAACAAGCAATTTAGACACCCAAAAAAGTGTATTACTCAAAAAAAGAACAGTGTCTGACTCACATTCACTCTTTCTCCCTGGAGCAGAAAAGTTCACCAGTACAGTCAGAGGAACTCTGTGGCTACCAGGCTTGTTGTAAATTGGAATTGAATCCCATTAATAAAAGCAATTGGATTTAAGGTGAGCCACTTGAGTGGAAGGATCGTGATTTAGACACTAATTAATCAGAGAAATAAGTTTGAAGATTATGCAGGAAGATAAGACCATTAATTCTGGGACGTGAGAGTTGTGGGTGAAGTCTGCAAAGGTCACACATGACAGCGTTTTAAGGCTCCCGATTTAATGAGAGAGAAATGGATGAGAGACTGTGTGGACACAGCATTTATTAATACAATGGGAACAAGGCCAGAGCTTTATTACAGCCTGTGTTTGTATGCGAGGATTAGCATGTGTGTGTGTGTGTGTTCATTACGTCAAGCACAAGCGTGTGTATATGTGTGTGTTGCGAATATAAAGAACAGGAGTTTGCGTGGGCGAGAGAAAAAAAGAGAGAGAGAGAGAAAGTGGCGACTGTGGACACGAAACTTCAGCTTGTGACCTTTACGTTTCCCCGTCCGTGATCCATGCTTCATTTGAGAAGGGGAAGAACGGGCCGTTACTCTCGCTGACACTAATATTTCTCTCGGAGAGTGTTTCATCTAAAGCAACCAGTTGGTCGTGTGCACCCTGCGGCTGCGGATGAGCACTTATCACTCATGACACGTTTCTTCAATCAAAGCCACATGTGAACATGGAATATATTAATATGTTACCTTTGCACCCTGACAGAGAGAGACAGAAAGAGAAGTCAAAATTATTAGCACCTATATATATATATATATATATATATATATATATATATATATATATATATATATATATATATATATATATATATATATAATTATCATAATAAAAGTCAGAATTATTAGCCCCCCTGACTTATTAGACCCCTGTTTATTTTTTCCTCAATTTCTGTTTAACAGAGAGAAGATTTTTTTCAACACATTTCTAAACATAATAGTTTTAATAACTCATTTCTAATAACTGATTTATTTTATCTTTGATGACAGTAAATAACATTTTACTAGATATTTTTTCTAGACACTTCTATACAGCTTAAAGTGACATTTAAAGGCTTAACTAGGTTAATTAGGTTAACTAGGCAGGTTAGGGTAATTAGGCAAGTTATTGTATAATGATGGTTTGTTCTGTAGACTATTGAAAAAATATATACAGCTTAAAGGGGCTAATAATTTTGTCCTTAAAATGATTTGTAAAAAAATTAAAACTGCTTTAATTCTAGCCGAAATAAAACAAATAAGACTTTCTCCAGAAGAAAAAATATTATCAGACATACTGTGAAAACTTCCTTGCTCTGTTAAACAACATTTGGGAAATATTTAAAAAAGAAGAAAAAACTTCAAATTGGGGCTAATCATTCTGACCTTAACTGTATATATATATATATATATATATATATATATATATATATATATATATATATATATATATATATATATATATATAATATGATAAATATTCACAACAAAGGCATAAGAAATAAAAGTAGGAAATTACCAACAACTCTTTTAAATATTGTATTATTTTTTCTCATTATTTCTTTCTTTCTTTCTTTCTTTCTTTCTTTCTTTCTTTCTTTCTTTCTTTCTTTCTTTCTTTCTTTCTTTCTTTCTTTCTTTATTTATTTATTTATTTATTTATGTATTTATTTATTTATTTATTTATTAATGTTGATGATGACTGACTATTATTATTATTTTTTATTTTTTATTTTTTTTATTATTATTTTTTTTTGTTATTATTGTTACAAATGTATTAAATGTTTATATTATCAGTTTGTAAACATTTCTTTTTTTTGCATATTATTATTATTATTATAATCAATTCACAATGGCATTTCAAACTGCCTTACATGAAAACAATATATGTTTATGTAATATTTTTGGTTATATTTATTAGGATAACAGAAGAATACATTATTTTAAATCAAATTATTGTATTGATTGGGAGAAAGGCAGGGGTCCCCACCTAAACTCATCTGGGTTGTGTTACTTAAAGAAATCACAGACTGAAGTAGACTGTAGAAACCAACAGCTTCAATTATATGGGCCGTTCACAGAGAATGTGTTTTTCCTTTCCAACATGCTGCCTTTTTGCTATTATTTTTCAATGTAAACACACACTTAGCGAACATCTGTGACTATTACCTTCATGTCTAGCTTCTTTTTTAGACACCGTTCATAGCGCAGCTCATTGCTGTCAGTTCCACAGCACTGGACCAATCAGAAATGATCTGAGGTGGGGCAACCATTCCAAGTTCCTGTTTATATAGGCACTTGGTGGCTGTATCCTTGTGCTTTAAGCTGTGCTTTTTTCGACCCTTTCCTAACCATTGCATCTTGCATATTTAGAAGCAAAGACGTGTTCGTTATGAATGGGCCCTTAACCTAGAACTTTGGGAGAAATCTTACAAAGAATTTTTGAAAGGATGTTTACCACTCTCGGTCCATCAAAAGCATTTAATACTCCAATTTAAATAGGCAGAATCTTCATTCTTGGCTTTTTTGACCTTTTGTACTTCATAACTCGTCTGAGAGTGTGTGCGCTGTCTTCCTGAAGGCTATATACACACCGCTGAGGCAAAACTGTACTAAACTGAGTGACATTGATGTAATAATGAAGGGGTTTACTAAGGTGCATCGCCATGTTTGATTGACTGTGACCTACCATGGTCTGTGTTTATGTGCTTTTGCATAAATGTGTGTACTGAATGTCGAGTCAAATGCCCAAAAGGATTTATTTGAAAAAAAAAAAAATTATAAATAAATCACATTTTCCCAGCAGGAGTATTATATTTAATACAGTGACCTAAAGCATTAACACAATCAAAATTATTAGGTCAAATTACAATGTAACCTACTTTAGGGCTATCTTATGAATATTCAATGATGTTTTATGTTGTCAGAATACACAATGAGAGTGTACATAATGGGACCGAGGCTTGACTTTATTAACAAAGACACAATTATGGGCCCTACAGTCTTTGTATTTATGTCGGCCTGTCAGATTTTCTCTCTCTTCCTCACACGCAAACAATAAAACACACTAATCTCTTATCCGCCCAGTCCTCAAACAACAGCTCTCATCCATCACTATATATTATACTGACCAAACAAATAAGCAAACATTTACACATATTACATCTCAATAAACAAATAAAACAGACTGAACATCTCTGAGAGGAATTTTCTGATATTTTATGAGCTAGAAAAAACATTCACACACATCTGTACGGCTATAGAAGATTCTCTGGATTTATAATTCATAGTTTTGTGTTTGTGCAAAATGTCGTTTTTGTTTTATTCTGTAAACTACTGATGGCATCTGTACCAATTTACAAAAACATATGAAAAATAAAATATCATCAGCAGTGCATTGTTTATTTTGAATAAAATAACAAAAATATTTTAAAAGAACAGGCATTCAGACATTTTAATTAATTTTAAGACACAATGTTTTAACAGAAAAGTAAAGGAGTAGATTTGGTGAAATAACTCTGATTTTCATTCTTAGCAAATAAAAGAATATGTCATTTTCTGAAAAAAAAAATGTGTTAAATTACTTTTATTATTATAAAAATATAATTTTATTTGGAAGAAATGTTATTAGACCTTGAATAAAACGAAAGTGTTTTTTTTAAATCAAACAAAAACATCCAGAGATGCTGAGAATTTTTAAGTATCCATTTATTTATTTATATTTATCATTTATTCAGGGCATCATGGTGGTACAGTGGATATCATGATCGCCTCGTAGGAAGAAGGTTGTTGGTTTGAGCCCTGGTCAGTTGGCATTTCTGTGTGGAGTTTGCATGTTCTCCTCGTGTTCTCGTGGGTTTCATCCGGGTGCTCCGGTTTCCCCCACAGTCCAAAGACATGTGGTACAGGTGAACTGAATAAGCTAAATTATGCGTAGTGTATGAGTGGGTGTGTGTGTGAGAGAGAGAGAGAGAGAGAGAGAGAGAGAGAGAGAGAGAGAGAGAGAGAGAGAGAGAGAGAGAGAGAGAGAGAGTATGGGTGTTTCCCAGTGCTGGGTTGCAGCTGGAAGGGAATCTGCTGCGTAAGACAAATGCTGGATATGTTGTCAATTCATTCAGCTGTTGTGATCCCTGATTAATAAAGGGACTAAGCCAAAAAGAAAATGAATAAATAAATCATTTATTTATAATATTTACATTTATAATATTTATTAATATATATAAATTTTTCTTTTTAAGCTGTATAAATTTAGGTTATAGTTTTAATAATATTTTTTTCTTCTTTAATAAAACTTTAATAAAATAAAATCTTTAATAAAATTTTATGTGACAATTTTTTTATTGATATCAATGATATTTACATCTATTTATTTATTTATTTATTTATTTATTTATTTATTTATTTATTTATTTATTTATTTTAAAGCTGCATATATGCATGTTTTAGTTTTAATAATACTTTTTTTCATATTCTTTATATTTATAATATTCACATTTATAATATTTACTTGTTTGTTTGTTTGTTTGTTTGTTTGTTTGTTTGTTTGTTTGTTTGTTTGTTTGTTTGTTTGTTTGTTTGTTTTTTAAGCTGCATAGATGTACATTTTAGTTTTATTAATGTTTTTTTTTATCTTCTTTTAAAAACAAAAACATTGAGAGACACTGAGAATCATTTATTTACATTTATAATATTTACTTATTTATTTGTGTGTGTTTTTAAAGCTTCATAGATGCACGTTTGAGTTTTTATAATACTTGTTTTATCTTCTTTTAAAAACTAAAAACATACAGAGATACTGAGGATGATTTATTTATATTTATAATATTTACATTTAAAATATTTATTCATTCATTTATTTTTAAGCCCCATAAATGTGCGTTTTAGTTTTAATAATGCCTTTTTTCCATCTTCTTTTCAAGCTAGACTATATACAGAGCTAGTGGAAGTAATTATGGCTGTCAGATTCAATTTGTTCCCTCTATTATTTTAGCAGAGAAAATAAGATGATGCCCTAGATGAGCTGTTTTGCTTTCATAAAGCTCGGAAACCCAAAGGGACTTGAGGTATCATGGAAGGGACTTGTGAAGCTTTTGCTGTCTTCCCTATTTCATAAGATTACCCTCCGGAGCTAACGTTTCAGAGAGCATGATTTCCACATGGTCTCTATTTGCTGGTTTTATCTTCTCTTTCTGATGTGGTAAAAAGTTTGACACCTTAGACAACTCTATTTCTATTTTTTCGTGATAAGAAAAGCAGAGGACACATTCTCCTTGAAATTGTGTTTGATATTTAACACGCTCAAGATTTCTTTCACAGTGAGGAATGTAATGTTTTTAGTGGTAAAATACTTTTCTTCTACTCCAGTTTAATGTGGTAAGAGTTGAATATTATCAAGGTATTTGCTGGATGATTCGCTTAATCGATAGATATAGTCAGCAGGGATTCACCATGCATTTTTTACAATCCCATCACTTATTCAAATAGTATTTTATTCTTTATTTCACTTAAATAAATGAACTGGGAAAGTGATTTTTAACAGTAACTGACAACCCTTTAAAGACATGCTGTGAGCTCTCAGGTTGTTGCTCAATATGCTTTTCTTGAACCCATCTGTTCTTATCAACTTTTTTAACAGTCACGTCTGATAGAGGAATTTGTACGAAAAAAAAAGCTATATTACCTATAATGCTGTACGGAAAAATCCACTAATCAGAGGGCCCTATACTCTCAAAATTCTTAAAGGGTCATGAAACACCAAAACGCATTTTTGAGATGTTAACAGTCATATATGTGTCTCACGTTGCTAAAACACTATTAGGACAAATATATATATATATAAAAAAAGTGAAATCAGTAATCTAGTTATTTGTCTTAATAGACAATAATATAATTAAGGGGTTTATGTGAAGTGCTTTCCTGTAAGAGTTTCCTGTAATTTTGTGTGACTTCAACTGCATTTCGGCTGTTTCACCTTCACTCATGAACATTTCATTCATGCCCCTGTGACAAACTGGTATTAGACACAAATAAGGAGTAATGACTGGTGAGAGTGTTATGGAGTTTAATAACGCATGCCTAATGGAAAGAAAAAACTTCCGCATTTTGCGATGTGTGTGTGTGTGTATGTGTGTGTGTGCGGTCCTTTGCTTATCTTGTCGGAAAATATGGAGAAAAGTCCTACATGACGGTAATAGTTTGATTGCAGTGTTTACTTCAATAATGCCACTAATATATGCATACTCCACATGTCTTAATTCCATTTCTGTTTAGTTCAGTTATGACTTTAGTGAGATTAAGGTAAACAAAAATCGCTGTTTCAAGCTTATCTAGGCCTACAGTTCAAAATTCATGTTTAACTGAATAAACAGTTAGTAAACACAAGTACATCTTATAGAACATAATTTATTTTCATCACCAATTATCATAGTAGTTTGTGATTCATTTTGGAAACCTGAGATGAGCCCCTGGTCTAATGCGCCGCCTGGTTTGAGAAACCCATTCTCAAAGACTTAAATTTAGTTAATATTTGGGTAGCACACATATTCTAAATGTCTTCAGCAGAATTCAAATGAGCCATTTTAATCTAGATTAATTCCAAGATTAAAGTGAAATTAATATATAAGTTGTATGTATATAAGTAAGTTTTTTTTTATCTGCGCACATGCTCAGTTTGCTTTTTGGTTAAACTAAACTGTAAACTACATTGTAAACTACCAATGTTGGTTCGGTTGCACATAGAGAATAACATCTTTATTCTGGGATTAACACTCTTTATAAATACACTAGCATATAAAGTAAATCGTATCTCAAAGCATTTAGCTTGGCACTGGCTATTTTTACTGGGGCATGTGCTCCAGCAAATGGGGTCTAGCGGTGCCCCTGTTAACACCTTAACCATATTATTGTCTTATTCAGATTAAGGCAAATAATTTGATTAATGATGTCCATGTAAACATAGTCAGTGTAACAATTTTAATCCCAGTTTTGAAACAAAACAATTATTCTACTGGTGTGAAACCACCCTCAAAAACTTGATTTAGAGTTGAAACTTCATGACTGAAAAACAAGGCGTTTGAGGAAGTTTGGGAACAGCGCTTTACTGCAGTACTGTGTGAGATCACTTTAATTCACTGGCACATTCTCAGTAGCTACATCTGTATACAGAATAACTCCCTTTGTAGTAAACTTTGTGCATCTGCAGATCTTTCTTCATGCTCAGACCTTAGCATTTCACACTAAAGAAGCTGAAAGTGTAAAAAAGGAACTGCTTTAACTTCTAAACACTAAATTGGTGGATCCGGTAAACATCAATTTGCGGCGCAAGTAATGCACTGGCACAGGAGGGAGTATTTTTGTGTTGTAAATCAGCCATTTAAATTCAATGTGGTTCTTAATCGGTTCACCACAGCCTTAAAGCATATGGACAGACGTTGACGCACGTTCACACCCCCTTCCCTCAGACCTGGCGCTTACGTGGCTGGCAGGACGAGGTGGAGGTAGACACTCATTCCATTAGTGCTGCCTCTGCAAATTCCAGCTAATTTCATACACATCAATACACATTAGCATAGCACTCCGGCGTTCAGGAAAACACTGCGCTCCAGAAAGAGACCATGAGGAATGGGAAGGTGTAATGGAGAAACCGAGAGAGAGAGAGGCAGGATAATATAAACTGATGATGCTTTTACAGTCTCTTTCATTAAATGCGTAAATAGACGGGAAACACATGATTGTAAATAACACGACGGTAAAGAGACAGCTAATTAAGAGAGACTGCGATGAGGAGGGAGAACAGGGGAGGAGGAAGAGCGAGTGATAAAACAGCTCGATTATCTTCACACGTATCAAAGTGAACAGCTCATCTTCTCTGTTTACCTCAATCTACATACGTGCATCTGCAAATACACTAAGAGCGTGCATTTGCAGGAGCGCACATTCGCTATGCTAAATTAAGTTAACTTTGAAGTAACCTTTCAGTTGTACTCCCTCTGTGGAGGAATCGTTTAAGAGGAACATTTTTTCCAAAACATCACTTGGAAATCACGCTTCACTTGATGGTTTTTGCAGAACAGAAGGATGGCAGCTTCTGTGTCACACTTATCTCATGGCCACCAGCTCAGTGGGAACTCTACAGTGTTATTGTCAGTTTATCAGTTTATCTAACCGGCATCCATCATAATCATGCTGACAGAAAGTTTTGAAGCAACTGTTGAAAAGGAAGATGAACGGCTTGTGGTTTGCTGCAGCTTTGTTTGCTGTTGATCAACCGATCAAAGGGGGAAATAGAGGTTTAGGGTACATTAACACTGCTATAGTGTATAATAGATTTTTATTATTCATTATAGTACAAGGCTGATGAATGCTTAATTCTGATTAGTTGACGAATGTTTTGAGGAGTGAAATTGTTTCCCAAAAAGTAAAGTATTTATTATTATTTTTTTAGGTGGCTCAGTGGTTAGCACTGTCGCCTCACAGCAAGAAGGTTGCATGTTGGCATTGCTGTTTGGAGTTTACATGTTCTCCCCGCGTTCGTTTGAGTTTCCTCCATGAGTTTCCTATACTGAATGAACTAAATAGGCCGTAGTGTGTGAATGAGTGTGTATGGGTGTTTCTCAGTACTGGGTTGTGGCTGGAAGGGCATCCCCTGTGTAAAACATATGCTAGAATATTTGGCGGTTCATTCTGCTGTGACGACCTCTGTAATAGAGACTAAGCTTAAGGAAAATGAATGTTTTGAGGGCATTACAGTTTGACTGATCCAAATCTCAAAAAAATAAAAATAAAATAAAATAAATAAACAAAAACAAAATACAAAAATATCAGATTATTTTATTTTTTCTTATTATTTTCTACCAATACACTCTCAGAAATAAAGGTACTGGGTGCTGCTGCTGGGGCAGTATCTTTTCAAAAGATACATATTTGTACATAAAGAGACGACGGTGGTTCTTTAAAAGTACATATTAGTACCCAAATGCACCGTAAATGTACCAATATGGTGCGTTAAGGTACCAATATGGTCCATTGAGGTACCAACATGGTCTCTTCAGGTACCAATATGCACCTTCTGGGAAGGTACTGCCCCAGTGACAGCTCCTGTCCCTTTATTTCTGAGAGTGTATATTACTCTCTTTCCCCCATATAAACATACACACAGTACAGACACACACACACATGAAGCAGTACCCTCTGACTTCTCAATAAAAAATGTCTCAAAAAAAAACATATTTGTCAGTTCATAATGATGTTGGTCTTAAAGCAGTTAAATGTACACTTTTATGGACAAACCTGATAATCACTCTCAAAAAAAAGGTACAACAGCTGTCTCTTTCATTCGTTCAGTCATGAAGGCTCTCAAAGCATGTGTCCGTGACCGAAAATGCGACTTCCGATGGACAGTAACAGCCCCAAAATGAGCACTTACTGCACTCCAATAAAATGGTAAGGTTTACAATCTAGTTAATACATATTAAATTAACATATTTTAACATTATTAAATGTAGATGCTGAATCACTGATATGTGTTGGCTTGCACTGAGTCACAGTTCTAAAGTTCAATTTCAAGATCTGAGGTGAAAATATCCGCTGTAGTATGGCAATACATGTCATGTAAAATTGCATTCAAACTCACATTATTAGCATTTAACACTGAATAAAGCACATGAGGTGTACCTAAGGTGATCATTGTTCACTTGTGAGAAATAGAAGCCGTTTCTAAAATAGAAATTTCAGGTGTTAGTTTGGACAAAAACTGCTTTTCGTATGGGAAATATTTCTTCTATTGTGTGCCGTTGCTTTTAGTCAGTCACACACACATCAATCTGGCAACCTGTGTTTGTGTGGACTTGTCAGAGGAGGAGGCAAGTGAAAATGTGTTTTGATCCCGGAGTGCAATACCTAGTTCAACCGTTGGGTGTCAAACTTACATACTGCACCTTTAAGGTTCACTTTTGTACCTTTAATGTATTATGCGTTACACATGTGTTTTTAGGTATTAATATACACATTTAAGAACCTGTTGGGGACAAAAATTACCTTTTGAAAAGATACCACCCCAGTGACAGATTTTGAACCTTGGTTTCTGACAGAGTGGTTTGAAAACACTTTTTTTTTACACAGGGCTATGTAGTTTTGTATTTTCTTCCCTTAATAACAAAAACCTCTGTTTACATACAGTTGAGGTCAGAATTATTAGCCCCCCTGAATTATTAGCCCCTTGTTTATTTTGTTCCTCCAATTTCTGTTTAACGGAGAGAAGATTTTTTCAACACACTTCTAATCATAATAGTTTTAATAACTCATTTCTAATAACTGATTTATTTTATCTTTGCGATGATGACAGTAAATAATATTTGACTAGATATTTTTCAAGATACTTCTATACAGCTTAAAGTGACATTTAAAGGCTTAACTAAGTTAATTACGTTAACTAGGCAGGTTAGGGTAATTAGGCAAGTTATTATATAACGGTAGACTATCGAAAATATGTAGCTTAAAGGGGCTAATAATTTTGTCCTTAAAATGTTTTTTTTTTATTAAAAACTGCTTTTATTCTAGTCGAAATAAAACAAATAAGACTTTCTCTAGAAGAAAAAATATTATCAGACATACTGTGAAAATTTCCTTGCTCTGTTAAACATCATTTGGGAAATATTTAAAAAGAAAAAAAAAACTTCAAAGGGGATAATAATTCTGACTTCAACTGTAAATATATATATATATATATATATATATACATATATATATATATATATATATATATATATATATATATATATATATATATATATATATATATATATATATATATATATATATATATATATATATATATATATATATATATATTTACAGTATATATATATATATATATACATATATATAAACTTAAAATAGAGAGAAAAGAAGGCCTATTATATTTCTTCTTCCTGCTCATTTCAAATGATAACAATAGTATTAATAACACTGCCACAACAGTATTTAGTTAAATTGATCTATCTGTGATAACTAGTTTCCATTTCCAACATTTCTCTGCAAATAGCACAGCTGAAGAATAGTAGATGAATCCAAAAACTATGATGAATGTTGACGAGGGCAAGCAAAGTGAAAAGTGCACTGACACAGCAATTGTAATTATGGCAAGCTAATGTTAAATTGAGCTCCAGCCATCGACCTGGCATTTGGTACAACAGGTCAAACGCTGCGGTGCTGAGCAGGTGCTGCACTGACAAAACGACTGATCTGCCATTATTCCACCTCGCCATGATGGAACTCTAGAACTTTCCACTAACAATCATGCTCCTGAGCAGCTACAGAAGGCCGCCTAGTGATTTGCCTAAGTGATATTGTCAGTATATTAGCAGTGAATGAAAAGGCAGACGGGAAATCGTTGAAGAGCGTGACGTGCGGGGCGATGGATGGCTAACGCTAAGTTAGCGCGCTCCTTACTTTGCTGCTTTAAATTACAGCCACCCCTTAAAACGAGCCAGCCAGAACACATATCCATTAGCATAACAGCTTTGCACAAGTCAACACCTGGCAAGGTTTAAATATGCAGACTGTATGATGAATTTCAAGCGTGAAGGCTGCTCGCATGCTTTTTCAGTATATCATTACCATAAGTGATAGCATTGTAAGGGAAAAATCCATATCGCTAACAGTTAAGGTGATGGAAACAGGCAGGCATGAAGATAGCTTCAAGTGTTTTGACAGATCGAGGTTGCTTAAAAACAGAGGAACCCTCATGAGTGCACAGATTTTACATTATTCCTAGAGTCTTTTTACCATATGCTGCAGATTATTCTACAACTTGCTCTAAAATAACTGACTCTTTTATTAAAATAGAAGGGGTAATCAAGCTGACTCGGTCCCATTTCTATCCCTAGCCCTTCCCCTTCCCGTCTCAGTTCTCTTTAGGGTAGGGGGAAGTGCCAGATAGCCTTTTGAATGATTTGTTTTTTCAGTACCACAATACAAATGAAGGGATTTGAGAATTTTCCCTGAATACACAAGTGGATACAGCAAAAGCAAGCAAGGAGACCCACAAATGTTTAGATTTTTTGCCATTATAAGGATTTTGACTTCAAAAAAGCATCTGCTTTATTACATTCATAACTGCGTTCATGGTCATGCTTTTTAAAGAAACATTTTAAAAATAACCACTGCATGATACAGTAGTACCACTACATATTTTCAGTTGTTATACTAAATTACTTGACATAATATGATGTCATATGATGACGTGATGTCATAGTGATGTTCCATTTATTAGGGGAATATTTCTACTCTCTCACAACCCATTAAAAGGGTCACGGGGAAGGGCTATAGGGCAGGGGTGACCAACACTGTTCCTGTAGATCTACCTTCCTGCAGATTTTACTTGCAACCAGTGGTGTAAAGTAACAAATTACAAATACTCAAACTAGTTTTTCTCAGGAATTGAGTATATTTTAGAGCAGTATTGGAACTTTTACTCCACTACTTTCCTTCAACCTGCAGTAACTACTTTATTTTATTTATTTTTTCTATGCGGATTGGCTAAAGTACAAAAAGTCAGTCTTGTGATTCCCGTCCTGTCAAAATTAATAGCTTTGCATCATATTGAAAAATTGGAAGACATGTTTGAAAAGTCCAAGAAGATGTCTAAAATCTTTACATGCAATGACTGTTTAGACCAAAGGTCTCAAACTCAATTCCTGGAGGGCCGCAGCTCTGCACAGTTTTGCTCCAACCCTAATCAAACACAGCTGATCCAACTACTGTTCAAGACTACTAGAGACTATTAGGCAGGTGTGAGTTGGAGGTGGTTGGAGCTAAACTATGCAGAGCTGTGGCCCTCCAGGAATTGAGTTTGAGACCATTGGTTTAGACTGAATGTCACTCATGAGAAAATGGCGGATGTTCACTGTACGATGAACTGCACAGTACGTCAAATAGTCTCAAACAATATCTCAATGCACTACAGAATGTTACGTTTACACACAGAAGAAAAAATATTATCAGACATATTGTGAAAATTTCCTTGCTCTGTTAAACATCATTTGGGAAATATAAAAAAAATAAAATTATTTCAAAAGAGGGCTAATAATTCTGGCTTCAATTGTACATACAATGTAGAGAAGTATATATATTTATATTTATATTTCAGTTATTTATTAATAATAATAATAATAATAATAGTAATAATTATAATAATAAAGATAAAAATGTGCACAGGAAACAAATTCATATACGACCCTGCCAAATGCATGCCAAATAACAGATGTCCATTGAAGTAATATTATTACAGGGCAGCAAAATATTGTACAATAGGTCATTTTGAATTGTCACTTCACAAATTAGAGATATGGCCAATTTGTACAGTATTAAGATCACAGCATTTGCAATAATTATAAATCACGATACTGTAGGTCCTCAGGTAATGATCCCAGGCTCATAGAACTTTTAATTTCCACAGATTTCAGATCATTATTATTTTTTAAAAGACTGTTTAATAGCTACACGACAACTGCTCTCTCAGGCACTGTTTACACTAATATGTTTTAGTTTTAAAATGAGTTTTAGTTCTGAACGGATCTCCATCCATACTACACAGCTGAAAATGCACATCACGTGACCACATACACACACTTTGTCTTGCGCTGCAGCGTATGCTGACATCTGAGCTCCAGGCAGTCAGTGGGTGCTTTGAGCACAACTCCCCAGATACGAGCAGCGCATGTCAGACAGTTCATCAAGGATCTACCGCTGGCTCTTATCTCACTATAGTTGTTAAATGTGATTTTAATTGATCTTCTCTCTATCTAATGACTCTTTGATCTTTTGAATCGATTACTTGTTCTCTGGTAACGTGTTTTGGCTGAGTGCAAAGATAAGTTATTTTATGTAACCACATACACTGATTCTGCTCATTTGACTGCTGCCTTTATTTCCTTTATTGTATAAACTTATTGTTTGTTATACTTTGGCCATTATTGATTATTAAAACTGATAATCACCTGAAGAAAGGATAAGTTTCATATTTTTTTATAAAAATGAAAGGAGGCAGTTATGTTAATGGCTCGGTTTTGTTATAATTATGCATACAGTGAAGATGACGGTCACATAAATATGTAGCTACATGATGCCTTAACATTTCTAGTGTCTGTTAAGTTAATATGAAAATAAAAATAGGCAGTATCTTATATCATTGTATTGTTAATATAGTGAAAAACAGCCAGGGTGATGCGAATGCCATTACACTGCAAAGTACACTGTTCCCTTTAAAGATTGACCCAACAAGTCCTCGGGAGTTTGTTTTCCAAATCAAACTTGCGAAGTCTAAACTCTCGGAAAGGGAGCAAGGCTGAACTTTGTGTACTTAATTTTGAGAAAAAGCCCCAATCAGAATATCAGCAGCCCTGCCTCTGTTTTAAGATTACTCCGTTTTCCCCATCCACACTGACACGGAGCAGCAGCATTTAAAAATGAAAATGGCCTCTTCAGCATTTTCAACACAATCTCACGGCAATTCGTAACTTTTTTTTTAGTGGCTAATTCGTACGAATTCGTACGATCTAATTCGTACAATTTAGTACGATTTGCTCATCCTCCAATGACGTTTGGGTTTAGGGGCGGGGTTAGGTGCCACGCCTCCTTTTAAAAATCGTACCATTTCGTACGACTGAACTCGTACGAATTCGTACGAATTAGCCACTAAACTGTCAAAACGTAAAATACTTACGTTTTCTCGTGAGATCAGGCTGGCATTTTCAAAACCATCCGTTTTCGGAACTTGGAAACTCTGGGGTAGTGTGGACAGAAGGTGTAACCGTAGCAAAACTTAATACATATATGTGTGTTTAAAAACTAAAACGTATTAGTGTAAACAGGCCCTCAGGGTCAAATGCAGGTCTAAATGTGTGCTGAGAGTTTGTTGACAGCCGATTGTTGTTTTGTGAATAAGGTTGCATGCATGTTTGAA
>NC_079448.1:44651232-44726232 GCF_903798145.1 Danio aesculapii | reverse complement strand
ACATTCTTAGTCGATCTCTCTCTTTTGTGTTTTGTAGTGTTGTATTTATACCTTAGAAACTGGTTGTGTTTCTTTGGCTCTTTCTGGGTTGATTATTGTGATTTCCTGATTGCAACAGAGAAATGCTGGGAAATCTCTGTAGACTGATGGCATTTCATGATGTTCAGCCTTATAATCTTAAAATGTGAGCAAAAATCACCTATTTTGTCATGAGTTTAGATATTACGCAAGAGAATCATTCAAAAACTAGCTCTAAAGTGACGTTGGTGAACTGTGAACAGTTTATGCTATTCTGGTGGTCAGCTGCAGATGTGAATGAATGGCAGACGAAAGTAGCTTCTCGTACAAAAGGGTTTTTGAGACTCTGTGTGTTTGATTTTCCTATTTATACACACAATTATGCCATTGAACTGTTGTATAAATGCAAAATCATACTCGTAGCAGTGCGATATGGCTGTATATTGTCGCTGGTGGGGTACTAAGGCAGTATTTCCCAACCCTGTTCCTGGAGGCACACCAACAGTACATATTTTGGTTGTCTCCCTTATCTGACCCATTAAGTTCAGGTTTTGGAGTCTCCTGTTATGTTCTGATGAGGTGTGCCTTCAGGAGAAGGGTTGGAAAACACTGCACTAAGGCACTCGGCCTGCAGCCTCGAGCCAACGCACGCCTCCCAGCAGTGTTGATGTGACAACTGGTAAAAAATAATATTAATATTTGAGTTTGTGTTGTCTAAAAATAAACATGTTGCGTTGTCTATAAACAAATACAGAACATGGAAAATATTTTATTGTTATGTTGACCAATTGGATTTTAAATTTGATGTCTTTGAGTGGGCCTAAAGGTTCTTTCCATGTTTTGTGTTCCTGATGACATTATAAATGATGATAATAAAAATAAATGTTCATTTGACAATTGGCTAAAATAACTAAACGATGCCATGTTTTCAGATGTTTATATTCATTATTAAACAACACAATATCAATGTTGTTCCTTATGACAAGTGAAAAAAACTAAATCTGGTGAAATAACCCTCCTTTGCAATAACAAAAATTGATTTTGTGTTTTATTATGACCAGTGATTCAGTAAATTTGTCTAAATTACCATCTTTATAATTATTTAGAAATATTTAATTAGAATGTAATTATTTCTGACATACAGTAGCATTAAAACAAGCATTAGCATTTTACAAAATTTTACTAATTTTACTACTTCTAGCAAACTAGAAAAAAAAATTGAGTTGGAGAGGAGATTAGCAGTCGACCATTTTCCGCCTAATGCAAAGTTTAATTATAAAGCAGCTCTATTTGTTCCATGTTCCCTGCTTTGCGTTCCACTCATTAGCCAGGTAGATGAAGGTAAATTAATGGAACGATAAACAGGCACAAACATGCCAGTGAACATCCCTAGCCTGAGCATATTTTAATGGAGTCCCAGGAAGAGCAAAGCAGACAGAAGAAGTGCCATTGGAAGCCCTCCAAACACAGTTTAGTCACCATGGTGATTCCGCAAAGTGCTCTGATCGAGGAGTGTGAATTCTGAAATGAACGCAGCACATGGTCACACACAGAAGCTGAGTTTTGTGCCGCTCATCGCCATAGCACCCGGCTAAAATGTGTTTTTACCTGATGCATCTGTTCCAAATAAACCTGGCAGGGCCGTCTTCCTGAAACAGATGCAGTGGTGTTGCTGTCTTCCGAAGCTAATTGTAGATTAAGAGGATTGGGTGTAATGAACACACAGATGAAAGTGTGCCTTCTGAGGTTAGGCTGTCGAACAGTTTTATTTTATTTTATTGTGAGCACCGCATTACTAATGTGCTGATGAGCTCTTTGTTTTGTTGCACAACATGAGCTCACATGGGAAAATGCACCTCTATCTACACTGTAAAACGTTTTAAGTCAGTACAACAACAACAACAAAAAAAAACAAATCCTTATTTCCTTTCACTTTTTCTTGTTGCATATGGGATTTGCAAGTCTTGTTAACTCAACTTTTGAAAACATCAGCTGCACTGACCTAAAATTGTCTGTCAATAATACAAAAATAAATTAGTTGGGTTTAGGCATGGGCCGGTGTAGATTCTGACGGTATGATAACCTTGGATAAAAATATCACGATTTTAAGGTATCACGGTATTGCGATTACTGCTCTAAAATATATTCTTTTTAAATGTCTGGGGAAAAAAACAAAACTTTTTGCCCTTTGAACACAATATATTTTATTTTGTGTAAGATTTAAAATATTTTGGAACAGTAAACATGTTATTGACTTCTGCTGTCTTTATTTGTTTCATACACACAGATTTATTTCCAATTTAAAACGACATCTTTGGAGATATTTTTTTTCTGCTGGAGATACTGTTTTCTGCTGGAGGTTCAATTGTCAACAGCTCTTTTAGAAATATTATTCCCAGGAAAAAAACTAAAAAAACATGACAATTTCTATACTTATTTTCCCTGTTGTATTTACACATCACAGCAAATCCCATATGCAGAAGTTTAAATTGGACTGCATATGCTAAGTTTAGTGGTAATTAACAAGATTTACCTGCAGTTATAATAACTTCGGTTGCGTCTACCATTGAGTAGGTGTTGATTAAACGAGCTACGCTGCATATATTGACTTTTGTATATCTTCATGTATCGAAGATGTACAGTACCTTGAAGGTGTATACTGTAAGAAGTACAGTATTGATACCTCTCTGCTTCATCTCTTCTATTTAGTTATGCGTACAGTACATCTGAAATAAAACTGTTTTCTTTATTATTATTATGAAGAGAGAGAGAGAGAGAGAGAGAGAGAGAGAGAGAGAGAGAGAGAGAGAGAGAGAGATTTGTATACTGTACAAATGGCATATTCTCAACCCTCTAGGAGTGGGTCAGTCGATGCTTTTGAAAACACTATTGCTGGGGTTGAGGGGGAAGGAGGAGGGCCAGTCGATCAGTTAGTCAGTCAGTCAAATTTGAGATCTGAAAACGCATACACAGCGGCCTCTGGTGGATTCGTGAAAACAAAAACTGCAAAAAAAACTTACCTCCTGTAATGTATTTGGCATTCTCCAGAAATGTATATAGAGGTACATTTTCAGAATGAGCCTGGGTTGGCTATGTGTTGGTGGTATTGGTGGTTTAAAAGGACTCTCCATAGGTTTAATGTACCCAGCCTTTACAGGAAACCTGTGGCAAAATTTGAATGTGCGATAAAACCTTGGTAAGTATCATTTTTAAGCATTTTGAATTATTAGGACACAATGTCCTCTAATACTTATACAACTAGGTCAAACCTATGTCATTATACAAATTGATAATCCTTGTAACGCTCTAAAACCAGTACACACACACACGTGTACAGCTATCTTTATGGGCACTATCCATAGACTTAATGATGACTTAAAATTTTATATAAATAAAAATAAAAAAGCATGAATTTGGATGTTAATAATGCATTAGTAAAAGTTGAACTATGATTAAGAAATGATGTACAAGTATTGTTAGTATGTTAGTAAAAACCTAATAAAACAGTGTTGTAAAGTGTGACCAAAATTTTTTTCAGTTTTGTTCAATTATAATGTATAAGTCAATTTGGTAACTTTCTGTGTAAATGATTAAAGCACTTACTTTATTTCTAAAGCTTGTTCTTTGTAAAGCAATACATTTGCATGGGAATAATAAGTAAATCAAATAAACGTAACTGAGAAATTGTATAAAATATAATATTAGTTTATAATATTAGCAGTTTGTGAACTGTAATAAACACTTTTACACAGTTTTACAAAGCAACTATTGACTTCTTTTTTGTTTGAAACAACTGTAAATAAGTATTTATTCAACACATTTCTCAACATTATAGTTTTAATAACTAATTTCTAATAGCTGATTTATTTTATCTTTGCCATGACGACAGTACATATTTTATTTACTATAGATTTTTCAAGATACTGTAAAACCCAAGAGTCAGCTTTATCAAACGAAATTAGTGTAGGTAACTCAAAATTTACTGATAGTTAATTCTACTAATTTGAAAATAGTTTTGAACTCAGTGTTGAAGGTAATGAGTTAATTAAATACCTCACTCCTTCAACTTAAATGGAGTAAGTTGACAGTACTCATATAGATTCGTTTTTTTAATTGACTTTTTTTGTAGCAGTCGGTTTCCTCAAACAGTTTGAGTTGCCATAACTTATTGGGTTTTACATTACTCAGTTGCTTTGAGTTCTCTTCATTTATTGGGTTTTACTGTGCTCAAATTGCTTCATTTATTCAAATTGATTAAGTTCACAGTACTCATTAGGATTAGTTTTTGAACTTAAATGGTTTGTTGCAATCAGTTTCCTCAAACCATTTCAGTTACCTTAACTTTGGGTTTGGGTTTTACAGTGTAGTATTTAGCTTAAAGTGCAATTAAAATGCTTAACT
Organism: Danio aesculapii; assembly: GCF_903798145.1. Taxonomy (NCBI): domain Eukaryota; kingdom Metazoa; phylum Chordata; class Actinopteri; order Cypriniformes; family Danionidae; genus Danio; species Danio aesculapii. Next base: position 44,721,813 of record NC_079448.1, on the reverse strand, counting down.
AGGCAAATTAGGGTAATTAGGCAAATACTATTAATATTTACCTATAAAATAGTAAAAATAAATAAATAAATAAAACAGCTAGCTAAAATAAAACAACAGACTTTCTCCAGAGGAAAAAATATTATAGGAAATACTGTAGAAAAATTCCTTGTTCTGTTAAACATCATTTGAAATATTTGAAAAAGAAAAAAAGGAGGGCTCACATGAGGCCTAATCATTGTAAGCTGATTGTAAATTTCCATCCACACCTTGTACATCTAAATTTAAACGAATTAATTGTTAAAACTAACTTTTTTCCAAGGCAATCAATTTGCATGCTAACTAATGCATACCTAATTAGATTTTACAGGTTTTATTAGATTTTTCTCCACGCGCGATCATACTTCATAAAGACCTCTTAATGAATTTACAGACAACCTTATGTTATGTCTGCTTTTTTTATCAAAACGTGTTGTTTATTTTCACAGCACCTAGTATATTTAGAGGCTGACAGAAGTGTTCTTGATGAAGTCTGGATCAGCAGGTTGAGACAGGAGCACCTGTGCTGCCCGCACCTGCACACTAATGAAGACAGTCAAGCTGTCACTCACCTCACCTGTCAATCACTGAGCTATACAGCAGTCCCAGTGGGAGAAAACAAGCTCAATTCACACCTCATTATGACTTAATAGATGATTTAACACTCTTAATAAGGTTACACCGAGGAGCTAGTCTTCAATAAAGAAGCAAAAAATAAATAAATTAAAAATGATAAAAAAAGTCCAACCTTAAACGAACACATGCTCTTTCTCTCGCAAGAATGCTTTGTTAAAAGATCAGCTCTTGTCTTGTCCAATTCAAATCTTAATCTTTCGAGGAGAAAAGACAAAACTGGTTTGTGATCAGTATAGTCTCGCTTTAATTTAAAGTGATTTGTGGTTTGATAATAATTATAGCATGCCCTCAAAGCATTCATAAATAACTTATCAGCTCATACAGCGTCTTCCTCATTCCTAGACTTCAGATTTAAAGGGCATCTGTGTTTGCTCCTATCCTTGATGCCAGCATTGTATCGATTTCGCAGTGAAGGTGAAGCATACTGAATTATAGACACAGACAGTATTATGTCTTGCATCTAGTTTTAGTATTTTATAGTGCGCTCTGTGTATGTAAAAGTCTACATTTTTGTATTATGAATTATGCATCGCATTGTTTGGTGTTTTTAGTTTCAAGGAAATGTTGAAATATTTTATGGAAAATGTACTGGTCATTTTTTGTCAGGACATTGTTTCTTCTTTGTTCAAAGACATTTATATAGACAATATAATATTGACAATATAATATAATATAGTGTATTCTAATATTATATAATATTATTTATTATTATTATTAATAATAATAATAATAATAATAACAATTATATATATATATATATATATATATATATATATATATATATATATATATATATATATATATATATATATACATACATATATATACATATATATACATGTGTATGTGTGTGTCTCCGGTTTCCCCAACAGTCCAAAGGCATGTGGTACAGGTAAATTGGGTAGGCTAAATTATCCGCTGTGTAAAACAAATGCTGGATAAATTGGCGGTTCATTCCGCTGTGGCGACCCCAGATTAATAAAGGGACTAAGCCTACAAGAAAATAAATGAATAAATAAATATATATATATATATATTTGTGTGTATGTGTGTGTGTGTGTGTGTGTGTGTGTGTTTGTTTGTTTGTTTGTTTGTTTGCGTGTGTGTGTGTGTGTGTGTGTAATTAAAATGTTAACAAAGCATAATCATCTAATTCCTTTTAAGGCAGAAAAAAAAATTTAACAATTCCTGCAGTCCAAGGTGACCATCTATTATCATTCAGCCAACAAACTATTCCACCATTGTACATTCGCTGCACAGAAACCCCATGTCAAACGCATCTGAAGGCCAGATAAACATCAAATGGGTTTGTATACAGGGCAACATTCAGTGACTCATATTTTACACTGGGCAGAAGGATCACATCCACCGAGAGATATGCATGTAACCTTTTTGTGACCCCCTACTTGTTTTCCACTCTGGCTTCCAATGATGCTTGAGACCCTAGAGAATTGGCGTTCATCTATATCTATTAGCTAATCCAATTAAAGAAAGGCGGTAAGGAGTGAGGGGCTGAGCCTTAACACATCCATCTCATTAAAACATTCTAGTAGATAATAAAAATCAATAGGAGAGGTAGACAAACTGTACTCTGGCTGAGTGCTATCATGTTAGCTGTATGAAAACAAGTCAAATTGCATGACAATTCAGATGCCACAGAGAATATTTCTGGAAATATTAGCTGATCAATATATTACATGTATAATAGAAATGTATAAGATCATACACTCACCGGCCAGTTTATTAGGTACACCTTACTAGAACCGGGTTGGACCCCATGTTGCCTTTAGAACTGAATTAATCTGCCTTAACTTGAGTCCATACTGACTTGATAGCATCACTCAATTGCTGCAGATTTGATGGCTGCACATCCATGATGCGAACCGATCCACCACATCCCAATGGTGCTCTATTGGATTGAGTTCTAGTAACTATGGAAGCCATTTGACTACAGTGAACTCATTGTCATGTTCAAGAAACCTGAGATGATTCGCATTTTATGACATGGCACATTATTCTGTTGGAAGTAACCATCAGATGCCTAAATGCTTCGAGTTGCCGCGATGTGGTTGGCTGATAAAAAATTTGTGTTAAAGTGCAGCTAGACACGTGGTCCTAATAATGTGGCCAGTGAGTGTAGGTGAATTGAACAGAGTAAATTGTCTGTAGTGTATGTGTGTATGGGTGTTTCCCAGTAATGGGTTGCACCAGAAACGGCATCTGCTGCATGAAACACAGTATGCTGAAATAGTTGGCAGTTCATTCCACTGTGGTGACCTCTGAAATAGAGACTAAGATGGAGAAAAATTAGTCAATAAATAATCTAATGGAGCAGTAATCTAACTATATTAACTACTAACTATACATATACAAAAAATACTTAACTCTGCACATAAAGACAGACTAAAAATGTTGTGCAAAACAGGTATCTAAGGTTGAAGAAAACAAGTAGTGCAACATGACTTGTGATACATTCACATGTGAACATTTCTTTCCTTATTGAGTCCTTGTAAGATGGAGTTTAAGTAAATTGTCCGGTGCATTTGGAGAGAAGAGTGTCTCCATAGGTGTTTGGTCAAGCCCTCTCACCTTTAAGCACAATTCAAAAAGCGCAATGTTTTTTTTATTGAAATATGGAGTTATTGTATAAGTATCTTGTGCAAATGTGCAAACTGGGGCAAGTGTCTGGAAAAGTGTCAAAGAAACGAAAAAGAGTGTGTACTCTATTGTAATAATCTAGGCGCAAAGTCTAAAGCGCAATGAATCCACTTTTGCTATTTTAAGGACAGAAAAATAGGGTTTGCCCCCCAGCGCATGGTCTAACAGGGTTCTGCTTATTCTCTTAATGAGTTATGGGTGTGTTTTGAGCATAATGTGCATTAAACCAATCAGAATCTTGTCTCACATTTCCTTTAAGAGTCAGATGCATTGCGCCATGGTGCATTTGCTATTTACATAGCAGACTTTGTTAGTGAAAAAACTGAATGAACAAACTGTATGGTTCACTAGAGAGATAACAGTTCAACAGACCATCTGCAGCACGAGAATAAAGAATGAGCCTCCTCCATTTGGCCTCTTTACTTTCCCCATACTTTATTTTTACTTTATTTTACTTTACTTTATTTTACTTTACTCCTTTACTTTCGTGGAGTAAGTAAACAGTGTTGTACGCACTTCATTGAAGAGATGCTTTAGGATCCATATTTAATTTATATTTTGTTTGTTAAGTGCAAAGATTTATTTCAAAACTATTTTTTAAATTCAGTTCTAATTTACAGCAAACCAATAAATGAACAATAATAAAGAAGTGTGCTAAAAAAAAACACACGTCCTATTCTTATGCCCCATATGGTGATGTATGTGTCTCCAAAACCCGACAGGTGAACAAATCTAAACTTGTTTTTATTAAAACAAACATAAATATGCATATAATAAATAACACTGCTAATAATAATAATAATAATAATAATAATAACAAAATTATAATAAAAATGCATGAATAAACTGAAAAAGCCCCTAACATAAAAAAGGCATGGAGGTAGTGGTTTTTATATTTATGTAGTAAATAATATTTTTGTAACATTTTAATCCTTTATTTTTTTCATATATAAAGATATTTGTGTATTGCTGTACATCCTGTGTGTGTTTGAACCTGCATAACTAAGCTTTTACTTGGTCGAAGGCGCAGTCTGTTTCAGTTTCTCAAAATAGCAACATGCTAACAATGTGCCTTAACACACCTCTATTTTAGACTGGCACACCCATGAGTGCGCAAAATGGCACAAATGGATTTGCTATTTAAACAACGTGACACAAAACGTGAAAATTAGGGCTGCACTGGTCTGAAAATAGCAACAAATTGAACACATATTGCGCCTTATTGCGCTGGGTGTATGTATAATGCCTGGGTTCACTACAGCAAGGTACAGGATCGCAAGGTTATCAAAACACGTAGAGTTATTGATAACACTTACATGAATGAACACAGGAAGTACATAGGGTGAAAACAGACATCAACCGAGAATACCGGCCGAAGACTGAATGACATACAGGGACTATAAATACACAGAGGATGAGTGAACTGATTACATACAGGGGATGAACACAGGTGAAGGTGATGAACATTAGCAAATGGCGGGAACTGGAACAAAGGAGCACAAGGGGAAAGGTCACATGATGAAAACAAACACACAAGGAAGACAGGATCTGACAGTATGATAGGGCCCTGTATTTTTTACAAGTGGTTTGTCAAGCCCACTTACCTGTATGAGGCACACTCGGAATTGCTTAGTGTTTTGATGTTTTGAGGTATTCAGAAATGCATAATGCATTAGAGAGAGAACAGGCACTAACAAAAGCTTTGAAGCCTCATTAATATTCATGACCATTCCAAATATGGTCAAAACTAAGCTTTTCGTCCAAGGGGTAATTTCTGTGGTGTTTCATGAGCATATAAAACCTTTTCCGAAGATATTTTGAAATGTCCTAAACCACATACTTACTATGTAGATATCAAAAAACTATTTAGCATATTGAATCAATGAGTGAAATGGCACCTTTAAGCAAAACGTAATTTGGAAAGAGCATGAAAGTCAACTCAGCTTCAATTCAAGTACATGACTTGCATACCTACTCAAGCATTTGCATATTGTGTTTAGGCTATTGTATTTTGTTGTGGCTCAGGCTTTGTGTGGGAGTGCCAGACGATTCAAACGTCCTCAAATTTATCCGAAAATATGTAGGTTTCGCTATGGATGTATGTAGATGCGATGCAATTTCGTGTAAGAGCTTTTTGATAGAGGGCTTTTTTTGTGCGCCCGTGGTTGTATGTGTTTTCGTGATGAATGACTAGGTGACAGTGAGCAGATGTGAAAGGCTGATGAATTGCAGGGACATCCGAAGTGAGAGACAAACAGCACGCAAAACGGCCGACTGCTTCTGTATGCAAACAAACACACACACACACACACACTGCTAAACTCTGACGCCTGCATGCTCGGCATCAGACTCACTCTGAGTTGGGCATATTGCAATGTTATCGCCTCGGGCAACAGTCAGCATGTTAAAGAAATGAAATATCTAACATCTGAATCAATGCATATGGCCATATGTCTGTAGTGACCCTGCCAGATATGCATTTGACCGTCTGATTTTGATCAATCATATCTGCTGACTTAAGAAGTGACCCAATTTAGGGTAATATGTTTGTGTTTTGTGATTCAAATCATCAAATAAATAGCATCATGATAGAAGCAGAATAAATATATTAATAAATCTATATCGTAAGCAAAATTATGCACATGCATACAAGGTCATTATATCTACCTTTGCATTTGGTGGTTTGTTTTCTGTAGCGCAGACAGCTTTTCCAGCTGATTCAAGCCATAAATTGCGATAGTGTTTTTTTAAGGTTATAGATAGGGCTATAGTTTTGGTTTTCTGTGGAATGAAAGATTAAATTAGCATAAAGTGCGTAAGTAAACATGTCCAATGGGCACTTTTGATGTATGGAAACTGTTATGGAGGCTGACGGTTAAGCAAAGCACGAGCTACAGCAAGCTGGAATATTTAAGATTAGGCTGTGTTGCCTTTGTGGACTTGCCAAGAGTATACAAAATATACTGCACATCTCTGAAGGGACAGAAATTGCGGCACAGCAGATTTTCTTTGAACAGGATTCAAATTCAGAAATGCAAAAAAAAAAAAATGTTTACTTGTCAGCAATCTAGCAAAACTCAATTCAGAGGTCATGTTAGTTTAGATCTACTTGTCTTAGTCCTAATATTTAAAAAATTTAAATCAAGGAGTATTTTCTAGACAAGCAAAAAAATTGTCTTGTTTTAGGAAATAATGGGCTCTATTTTAACGATCTAGGCGCAAAGTCTAAAGCACATGGTGCAAAAACATTAAGGGCATGTCCGAATTCACTTCTGCTATTTTAAAGATGGTAAAATACTCTCTGGGCCCTGGCACATGGTCTAACAGGGTTGTGGGTGTGTTTTGAGCATAACGTGCATTAAACCAATCAGAGTCTCGTCTCTCATTCCCTTTAAGAGTCAGTTGCATCGTGCTATGGTGCATTTGCTACTTACATGGCAGCCTTTGTAAGTGAAAAAACTGAACGCTTCACTTGCGAAAGCTCAACAGACCATCTGCAGTGCAAGGACAAAGAATGAGCCTCCTCCATTCAGCCACTTTACTTTCTCATTACATAACTTTTACTCTTTACTCCTTTACTTTAGTGGATAAGGAAATGGCGTTGTACGCACTCCACTGAAGACATCCATTATCCTTCGTATTTAATTTCGTTTGTTAAGCACAAAGATTTGTTTCAAAGCTATTTCTAAATTCAGTTCTAATTTCCAGCAAACGAATAAATGAACAATAATAATGAAGTGTGGTCAAAAATTATAGTTACATAGTTATATCCAAACACACGTCCTATTATTATGCCCATATGGTGATCCAAAATCCGTCAGGTAAATAAATCATAATCATAACATTATACAAAAGCAAATTGTCATGAATAAACTGAAAAAAAATACACAGTGGTTTTGAGGCAGTGTTTTTTTTATATTTATGTAGAAAATAACAATTTTTGTTTTTAATCCTTTAATTTTTTTTTTATTTGTAAAGACTTTTGTGTATTGCTATACATCCTGTGTGTATTATGTAATGTGTACGTGTTTTGATCCACACAGGCACATAACTAACGTGCTCTACGCTGGACTTTAGACCAGTTTTCAGTTGGTCAATGGCATGGTCTTTTTTACTTTACTTTTTTTACCTCAAAATAGCAATGCACCAACAATGCGCCTTAACACACCTCCTTTATAGACAGCATGCCTATAAGTTCACAAAGTGGCACAAATAGATTTGCTACTTAAACAATGTAGTGCAAAACGTGAAAATTACTGTTACGCTGGTCTGAAAATAGCAACAAATCGCGCCAAACACGTCTTGCACGTCTTATTGCGCCGGGTGTATGATAGGGCCTAATATGTCAAAATTAAGTGAGGTTTCCCTTAAAACAAGAAAAATAATCTACCAGAGGGGTGAGGAAAAGAATCTTATATCAAAAGGAAACATATAAATATATATATTATTTTGCTTTTTTTGCTTAAGGAGAAAACTCTCTTTATTTTCACATTATTTCTGAAAAGAAGATGATACATTTTGCTTGTCTAGAAATTGCTTTTTGATTCAATAATTGTTAGATATTTAGACAACATTAGACTAAATGTTTTTGGAGTATACATTTTGTCAGTTTGGAGTTTTTATTCTACCTACATTCACAAAGGCTGCATTTATTTAATCAAAAATGCAAAAAAAAACACAGACATACTGTAAAACATTTCCAGTTAAATCATATTTTTTAATATGCTGTAAAATTATTATTTCTGGGATTTAAAGCTGAAGTTTCTACATCAGTACTCCATTCATTCATTCATTTTCTTTTTGGCTTAGTCCCTTTATTAATCTGAGGTCGCCACAGTGGAATGAACCGCCCATCGGTACTCCAAAGTTCAGAAAATCTCCTTCAGAAATCTCTCTAATATGCTTATCTGATGTTCAATAAACATTTCTGATTATTGTAACTGTTGAAAAGTCACGCTTCTTTGTAGTTTTGTGGAAACCATGATAATTTACAATTCAAAAGTGCTAAATAACTTTTTTACCCTTGCATTTTCATTCTTTAAGGACATATTTAATTGAAGAAAAGTGGCAGAAAAGGTTTTCAAAATGTCACAAAGATGTTATAATAATTGCTTTGAGAACTTTGAAATAAATGCAGTTATTTTGCACTTTTTTGTGTTTGTGAACGAATACTGAACAGTAAAATGGATCCTTTTTACTAAAAAAATAAGAAGCAAGAATGAAATATTTTCAACAGTGCTAATAATTAGTACCGTTGTCATCTGAGGGATCATGTGAAACTGAAGACTTCAGTAAGGGTTGCTGAAAATTCAGTTTTGGCATGAAAAAACAATCTAAGTGATATTTCACACAGCATTATCAAATCTTAATGTTTCCAAACTTTTGACCTGCACTATCTTTTTTATTTATTTATTTAATTTTAACATTTCTTACATTTCTTAAACATTTTTGACTTCTGAAAATGAACGGACAGGCTGCTCTCTTATTTAGGAATTAAAGTAATGTTCTTTTGTTCAGAAGTGCTCCTAAATTGAGCCTCTGAACCGTTCAGTCTGCGTAACTGTGTGTCAGCATTCTCCAATCTGCTTTGTACTCAATGATGATCATCTGCTCAAATCAGAAAAAGGTCATTTTTTCTTACCGAATGAGAGTCTGAATGGATGAAAAGCAAGCGCATTTTTCTTTTCACTTTTAAATGTATTATCAGCGTAAGATATATATTTTTTGGCCTTATGTGGGTTGATATTGTGGAAGATGTGGGTCTTTTGAAGGTTCTTCGTTAGTCTTAAGGCAAGGCTGAATGTTAAAAATGTTGTAAAAAGGATGAAGAGAATGTTAACCTCAAATTACTTACATTTCCACCTATTATGCGTCTTCAGTACATGCGCTGTCAGTTCTTGTGTCTTACATATTGTAATTCTCTTGCGCAGTTTGTCAGAAAAATGTGCACTTTAGTGTTTTATAGACTTCGTGTGTTGTGGGGTTGTAGCAAATTGATAGATTGAAGGTTTTTTGTATGTGACAAATAATATTGTAAACGTGCTGACATCAGTCTACTTTGTAAAAACCTATACGATTAATAAGTAATGAAAGCATATGTTTTTTAATGTTAATCATAATTTATTAATGGGCAGCATGATGGCTCAGTGGTTAGCACTGTTGCCTCACAGCAAGACGGTCGCTGGTTTAAGTCCCGGCTGGGTCAGTTGCCATTTCTGTGTGGAGTTTGCATGTTCTCCCCATGTTGGCCTGGGTTCCCTTCGGGTGCTCCTGTTTCCCCTACAGTCCAAAGACATGCACTCTAGGTGATTTGAATAAACTAAATTGGCCATGGTAACACAATAGGTAGCACTGTCGCCTCACAGCAAAGAAGGTCACTGGTTCGAGCCTCGGCTGGGTCAGTTGGCATTTCTGTGTGGAGTTTGCATGTTCAACCCATGTTTGCGTGGGTTTCATCTGGGTGCTCTGGTTTCCCCCACAAGTCCAAAGACATGCACTATAGTTGAATTTAATAAAATAAATTGGCCGAATGGAATGAGTGTGTGTGAGAATTTGAAAGTTTATGGTTGTTTCCCAGTACTGGGTTGCAGCTGGAAGGGCATCCGCTGTGTAAAACATATGCTAGATAAGTTAGCAGTTTATTCTGCTGTGACAACCCCTGCTGAAAACTATAAATTGTAAAACTACAGCACAGTTTAATTTACAGTGCACTTGTAAATTTTACTGTATTACTGGCAACCAAAATTGCAAATAATGCTGTAAGTTTTACAGCAATTTTTCAAGCTGTTTTTCAGTCCCTCCAGGATTTCGCGATTGCTGAATTTATTGCAAATCAAACAAACTCTGCAAAAATTTGCGGATCTTGCTCTCTATGACATCATCACGACACGGATTCACCCAAAACAATGGCCATGTGAACAAACAACCCTCTCTAAGCCATGATTTTGCACATATCAATATTGTAGGTGACAGCATATTCTTTACGCTGGTCTGTATTTTATGTTACAGAACCCACTGTCTGGGATTAGGAGTAAGAAAAAAATATATAATATAGAATTTTGTTTGTGGTATATTTTTGCACAGCAAATGAACACAACATAAGGATGCAAATATTGCCACAAATTAAACCCTTGTATGGTGTTCGGGTCTGTTAGACCCATTTTCAGTTTTTTTCAAACTAAAAATTAAACAATGATTTATTTTTTCAACCTGAAATTCATTGGCTTTGGCTTATTTTCTGTGAAGAACATAAATCTGAACAAATTTTCAATGACTGCATAATGTACCTCCCCCCACACATTTACATTACATACAAGGTGTTCGGGTCCACTGGACCCAGGTCTAATAAAAGTCTTGAAAGTGTAGGTCCAGTCTTTCTTCCTCCTTTCTGGTTTTGCTGTTTTCTTCCCCTCCCCTTCCTGCTCCCACACAAAGTTGCAACATTATCTGCTCTTACATTCCCGCACATTTTACCCTCTCTCTTGCGGGAACCAAGCTTTATTTTCTCACACCCTGTCCCATCTGCGCATTAGGGGCATAATATTATAAATAAGACTTTGCCATTGTGGTTCCTTATGCAACTGATCAAGATGGCCAAAAGATTATCTGCTGCGAGGGCCTTGCAATTGATTGTGGAAGAGAGAGGAGCTTCTGATGACGATGTCCAAGACCATGGTAGGAACAATACAAAAAAAAAAATCTGTGGGTTTTATTTTTTTCATAACACTAAAAAAACAAAACAAACGAGAAGCACATTAATTCATTAATATGATCTAACAAAGGGAAAAGGGAAAAACTAACCATGTTTGCTGTTCATATGGCTTGTAATTGGGATGAAGTAAACATTTGTTGAGTAATTTAACATAAAATTGTTTGATAGTGTTAATTTGGAAAGCCCAAACTCTAGTGGGTCCACCAGATCCATGAACACTGGCTGAGTAACAAAAATACACCACACAAGGGTTAAAGAAAATCGACAGCAAAATCTGTCATTTTAGGCCGTAAAAATCTATTTTGCACGTCAATGAAAGGCCAAAAAGCTAAAATATTTTGCTTTTTTTTTTAAATGATGGTGTGTAAACACAATTTTAATTTGCTTAATGTTTTAGGATCACCCATATAACTTTCACTCCCATTGGCACCTTTATGGGATTGTGAGCTGAAGCTAATCTGTCCTGTTTAATAAATATGATCCCTTGTCTCATAAGTAATTCTTAGAGTATTCTGGCTCTTGAAGGAAAGATGCCTATTTCCATTTGCATCACTGTGGATATAAGTATCATGTGCGATGTAGGATTAATTTGTGGCCAAATGATCAGTATCGCCTTATTGATGCATGACTAGCATATCCTCTTAGCAGTGCTCTAAGGAGACAACAGGGAGTCTGAGTACAGCTGTAAATATAGCTTGGTTTCAACAGAAATAAAGTTTCGTGTGTTCCAAGTGAGTCATTGTTGTTGTTTATTGTAAATGAGCCAAAGCTGACAAAACATGCTCAATAAGAATATTTTATGATTTTCTTCCCATCTTTGAGTTCGTTCAAGTGATAACACTTGTTGGTAATATACAGAACATGCATCTGGAGAACATCTTTTCAAGAGATGTGTGTCACGTGTCAAAATTTGTTATTTAACTTGTTATTGTTATTTTTTTACATTTCATTTATTAAATGTCTATTAAGAAGTCGTCAGCATACACATTTTGAATTCAGAGACCTGGAAGAAGCAAATCACTGTAAATATTTTTTTCTTTCTTTCTTTCTTTCTTTCTTTCTTTCTTTCTTTCTTTCTTTCTTTCTTTCTTTCTTTCTTTCTTTCTTTCTTTCTTTCTTTCTTTCTTTCTTTCTTTCAAACATCTTTTGCTTGTTTTGTTTGATGATTAGGTACACATCGTTAACGCAAATACTTAATCAGCCAATCACGTAGCACCAATTAGGCATGTAGACATGGTCAAGACAATCTGCTGTAGGTCAAACAGTTCATCAGAATGGGGAAGAAAGGTGATTTAAATGACTTTGAACGTGGCATGGTTGTTGGTGTAAGGCGGGCTGGTCTTAGTATTTCAGATACTGCTATTCTACTGGGATTTGCACACACAACCATCTCTAGGGTTCACAGAGAATGGTCCAAAAAAAAAAAAAAAAAAAAAAAATATATATATCCAGTGATTTTTGTGGGTGCAAATGCCTTGTTGATGTCAGAGATGAATTTTAAAACTAGTTCGAGCTGATAGAAAGGCAACAGTAACCCAAATAACCACTCGTTACAACCAAGGTATGCAGAAGAGCATCTATGAACCCACAACACGTCAAACCTTGAGGCAAATTGGACTATAGAAGATTGGAAAAATGTTGCCTGGTCTGATGTGTCTCGATTTGGGTTGCGACGTTCAGATGGTAGGGTCAGAATTTGGCATCAACAACATGAAAGCATGGATTCATTTCGCCTTCAATGATTCAGGCTGCTGGCGGTGGTGAAATGGTGTAGGGAATATTTTCTTGGCACACTTTGGGCCCAATAGTACCAATTGAGCATCGTGTCAATGCCACAGGCTACCTGAGTATTGTTTGCTGACCATGTCCATCCCTATATGACCACAGTGTACCCATCTTCTGATGGCCATTCCAGAAGGATAACGCGCCATGTCATAAAGCGCGAGACTGGTTTCTTGAACATGACAATGAGTTCACTGTACTTAAATGGCCTCCACAGTCACCAGAACTTAATCCAATAGAGCAACTTTGGGATGTGGTGGAATGGGAGATTCGCATCAGGGATGTGCAGCTGACAAATAATTCTGACTTCAACTGTACTGTATGTGTGTGCTTGTTTTATTTTTATTTAATAGAACACTGTTTATTTTTGGAAGTAGATATAGAAATAATGGCATAGAGAGTGTAAACTGGCTTTTTTTTAATGGGTCAAGCTTAGCTGGCAAATCTAAAATCGCATCAATTTTATAATGAAAATCAAATGTGGATTTGTTGAGATTGTTTAAATCCAGAGTAGTTACTGAATACACCTGTTTTCAACAAACAAAAATGCAGATTTATTTGAAGTGGTAAGGGTTGCAGTTGTTACTGAGTATGGAATTGAAATTGAATTGTATGTATCATTATTTACAATTCAATTCAATATCAATACAATTCAATTCAGTTATTTATAAATGATGATATATTGTGTGTGTGTGTGTGTGTGTGTGTGTGTGTGTGTGTGTGTGCGTGTGTGTGTGTGTGTGTATAAATATATATATATTCATTCATTTATTCATTTTCTTGTCGGCTTAGTCCCTTTATTAAACTGGGGTTGCCACAGCGGAATGAACTGCCAACTTATCCAGCATTTGTTTTACGCAGCGGATTCCCTTCCAACTGCAACCCATCTCTGGGACACATCCACACACACTCATTCACACTCATACACTACGGACAATTTAATAATAATAATAATAATTCCTTACATTTATATAGCGCTTTTCTGGGCACTCAAAGCGCTTTACACATAGGGGGAAATCTCCCCATCCACCACCAGTGTGCAGCATCCACCTGGATGATGCGACGGCAGCTGATTGGAGTGGAGAGGAGACAGAGTGATGAAGCCAATTATGGTATGGGGATGATTAGGAGGCCATGATGCACAGAGGCCAGTAGGCAGATTTGGCCAGTATGCCGGGGTTAAACACCTACTCTTTTTCGAAGGACATCCTGGGATTTTTTTTAATGACCACTAAGAGTCAGGACCTCGGTTTAACGTCTCATCCGAAAGACAGCGCTCACTGAGCAGTCCCCGTCACTAAACTGGGGCATTAGGACCCACACAGACCACAAATTGAGTGCCCCCTGCTGGCCTCACTAACACCACTTCCGGCAGCAACCTAGCTTTCTCAAGTGGTCTCCCATCTAGGTACTGACCGGGCGCAGCCCTGCTCAGCTTCAGTGGGCGACCATGTGAGTTGCAGAGAGCTAGCCTACCCAATTCACCTGTACCACATGTCTTTGGACTGTGGGGTAAACCGGAGCATCCGGAGGAAACCCACGCAAACGCAGGGAGAACATGCAAACTCCAAACAGAAACGCCAACTGACCCAGCCGAGGCTCAAACCAGCGACCTTCTTGCTGTGAGGAGACAGCACTACCTACTGCGCCACGGCGTCTCTCCTTATATTTATTTATGTAATATTAGCTGTATTTATAATTTATTAGCTGTAATTTTGTTTATATTTTAATATTATGTATATGTTCATATATAGCCATGTATTAGATTTCTGTATAGGCTGAAGTGTGTTCTGAGACAAATTTGAGAATAGAAAATGAACAAAAAAAAATGTAGGTAAATTGAATTGTAAAATTTGTAATTAAAAAAAAAATGTAAATTAAATTGTAGGTCATCATGACTTGCCATGGATATGTTCAATAATTTGAAAGTCAAAATAAAAAAGCCAGAAGTATCCAGACTATATATTTTACCATGAAAATGATTGCTTGTACTCAATCATGTACTGTGGTGCTAAAATAAAGTACAATTTCACACTAAAATAATACTTTTACTCCATAATGACAAACAGACCTTCATGATTTCCAGCAGTGTTTGAAACTGCACAGATTTGCATGGAGGCTGAAACCTACAATCAAAAAACAACAACAACAACAACAAAAAAGAGAGATTTCTAAGGAGCAATTTCTCTTTATGGATGGAATCCACATTCATTAACTCTGTGCATTTACAATGTCAACAAATATGTTATCCAAGACTTTTATACATGAAAGAAATGCACCAACCAAACCTTCATAAGTCTCCAGAGTTACAACAAATCTCTGAACAACAACATTTTTCTTGCAAAGTTGTGAAAAAGATTTAAGTGGTGCCAAGAAAAGCTGCTCTTTTTTTCATATTGCTGTATGACAGGCATTTTGAGATTGTTGCCTTGCTGGGGCCGCTTGTTTACTTGAGTGCCACATTCATCTTCACTCAGATTTTTTTTCTCTGTATGTGATCATTCCTGCTTGTGTAGTTATGCTCCATATGGGACGCCCGATTGGTTCTCTCTTTGTTCAAGCTCACAATTGAACAGCAGTAATCTGACTACTGGCATCTGCTAAAGCCACCACTTACTGTCCCTACTCACCTGCTGCTGCTGATGTGTGTGTGTTATTCTCTTTGTCTATGTGTGTGTATGCTGTCAAATGCATTTACATTTGAAAGAGTCTCAGTGTTATCAACCATGTGGATTCTCAAGGAAATTGGCCATCATCAGTGGGCCTTGTTGATGTCGCTAGTGGAGAGTGCAAGTGTGGCACGTGTTCACACACACACACACACACACACACACACACACACACACACACACGCACACACACACACACAAATGTAAATAGAGAGAAGGACATCTCTGGGTGAGTGCTTCTAAATCAATGGGATATCAGCTCATCGTATGTTATTAATTAACATATCGCCACAACAAGCCAAACATATCAACTCAAGAAACTCACTCTGCCTCCAAAAGACCAGTGTTGGGTAAAAACATTTATTAATAGTTACTAATTACATTAATACTATTTTATTTAAAGACTTTTTCAAATAGCTGTGTCTGAAAATTAATTTAGTTAATTACATTATTGTTTATGCTTTTTCAGATCTCAAATTTCTCTCGAGTGCGATTCGCGCCTTCTGTTCTTGCTTAAATCCAGGAGAGGCCGCTGTTGACTGACTGACTGACTGACTGACTGACCTCCAATAACCACCCCCTTCCCTAAACCCAAACGATAATGTTTTAAAAAGCACCAATTATTACACAAAAAGCACAAATTATTATTATTATTATTATTATTATTATTACATTTTTAACCCAAAGGTTGAGCTTGTCCATATTTAACCCATGGGTTTAAACAACCCAACTTATATATATATATATATATATATATATATATATATATATATATAATATATATATATATATATATATATATATATATATATATATATATATAAAGTGTATTTTAATATTCATGCATATAAGACAATACTCTAAATAAAAATATTATTGTTTATTTTACATTAATCAGGGTAAAGTCAAATTAAAATTAGAATTTTATTTGTCACATACAGAGAATTACACAGTATGATATACTGTGAACTCGGTTACAGGACTCATGACCTTAAAAAATAATAACAATAACAATAAAAAAATACTAATAATCTGAATTATGGAGAAATCGTTATGCAATAGATAAAAACAAATATCAAATACACTTTAGTGGCATGAGTATTTGGCTGTAAATAATTAAATACAAATTATGCTTATATATTAAATACAAATAAAATATATATATAAAAGAGCTTTCTTTACAAGCATAGAAGAGTTTCTAACAAAGAGCTTGCTGCATGAGGAAGGATTGTATCCTATAGGATGTTTGTCAAGCCCACTTACATGTATGGAGTACACAAGAACTCCACAATACGCCCCTATAAATCATACTCAAAGTATACGCAAACTGAATTGAAACAGATTACATGACATATTCCGATTTTAGTCACGTTATTGGATTTCAGTAGACGTGTGCACATCTTAATTACACCATTTCCATTAACTGCACTGAAACTCATTCATTCATTTATTTTTCTTCGGCTTAGTTCCTTTATTCTTCAGGGGTCGCCACAGTGGAATGGACCGCCAACTTATCCAGCTATGTTTTAAACACCGGTTGCCCTTCCAGCTGCAACCCAGTACTGGGAAACATCCATACACACTCATTCACACCAAAACTCCACACAGAAACGCCAAGTGACCCTGCCGGGACACGAACCAGCGATCTTCTTGCTGTGAGACAACAGTGCTAACCACTGAGCCACCATGTCGTCCTGCACTGACACTTTTAATTAAAAATTAAAGTCCCCAAACTGTATATAGCACCATAAAGAAGGCAAACTGTTCTGTATGGATTTATGCAAGGGTGTATTGCCTTGTGCCATTAAACGATCTACAGTATGTATTATAACATAATCTAAAAGCAACTCGCAATACCACCTCAATCATAACATTGTCTTATCTTTTATAAGGTAAATAATTAGATTACCGCTGTGGATGTAAACGTATTGACACACATTTGCTCGTTCTGGGCATTGAAGGCCATAGAAATAAAAGCAGTGTGATTAGGAGGATGTATCAAGCTGTAATTAAACTGCTGCTCTGCTTCACACATCATACTGTAATTTACGTATTTCTATAAAAAGATACACCAGATGTTCGTAAGTATGATTTATCAAGCTGTTAGATAATGGCAAGACAAGGTAGACTCCATTTTCATGCTGTAATAATTACCAAAGCTTTTATTACAATATACAACTTAATCACATTGACATGAACTGCAAAAAGGGTTCCTTTAATAGGTATGATAACAAAAGGAACACTTTATTTATGTCAGGACCGTAGCCAGAGGGGTTCGGTTGGTTCGAAAGACCCACCCCTCACTGACACGGGTCCAGAATTAGTCCAGTGGTGTAAAGTTACAAATTACAAATACTCAAACTACAGTAATTGAGTAGTTTTTTCTCAGGAATTGTAATTTACCAAGTAGTTTTAAAATGTGTACTTTAACTTTGCCCTGAGCACATTTTGTATCGGTACTTTTACTCAATTACTTTCCTTTAACCAACAGTCACTACTTATTATTTTTTTCTTGTCTATGGGATTGGCTAAAGAAGAACAATAAGTCCTGTGATTCCTGTCCAATCAAACCGTACATGGAAGCTTAATTACTTCACACTGAACTACCTCAAGACATGGGTGCTATATAAATGCAGCGAACCATTTGGATGCATTAAAAGACACGCAAAAACCCGCAATAACCCAGAGACTGTTTAAACTGAATGACGGATGTATGATGACTGAAATTGCCTTAAACAATCACTAAATACACTACAGAATGCTATGCTTTCACTCACATACATGCACAAATTGCATGCAAACCCATTAGTACAAAATAATACTTACTACTCACAACTCTTGAGTACTTTTAAAAGGGCTCCTTTTACTCATACTTTGAGTAACATTTACACCAGATACTTTTACTCTACTTGCACTACATTTTTGGGTAAAATTTTTCAGTACTCTTTCCACCATTGAATTTGTCCCATACATGAGCTCATTTATCCTATTTTGTTTGCTATGCCATCATAAATTTTGGAAAAAATACCAAGTAAAGTCATCATTCACTTCTATATTGTTTTTAAATAGAGAAAACAATTTACAAGTGACTTTTAAAATTTCTTTCATTTATTTGTTGAACACAGAAGAAGATACATGGAAAGATCGCTGTGACCACTGTTGATTGGACCATTTTTTTTAATACAATATTTTTAAAGGCTAGGAATTGATCTGTCTCTAAGGTTTTTGAAAGTTGAAATGCCCACCAATAGTGATTTATTGGTAAATAACAAGTAATATAACAAAATATTAAACTATATTTATTAATATTAGTCAAATAATACATAATATATTTAAATAAATAGATGTATGTATATATATGTATATATGTATATATATGTATATATATATATATATATATATATATATATATATATATATATATATATATACATACATTTTGGTACATCAAAACGTGTGGTAATGACAAGCTAATCCAGCAATAAATAGTGCTTAAATGTCACTAAAATGCAGTACAGTATTTAAATCTTATATTTAAATAGATAATGTGGCAAAAACTGCAAAAAGGTCTACTTTTAAGAAAAAAAGAACCACCCCGTTCACCAGGCTGGCAACAGGCCTGTATGTATTGCTTTTTAAAAATGTTCAGAGTAAGCAACAGGTGACACTTGCTAATGCAATAACTACCATCAACAGTAAGAAATTTCTACATTTGTCTTTGAAGTTACCAAGCTAGTTAAAAAATACATTGAATGTTACATATAAAATCGTTACAATGAAACAACATTACAGTGAAATAATCATGTCAATAATATTAACGTTAGACGTTTCAATGAAACAACACAACAAAATGAAAGGAAAAAAGCATTTAATAAAATAGAAAATTCAGAAGTGGACATTGTCCTGATCGTTATTTTTTAGTTTTATAAACCGGAAAATAAAATAAATAAAAACAACTATTACCACAATACTATATTGCTGGTTTTCTGCGAAAAATAAATAAATAATAAAAAGACGCCACTTCCTGTCACTGAGGTAAACAAAATACATTCATGTAATTTTATAGTCTTTGTTCAAAAAAATCCTCTAAACATATAAATAAATTAAGTAAAAAGAACAAGAGTCATAGAATTTATAAAGATTTATATTCTGAGGAAAATGCTAGTTTTACATATTTCGTGTTGCCGTGGTTACGTCATAACGAAAAGGCACGTAAAGCCGAGGTTATACGATAGTTGACATCTTAGCTCTTAACGAATGGACTCCATTAATAACACAACTAACTTTAACGTTAACAGCTCAGAAAGATAACCATTCGAGGAATCCCCGGTTGCTTACCTGTACACACAAAAAACGTTGTTCAGAGAAGGAATTACAAGCAAACGCAAATGAGGAACTCCTTCAAGGGATTTAAATCGATCTGGTTTTCCTTACTCAGAAGGTGAGTAAACCGACAGTATTTGAAATATTGTCAGCCATCTCTTACTCTTTAATATTGTTTATTAGAATGCACGTGTTTTTAGAGGAGTAAAATAACATGTAACAAGGACAAGTTGATTTCTGATTCATGTTTGGGTATGGTTTTATCTGAATTTATTTATTTATGTTTCAGCTGTGTCTTTCTTTTGGTGGTAGCATGTTACACATCATTTGTGACTCACTCTCTTAAAAAATGTCTAATTTATTCACGCTTAAAGTTGAAATACCAATTTAACTAAAGTCTGTGATATACCTGCAGATTTACTCTTCAACCGCTAGATGGAGTATTTAAGTTTCGTAGTAATATTAATAAATGGGCTGTATGCACAGCTAGTGTTTTTCAGCCTATTATAAAATTAAGGTGACAGCTTAATGTGACTATTTTCAATATCATAAGGATATTTAAAAAGCATTGATGTTATAATGTAATTATAATGCACTCAGTTAAATAGACTTAAGCATTCATTTAGTTGTGCAAGCGGAAAATGAGAAGAAAGACTGTGTAACCGCTAGTGCCGTCAGGATCAGCAGGTGAGCGGAGAAACTCCATTGAAAATACTGGGGTAAAATAAATTGTCATATTTTAAAGACATGGCGGGGGAAAATGGGATTTAATGCTGTGCTTCTTGTCCAGTCTGAGACCCACTTTATATCATATATCTGTCTGGCAGTGAAGATCTCTGATTTTTAAAGAAATCTTACCTTAAACGTGGCAATTTTATAATAGAAAGAACAGAAGTGCTGAGGCTGGCTGAAATGAAAAGTCAGTGTGCATGTGCATATACACATTCGTCCATCCATCCATCCTTCCTTCCTTCCTTCCTTCTTTCCTTCCTTCCTTCCTTCCTTTAAATATATAAATACGTCTAAACTCACTATAGTTTGACATGTTGGACCATATGATTTATTTTTGAGACATTTTTAAGCACATATAGCTGTTTAGATGGCAAATAAGCAGTTTAAGGATATTGCCTTTTTGAAAATGTGTTTAGAGTATTTTGGAGATGAGATTTGCATTGAGGCGATGCGGTGGCGCAGTAGGTAGTGCTGTCACCTCACAGCAAGGTCGCTGGCTGCGTCAGTTGGCGATTCTGTGTGAATCAGAATCAGAATCAGAATCAGAATCGGTTTTATTGCCAAGTGTGCTTCACACACACAAGGAATTTGTTTTGGCTACAGAAGCTTCCAGTGTACATAAAGTGACAAGTGACAACACAAAATAATCTGAGAAAATAAAATAATAATAATAAAAAATGATGAACATTAAACAGATGCGGTTAGTGAAGAAACCTGGATGTTGAGTTGTATGTACAGATTGTTATAAATATACAGGTTATAAGGTGTTGTGTACAAGTGCGAATGTAGAAAGTATTGCATTGTATATTGATATAAGGTGCTGTGTACAAGTGCGTATGAGAAAGTATTGCACATATTTATTGCACAGTAGGGGAATATTTAACTGTTCATAAGGTAGACAGCCTGAGGAAAGAAACTTTTGCTGTGTCTGGCTGTTTTTGTGCTCGGTGCTCTGAAGCGCCGACCAGACGGTAACAGTTCGAACAGGTAGTGTGCTGGGTGTGAGGCGTCCAGAGTGATTTTGCGAGCCCTTTTACTCACTCTGGAAGAGTACAGTTCTTGAAGTGTAGGAAGGGTAGTGCCAGTGATTCGTTCAGCAGTCCGGACTATTCGCTGTAGTCTACGGAGGTCAGTTTTGGCAGCTGAGCCGAACCAGACGGTGATTGAAGTGCAGAGGATGGATTGGATGACAGCTGAGTAGAACTGTACGAGCAGCTCCTGTGGCAGGTTGAACTTCCTCAGCTGACGAAGGAAGTACAGTCTCTGCTGGGCTTTCTTCACAATAGAGTCTATATGAATGTCCCACTTCAGATCCTGAGAGATGGTGGTGCCCAGGAACCTGAATGACTCTACTGCAGCCACAGTGCTGTTCATGATGGTGAGTGGGGGGAGTGCAGGGGGGTTTCTCCTGAAGTCCACTATCATCTCCACTGTTTTGAGCGTGTTCAGCTCCAGGTTGTTGTATCTGCACCATAACGCCAGCCGCTCCACCTCCTGTCTGTATGCAGACTCGTCACCGTTCTGGATGAGGCCAATAACAGTAGTGTCGTCTGCAAACTTAATGAGTTTGATGGACGGGTCTTTTGCAGTGCAGTCGTTGGTGTACAGGGAGAAGAGCAGTGGAGAAAGAACACATCCCTGGGGGGCACCAGTGCTGATGGTGCGGCTGTCGGATGTGATTTTGCCCATTCTGACTAGCTGCTGTCTATCTGTCAGAAAGCTGGTGATCCATTGACAGACAGAGCTAGGAACAGAGAGCTGGGCCAGTTTGTACTCAAGCAGTGATGGGACGATGGTGTTAAAGGCAGAACTGAAGTCCACAAACAGAATCCTTGCGTAGTTCCCTGGTTTGTCCAGATGTTGTAGGGTATAATGCAGTCCCATGTTGACTGCATCATCCACAGACCGGTTTGCTCTATAGGCGAACTGCAGGGGGTCCAGCAGGGGTCCAGTGATGTCCTTCAGATATGCTAGCACCAGTCTTTCGAATGACTTCATGGCCACAGATGTTAAGGCCACAGGTCTGTAGTCATTGAGTCCTGTGATCTTTGGCTTCTTTGGGATTGGGATGATGGTGGAGCGCTTAAAGCAGGATGGAACTTTGCGCTGTTCCAGTGATCTATTGAAGATATGGGAGAAAATGGGAGCCAGCTGGTCAGCGCAGGTTCTCAGACAGGCTGGTGAGACACCATCTGGCCCTGGTGCTTTCCTTCTCTTCTGTTTACTGAAGATCTGACGCACATTTTCCTCACTGATCTGAAGAGCAGGGGGGGAGAGGAAGATGGCTGGAGGTGTTGATGGCTGTGTAGGGCGATGGTCCGGGCTGTGTTGATGTGGTGTTGATGGCTGTGTAGGGAGATGGTCCGGGCTGTGTTGATGTGGTATTGATGGCCGTGTAGGGCGATGGTCCGGGCTGTGTTGATGTGGTGTTGATGGCTGTGTAGGGAGATGGTCCGGGCGGGTGTGAGGTGTCTGGTCATAGGTGTCAAACCTACAGTAGAACATATTCAGCTCGTTTGCAATATGTTTATTGCTGTCGATACTGGGGGACGGTGTCTTGTAATTAGTGAAATCTTTTAAGCCTCTCCACACTGATGCAGGGTCGTTAGCTGAAAACTGGTTTTGCAGCTTTTTGGCATAGCTTTTCTTAGCCACACCAATCTCCTTTGTCAATGTGTTCCTGGCCCGATTGTACAGGATCCTGTCACCACTCCTGTAAGCATCCTCTTTGGCCTGACAAAGCTGTCTGAGTTTTGGTGTGAACCATGGTTTATCATTGTTAAATGACAAGTAGGTCCTGGTAGGGATGCATAACTCCTCACAGAAACTGATGTATGATGTTACAGTCTCTGTGAGCTCGTCCAGATCTGTGGCTGCAGCTTCAAAAACATCCCAGTCAGTGCATTCAAAACAGGCTTGTAAGACCTGCTCTGTGTCGTTGGTCCATCTCTTGACAGTCCTTAATACTGGCTTAGTAGTTTTAAGTTTTTGCCTGTAAGTTGGTATAAGATGAACCAGGCAGTGATCGGAGAGTCCTAGAGCTGCTCTGGCGACGGAGCGATATGCATCCTTTATTGTGGTGTAGCAATGGTCCAAAATTTTATTGCCTCTGGTGGGGCATGTAATGTGCTGTTTGAATTTAGGCAGCTCATGTGTGAGTTTTGCCTGATTAAAGTCCCCAAGTATGATAAAAGCAGAGTCCGGGTGTTGTTGTTCTGTCTCTGTGATCAGATCAGCCAGCTGTTGCAGCGCAGTACTCACGTGTGCTTGCGGTGGAATGTAAACACAGACGAGAATGAACGAGGAAAACTCTCTTGGTGAATAAAACGGCTTACAGTTAATGAAAAGCACTTCCACATCAGGACAGCACATCTTCTTTAACACAGTTACATCCGTACACCACCTTCTGTTGATGTAAAAGCATGTCCCACCACCGCGCGTTTTGCCCGTTGACTCCGTATCGCGATCTGCTCTGTACAGCTGAAAGTCCGGTAGGTTTAATGCGCTGTCCGGAATGGCTTAGTTTAGCCAGGTTTCCGTGAAACACAGGACAGCAGAGTTGTTAAAGTTCTTGTTTTTGCATGTGAGCAGAAGTAGTTTGTCCATTTTGTTAGGAACAGAGCGGAGATTCGCCAGGTGAATGCTGGGCAGCGCCGTTCTGAAGCCGCGCTGTCTTAGCCTGACGAGCGCGCCGGCTCGCTTCCCACGCTTGCGCGTCTTGTAGCGTTTCCACAATGCGGCTGCTCCGCCGACCACAATGTTCCGCAAAACGCCACAAAAATCAAAATCCAGTTCTTGATTAGTTGGTGTGCACTGCCGAATGTTCAGCAGCTCGTCCCTGGTGTAACTGATCGTGTTTGACAAACATAAAACAGGACAGACTAACAAAAACAGTGCAAACACTGGAGAGCCCCACGCCGAAGCGGCCATCCGCGGCGCCATCTTGATGAGGTGAAGTATGCATGTTCTCCCCACATTCGCGTGGGTTTCCTCCAGGTGCTAGCGGTTTCCCCCACAGTTCAAAGACATGAGCTACAGGTGAATTGGGTAGGCTAAATGTCTGTAGTGTATAAGTGTGAATGAGTGTGTATGTATGTTTCCCCGAGATGGGTTGAAGCAGGAAGGGCATCCGCTGTGTAAAACGTGCTGGAAAAGTTGGCAGTTCATTCCACTGTGGCGACCCTGGATTAATAAAGGGACTAAGCCGAAAAAAAAAAAAAATGAATGAATAAGACTTGCATTGACGGCCTTTCAGTCTTTTATTCCCAGCTGAGATCATTCATCTGGTGGCTAATTATTTAGTCTGATGATATCTGTATTCTTTAATATATATAAAATATAATTCATTTTGGCTATAGCTAAGCAATATTTGGTTGCAGATTTGCTCCAGAATGAGAAGATTTGACTTCAATGTTAAGTTTTACAACTTAATATTATGCTGAGTGAGAACTTGATTGTTATTCTTTAGCCTGATTTTTTTTAGACTCTGTATATTGCTGTTTGTTAAGCGTTAGTGTTCAATAACAAACAATTCATATAACTTACAGTAATATTTAATAAAAACAGTTTGTTGCAGCTTTAAAATGCTCCAGTGGTGTGTATCTGTGGTTACACTTTGTAAACAGTGGTGAGTTCAGTGAACTGATGACCTTCACGGCCAATCACAGTCGTTTCTGTTGTGAACACAATGGCAAATCAGTGCTGTTTAAGAACGTGTTTGACAGTGCTCAAATGTTATCGGGAAATGGACGTTTTTAAAATTTCATTACCCATTGGTACTGAATTCCAGTATCATGACAACCCTACTATTAGACAATACAGTACTTTTCCCTGTTACATTAAATATTGTCTTTAGCATTTGAATATAATTCGAATTTTGCATATATTCAAGAAAGAATTTCACAATGGCAAATCCGCGCCGTTTAAGAATGTGCTTGACAGCGCTCAAATGTTTACGGGAAATGGACGTTTTTAAATTTCAATATCGATTGGTACCGAATTGCAGTATCATGACAACCTTATCTAATATGCCCACAAACGAGATTAAACATCGTATCTTTTATTAAAATGAAATGACACTCACTTTTTGAAGTGCATAAACTTTAAAATAAACTTAAATAAAGCATAATTTTTCTAATGTGCATGTTAGGGAAGCTAGGAATCAAGTAAACTAAGTGCATTAACAACCTGAGAAAGCTGCAGATTTTAATCGGTAGCGGAAGTGTTTTTGAAAGTCTTTGTGGTTGATTTATTTTTTTATTTACACAAATATGCCATAGAACTGTTGTGTAATGTCACACTCATAATGATGTTGCTCTTGTACAGTATATATATTGGAGATATACCGTAGAGTCAGGAGCCTATACAGTACATTTGTTAACAATAAATGGTGCAGTTTTTATTTGTTTTCTTCCGAAGAGGGTGTATTGGTTTTGTTGGCACGTGGTTATATTTCTGGCATTTGTTTAGTTTTTCTTTTATGTCTTTTATTTTGAAGAATCTGTTTTTCCTGACACTATTGTTTTGTCTTCACCAGTTACTCCCGCCATCAAGCCTCATTATGAACTGTACAGAGAATCTGGTGAGTTGCCCATGTTATTTTACATTAGCTTGTTCTTCCGATGCTGGTTTTGAACGTGGTGATTCAGATTCCAGCTTTGGTTCTGCTTGGGATTTTGCTTCTAGCTTTGATTCTAGTTAAATTTCAAGGCCCTGCGCCCTCATCAAGCTGTTATTGTGTTTGCAAACTTTATGGGGTTAAAGTTTGTGAATAAGGGCCGTCAATATGGCGGATAATAAAAAATCCAAATTTAAATTTCTTTCTTGAATATATGCACTATTTGAATTATATTCGAATGCTAAAGGAAATATTTGATGTAACTGAAAAGTACCGTATTGTCTAATATTCCCACAAACCAGATTAAACATAGCATCTTTTATTAAAATGAAATTACACACACTTTTTAAAGTGCATAAACTTTTAAATTAAACTTAAATAAAGCTTAATTTCCCTAATGTGCACATAAGAGAAGTTAGGAATCAAGTTAACTAAGTGCATCAATAACCAGAGAAAGCTTCAGATTTAAATCTGTGGTGGAAGAAAGTAGTTCCTCACACAGAAGGGTATTTGAAAGTCTCTGTAGTTGATGTATTATTTTATTTGCACAATTATGCCACAGAACTGTTGTATAATGTAATGTCACACTCATAATTATATTGCTCCTGTACAGTATATATATTTGGGCGATATAGCGTCAGGAGCCTATGCAGTACATTTGTTAACAATAAATGGTGCAGTTTTTATTTGTTTTCTTCCGAAGAGGGTGTATTGGTTTTGTTGGCACCTGGTTATATTTCTGGCATTTGTTTAGTTTTTCTTTTATGTCTTTTATTTTGAAGATTCTGTTTTTCCTGACACTATTGTTTTGTCTTCACCAGTTACTCCTGCCATCAAGCCTCATTGTGAACTGTACAGAGAATCTGGTGAGTAACCAATGTTATTTTACAATAGCTTGTGCTTCTGATGCTGGTTTTGATTGTGGGGATTCAAATTCCAGCTTTGATTCTGCTTGGGATTTTGTTTCTAGCTTTGGTTCTAGTTAAAGTTCAAGGCTCTGCGCCCTCATCAAGCTGTTATTGCAGTTACGTTTTCTATTAAATGGAATGAATAAATTCATTGGGTTTGCTCGTTTTTGTTTTGTGTAACCTTGATGCATTTGGCCCGCTCTATATCACACCTTGATGAATTTGTTGCTCGTGGCCTTTTATAAAATTGGTTTTCTGAAGAAATGTTGTACAACAAATTCTGCACTGTTACTGGCCTGTTTTGTGACTGTCGAGAGCGTGACTTTGTTTGCATGTGTGTGTTTTCTTGGCTTTAGAAGATTGATATTGTTTGTGTTGTCTGTTAAAAACCGATAAGAAAAAAGAAAAGACCTTTTGATGCTGATCATACATTTTATAATTTCATATATGAGTGCTAATCATATGCAAAGAACCACAGAAACAAGTTGAAATTTTAACACTAGATTTTAATGCTAATAATTTGCAGCAAATATTACACTGGCAGTGACTCAGTCGTGCAGAAGTGTATCATAATAAAAAGGTCTTTAACATGTATAAGATGCTTAACACCTTTAATATCTGATGATTTGTGATTTGTTTTTAAATGTAACCTCTCCTTGTTCAGAACTGATAAGGCTATTACTCTGCATGTGTTTGTATGAAGCTGAGAATGAATGTGTTCAGAGCAGTTTTCCATAAAGCTGACGCATTAAGTGTTGCTTAACCATTTCTGGGGGCTGGGAAGAGCAATCATGATGTAGAAAATATATTAAAAAAACACAGCAGCCCTCTTTCTTTCATCTTTGAAGTGTGTTTGCATGTTGGACAGGCTGATAAATCACAGCATTTGATGATAAGCCTATGATGGATTTTTCCAGACGGATTGATCAGTTCTATAGGATATCGTGATGTAAAAACAAATGATTTGTGAGATATGATTAGAATATGTCAGGATGTATACTTTTTTTCTAAAGTACTGCCAACAAAAGCCATTTTTTCAATTCATGTTTATTTCTATTGCACTTTTACTATGTGGATTGTGTCAAAGCAACTTAACATAGAAGTTCTAGTAATATGAAACTGTGTCAGTCCAAAGTTCAGTTTAGTTCAGATCAGTGTGGTTTAATATTCACTGCTGAAAGTCCAAACCCTGAGGAGCAAATCTATCGATGCGCAGCTCCAAATCAAACAAGCCAATCAAACTTCACCAATTGACAAAAGTGAAGGAAAAAACCTTGAGAGAAACCAGGCTCAGTTGGGTACGACCAGTGGTGTAAAGTAGCAAATTACAAATACTCAAATTACAGTAATTGAGTGGGTTTTCCTCAGGGATTTCCCTTGAGTGCATTTTTAGTGCTGGATAGGTACTTTTACTCCACTACTTTCCTTCAACCTGCGGTCACTACTTTATTATTTCCTGTCTATGGAGCTTAGAAAAATCAGTCCTGCAATTCCGGTCCAATCAATTCGCACATAGGAAGTAAATCGCATCACACCGAAGTACCTTAAGACATGCAGCAAACTGTTTGAAAGCATTAAACGTGTCCAAGAACATACTTTACACAGTGATCCAGAGGCTGTTTAGACTGAATGTCACCGATGAGGAGATGACTGATGTGATGCCAGAAATGGCCTTTAACAGTCACTAAATGCACTACAGAATATTACGTTTACACACGCACACACACGCACACGCACACACACACACACACACACACGCACACGCACAAATTACATGTAAATGCATCAACCTTTCCAAGTGTAACACTCACTACTCATGAGGACTTTTAAAAGGGCTACTTTTTACTCATACCTAGAGTAATATTTACAACAGATACATTTACTCTGCTTGTGCTACATTTTTGGGCAAGTAATTAAGTACTTTTACTTGAGGATGATTTTTCAGTACTCTTTCCACTACTGGGCATGACTATTTCTCCTGTGGCCAAACTTGCAGTCTAGGCGATGGACTGGAGATTGCTGGATGTTCATCATGGAGAAGCTGCAGGTTTGAGTAGGTCACCAGCAGTTGTTCAGGCTGGCCCACGGGATCAATGCGGAGATCGTCTGTCACTGGGGTGTTTCAGGAATCGGTCCCATGCTCTCCACTCCTCCATGACTGCCACAGTATCCTCTCAGGATACGGCCTGGTCTAGGATAATGGACACCTCTGGATAATGAAAAACAGACTAACATAAGCATACATGTCATTCAAATGATAATGTGTTTTGGGAAGGGTTCCCACCTTCGGTTGCCCTAATTAATGCAGCCTAACAAGTGTTTCTTCCTACGGAACTGTGCTAGGAAGGCTGTTCCATATTTTTGGTGCCAGATACGAGAAAGATCTACCACTTATAATCAATTGTCCAGAATTAATTGAGCGTAGCAGATGAGAGGGGCTGTAATAAACCATGAGCTCCCTCAAATACTGGGGAGCTAAGCCGTTCAGGGCTTTGCAGGTAGTCAATAGCCCCTTTCACACAGTGATATCGGTAAATATCCGGAAAATTTCCAGAAAGACTTTACATTGCATTTACACCGGTAAATGCAAAAAAAGCACTGTTCACACAGGCAAGGACGTTACATAATTTTTCCAGAAAAGACCATTCACACATCATTAACCAGAAATGACCTCCAAACAGCTGCGCTTGTATTTGTAAACATTTGACTACATTTCAAACTCTGTGCATTGATAAGGATATTAAACCACTTCGATGAAAACATACGGAGGAATACTTTCGCTTGTCGAGATGTACATAATATGTGTGTGCTTATAAGCATTTTATCATTAGGCGTATCATAAGCATTTTATCGATAATTATTTACAAAGTAGGCATTAAGAAGGAACATAGAAACGTTATCTGACTAACATCTAGCAGCTAAATGTGTCTGGAAAAATATTCAAAGGCTTTTATTTTTAAAAACCACGTGGATGTGAATGCGTCTGAATGTTCTGATTGGCTGGAGTAGATGTCTCACGTCAGCGTGTACCAAGCGTGAACGCGATCTTTCCGGCAATTTTCCTTCTGTGTTCACACAGAGCAGCATTCTAGAAAATTACCGGTAATGTTACAACTTTTCTTTTCGGAAAATCGCCCGAACTAATTTACTGGTATTTTTAAATAGGCCTGTTCACACATTCCTGGAAAATTGTCTGTAATTATCCGTAAACGCCTGTATGTGTGAAAGGGGCTAATGAAATGTAAAAATTGATACGATAGTTAATAGGGAGCCAATGTAATCATGAAAGATCTGGAGTAAAATGATCCTGTTTCTTTGTTCTAGAAAGCACTCTAGCAGCTGCATTTTGAACTAGCTGAAGTTTGTTAATTAGGCCAACAGGGCAACCGCTTTGTAGCGCATTACAATAGTCTAACCAAGAGGTCATGAAAGCAATAAGCTTTTCCGCATCAGACATTAATTAGCATATGTCAACGTTTAGCAACTTTTTTAAGATGAAAAAATGCAGTTTTAAAGATGCTTTAAATCTAGCCTAAACGATTATCAAAAATCACCTCCAAATTTTTGACTGAAGATGAGGACTAAATTGAGAATCCATCAAGGGTTAGACAGTGTTCTAGGTTTTTGCGTTTGAGGTTTTTGGGTCCAATAATCAAGACCTCAGTTTTTTCTAAATTTAGTACGTTTTTAGTCATCCAATGTTTAATTTTTAGAAGTACTAAGACTAAAATGTGACACATTTCTTTAATAATATTTTTCCCTCAATTTTTCTGTCATGTACTTTCACTCATACACAAATATATATATATTTTTATTTGCTCTGCAGCAAAGATAAAAGACTGATCCAAGGCTGAACCAGTAAACCACTCTCATTTGTTTCCTAATATAATGATAGCTTAAAGTTCATAGAAAACAATATATGCCCCCCAAACATTTTCAATTTTATCCTAATTAAAAATAGATTATCTTGCAGTCTGACATTTATTATAATCACCGTCAGTGACTTAAATAAACTAATGTAAAAATCCATAATCCTTTATGACACTACAGTGATTTGTTTTATAGGCGAGTGTACCGTACGAGCTGGAGGCTGGAATGATCAATATCAGAGAATCAGAGCAAGAAGGTTATCAAAATTTTTTATTTTAGTTTGTATAACCTTTTTCATCCAGTTGTAAACCTCTAAAACTAGAGACAGTAATATGTGTACTAATCCTATGCACACATCGAGAACAGATGCTTTTTGGACGACAACTCTTGCATTACAGGGTGTATAGGTCAGGCACTTTTGAACTGATTGGTGTGGGTTGTGTAAAGCCGATTCTTTACTTTTCATCAGCTGTCACACAGATGTTGTAAAGTGCAATTTGAGATAGAAAGGCGCCGCTAAACTGTCTGCTGTGCGGAAATGCAAAGGACAGTAACAGCAATGTTTAATGTATTGCTTTCTTTCTGTGGTTTAATGCGTTTTATTATATGCATTAATACATTGATATTCATTATTATTATTATTATTATCATTATTGTTATGAAATTTAATATTTTATTCTCATTATTTGTGTTAAAAAATACACAGTAAAAAATATCCATAAATTAGGAGGTTTTTTTCACTTCTTTTATGGTTTTAGTGAGATCTGGATCTTTCCTTCCAAAGCTTTTGATGTTGAGAAGTTTGGAAAGGGCCTTTCGTTGGCATTTTTTATAGTTTGAAGTGATATTTAGGTAACACTTAATTTTGATGGTCCAATTGAGTTGTAGTAGACTGTCTGCTTAATATCTGTTGATGCAGACATTCAACATACATTTAACTGGCTATAAGAAACTTTGCTAGTACATGTCAAGTTACACAAACCTTACCCCTAACCTCAACCTAACAGTCTACTTATAATCTAATGAGAATTAGTTGGTATAGATGCAATGAAACTTAATTCAACAAACAGACCATCAAAATAAAGTGTGACCGATATTTATTTAGTCTGTGTTTGTGTTTTGAATAACGGTACAAATATTTTTTCAAAGTACTAAAATGTCAATAAAATCACTGTGTTAAACTGTAAAGTTGAATTATCAACATTCAACAGTGCAGAGATAAAATGGCCTTAATGCAATTCACAACCATGAATAAAACAACCACAAAACATGGACCCTGTTAATTAATGGACATTTTTTACAGTGTATAATGATAAAAATAAAATATAGGAATGTCATTCATAATATTCAGTTCATAATAATTATTCCTTTATTTATGAAAGTTAATTTAATAAGACTTAATTGAATTGCAATGCAGTTAAATTATAATGTCATAAATGTTTGTTTGTTATAGAAAAATGAATTTACTCACACTGACAATAATGTGGTCATACAAAATCTATTGTGGGTAACATTGGTTTAATTGTTTTGTTCATTAATTGATTAATTAGTGTTAGTAAAGTTGCATTATGTGTGTTAATCTTGTTTGTCTTGAATTACATTTTGATTATTCATACTTGAAATGCTTTCTAAATTTCTAAAATTAAATTTACTTGAAATTCAGTTATATTATAGCTGTAGATTGTTTTTTATTATTTAATCCCATCCTTTCGTCCATCCAACCAATCAACCAACCAACTTTATCACTTGGCATGTGTAAGCTTTAAATAACTTGAAGTGCAGTAACATTATAACAATATAAATTCCAACTTAATTTATTATTTATGTTTATTAGCTTGCATTTAAGGTGCATTATAGCTTATCTTGGATGTTTATTTATTGTTTTAGTCACTTAAACCTTGTTATTTTTTTAAAACAGAAGTATATATTCATATATGCATAATAATAATAATAATAACATACATACATACATACATACATACATACATACATACATACATACATACATACATACATACATACATACATACATACATACATACATACATACATACATACACATAAAACTGCAGCATTAGGAAAAGCGCCAACCTGATTTCACCAAGTAAGACATGTTCCTGGAACAACATTCCTATCAGCCAATCAGAATTACGGGGTATGTTTACCGTTTATGTTAAGTTTAGACTTATAGTTAGGGATATTCACCTTTACATTGTTATCCTACTATTATTAATTTACAGGAGTCATTTACAGTTATGGTTGGGTTTAGGTATAGTGAATAGGTATGGATAACATTTTCAATCAAAAATAATGTTCCAGCATCAACATAGATGTTAATCCAGTATCCAATCATACTTCTCAAAATTATGATGTGCGGGAAATGCCAAATATCAGATTGAGACTCACAGATACTATTACTGTACATTACCACATGACTTGGATCGGATCGAGAACAAATGATTTTGAAAAGAAAAGTATGATTTAGTGTGCTTATACTGTACACTGTAAACACAAAGCAAGCAGTCTGAAAGAGATGCATGACTATTGTTTAGCAGAGGTGTGTTAATGTCTTATTTATGGACGTCACTTGAGAGACACAGTACAAGACAGATTTATGCTGAACATAGTTTTGATTTCCAGTGTGTGTGTGTGTGTGTCTCTCTCCTTCTGTATGTGTGTGTGTTTAGACCCATATAGAGCTTCTCTGGCTTTGCCCGGAAAACCTCATTAAGCTTTAATTCATCTGCGTATCCTATTTCTAAAATAGAGGATTGATTTTTACTTAGTGCGGCAGACCATAAATAATTCTATTTCAAATCTTTTTTCAGAGTGAAAGAAAGATTCTTTGTCTGTGTGTGTTGAAGTTTTCACTAAGCACAATCCTCACATTCTGAAGTGTTTGTCATTGTGTTCGGTGTCTCCTTGAGCACAGCAAGAGCCTGCAGGCTTGATGAGCAGCTGTCAATCAAAGCAACACACAGATCTCAGATATTAGACAGTCAGGTCAAGGTTGACCCTGTAATAGTTTCGTTTGAAGTGAAGCTGAGGAATTTTTCCCCATTTTACCGACATTCTGTAAATCTACCCTGGCTCCTTAGCTCTCCTCTCTTTGCCCTCATTAATATCTTATGAGCTGAAGTTGGAATAGAGTGTGTGTGTGTGTGTGTGTGTGTGTGTGTGTGTGTGTGTGTGTGTGCGTGTGTGTGTGTGTGTGTGTGTGTGTGTGTGCTAGCGTCTATATATATGTGTGAAGTGTAAATGAAAAATATGCTAAACGCATCATGTAAGACCGGCTCTTTTCGTTTTTCAAGGTATAGGCTCAATTCATAATTCAGTTGGCATGACTGCAAGCTGTTTCAACAGGAAAACAGAGTAGCTTTATGAAATCAGAGTTTAACAGTAGAATGTGATAGTATGTGATGTTATTTGCCTTATCAGGACAGAGATTGACATGACATCTTACATCTGTTAACTTATATGTTTCTGTCTGCCTGCCTGCCTGTCTATCCATCCGTCCATCCATCCATCCATCCATCCAAACTTGAATTGCTTCCAGTGTATTGAAGTAGTCTAAATATATGCAGTTGCTTACAAAATTAATTTACTTGCACTGCAGTAATATAAAAGCTGTATGAAGTCCAGCAATGCATTTTGTTTATGATTTTTTAAAAGTAGCAGTAACTTTATAGCTGTTTAAAATTCATTCATTCATTTACTTACTCATTTACAGGAAAGGAACTTAAAGTACAGTAACATCATAGCTGTATAAATTCCAGCTTATCATATAATTTATTTATGAAACTTAGGTTGTAATTTAGTAACATTATAGCTCTGTAAACTCAAGCTTTATTTATTTAATTTGTATTTAATTATTTTGTTGGTTGATGTGGTGTATTTATTGTTTTATTTATTATCTTTATTTTGAATTATACTGTAATTGTATAATTCAAAATAAAGATAATAAATAAAACAATAAATATACCAGAACAGTAAATAAAAAAATAGTGTTTTATATATAAACAAAAACACCAGAACAATAAGAAATATCATTTATTTGTTTATTTATCAATAAATATACCAGAACAATACAAATTTATTTATTTATTTATTTATTTATTTATTTATTTATTTATTTATTTATTTATTTATTTATTCATCTACTTATTTATTTTATTTATTTATTTATCAGTAAATACACTAGAAAATTAAAAAAGTATTTATTTATTTATTTATTTATTTATTTATCAATAAATACACTAGAACAATAAAATATTATTATTATTATTTTTTAATTATTTATTTATTCATTTATTTATTTATTCATTCATTTATTTTTTAAGTTATCAATAAATCCACCAGAACAATTAAAAAATATATACTTATTGATTCATTCATTTAATCATTCGTTCACTCATTTTCTTTTCGGCTTAGTCCCTTTATTAATTAGGGGTTGCCACAGCGGAATAAACCGCTAACTTATCCAGCATTTGTCTTATGCAGTGGTTGCCCTTCCAGCAGCAACCTATCACTGGGAAACGCACTCTTAATCACACTATTTAGCTTTCCCAATTCGTCTATAGCTCATTTGAACTTGTGGGGGAAACCAGAGCACCCGGAGTAAACCCACGTGAACACGGGGAAAACATGCAAGCTCTAATAATAATAATAATAATAATAATAATAATAATAATAATAATAATAATAAAATAAAACCTACAAAAAAAGGTAAGTGAAAATACGTGCACAGTTGGTACAAATCTGAGCTCTCCTGAACAGACCTTGATGTTTATTTTTGATTATTGTCAATTTAAGCTGATAAACAATCAAAAATGAGCACCATCTGCAGCAGCACTGTGTCCATTATCTTGCCTAAAGACACATGCTATCAGACAGTCAGTTAGAGCTGATGTTTGATTGATTTTTACTCTCTCCATCTGCTATCTAAAGTTCACTCGTGTTTTTTTTCCACTGCCTCTGAGATTCTGCCTTTTTCTCTTTTATTAACGGTGAACTGCTCACCCCTTGTCGTACCAACCTCCTCGACCGCGGACCTCTCTGGCTTTATCGGCACCAAATCCAACACTTCATCCTCGGGTGAACGCCAAGCAATAACGGCAGTGGGAAATAACGGTGTAATCAAATCCTGTGTGCGGAGCGATCTGCCTCCTGTAACCCCGATGATTCCTTAATTTATTAGAACGGAGCTAAAGTGAAGGCAAGCCGAGAGCCGGAGAAGTCTCGAGAGACGTGCAGGGCGTTATAGTGTTTTATTGCTTCGAGTTACCTTTGAAAAGCCCCTCATCCTTTTGCACTTAAAGTGTAAAAGGCAACTATTTCAAAATAAAACTTTTTTTATATATTTTTTTTGTTTGTGCTGTGACCTGATTCAGGGTTTTGTGTGTTGTGAATAGAAGAATGAGGCTGGCATGTGCTGCTTGAGTAAAAAATAAATAAATAAAACAAATAATAATTAAATAAATGGACAGAGAGGTTCCAAATGTGTTTAAACGTACACACCGGCCCACATATTTGAACACTTGTGGGATTGCACATGTAATATATTATAGGACCCTGGGTATTGCGTTTAAGATATTGAGTTGTGCTTATGGGCAGCAGATTGCTCTAAGAACATAAAAAAATCCAATGATCTCGGCTACCTCTAATGGTCTCATACTAGGTCTTCAAAGAGTCTTTAGATGTTATGTCAGTTTTAACCCTTAAGTTGTGGTTTAGTTTGACCTTTAACATAAAACTTCATAAGAAATTTTAAGCGTTTAGCATTTGATAATTTTGTGATTGTGGATTTATGGATGTGCGAACTGACATTGTCATGTATTATTTTGCAAACAAACAAAAACATGTCATGAGAGTCTATAAGCATAAATTTCTTGATGAAACATATTAGCATGCAGGGTACAAAATACCCCTGTATGGATGTTCATTTTTTATTTAAAAGGTAATATGGAGTTCGCTAATGTCGTACAACACGAATGTAATGTTCTCTGAATATCGATATGAGCATGATCACAAATATAAAGCTGAAATAGCCCAAATAAGCATAATGATAAATAAAAGCTTCATTTTTGATGAGTAATGTTAATTTGGAATGCTAGGAACTTATTTTGGACAACTTTAAAGGTGATTTTCTTTGAACACTAATTTTAAATTAGTTTTTTCTTGTCCAAATTTTGTCCAAACCAAGCTATAACAAGTATATATTTGTAAGCATTATTTAATCTACAATTATTATTTAATCTCAATCTACTGCATTAAACAATTTTAAATATACGTCACAGAAGCAAAGAACCTCCAATTGCTGAGCGAAGTCCATTTAAAAATGTACCAAAAAAAGCATTGATTATCCCACTTTTTTTTTTTGTAGTGCAATATTTGACTAAATTTTCATCAGTTATAGATGTTCTAGTCCCTGCATTGAATCAGTCACAGTCAGATAGAGAGAAATAAACTGTGTGTGTGTGTGCGAGTAAAGATGCATGCATATCTAATAGCTCATAGTAATATGTGTTAGCTACCTCTTTGATAATATTTTTGAGCATGTTTGCGTAGAGGTAGCTAACATGTGACTGTCACTGATTCAGAGAGGGGACTAGAACATCTAATATGTCATAACTGATAAAAGATTTAGTCAAATAATATTTTAATAATAGGAAAAAGTATGATAATTAATGGCTTTTCGTACATTTTTAAATAGAATTTGCTTAGCATTGGGAGGTTCTTTGCCTCTAAGTTGTGCTTTTAAAACTGTTTAATGCGCAGAAATTTGATTAGTAATCCTTACAAATGTATCCTTGTTTTAATTAGATTGGTTACTTTTATCTGGTCTAGATTTTGTCCAAAACAAAACTAGGCATAACAAGTATACATTTGTAAAGATTAAACAACAATTTTTTGTGCATTAAACAATTTTAAATGCACAATAAAACAGAGGCTAAGAACCTCTGGATGCTGAGCGAAGTTCATTTAAAAACTTACAACAAGCTAATAATTATCCCACTTATTCCTAATAATAAACAGATTTTGCTCTTTGCATTGCAATATTTGACTACATTTTCATCAGTTATGACATATTAGATGTTCTAGTCCCCACATTGAATCAGTCACAGTCAGATAGAGAGAAATAAATTAAGTGTGTGTGTGTGTGTGTGCGTGAGTAAATGATACATGGATATCTAATAGCTCATAGTAACTAGCTCATAGATTACTATTAGTAATCTAATAGCTCATGTGTTAGCTACCTCATTGATTAATATTTTTGAGCATGTTTGCGTAGAGGTAGATAACATGTGACTGTGACTGATTCAGAGAGGGGACTAGAACATCTAATATGTCATAACTGATAAAAATTTTGTCAAATATTGCACTGCAAAGAGCAAAATTAGTTGAATAATGGGAATGAGTGGGATAATTCATGGCTTTCGAAGAAAATTTGTTGATTATCCTTACAATTGTATACTTTGGTTTGGACAAGATACAACAAACCAAAGTAAGTATAACAAGTATATATTTGAAGGAGTTAATCAACACATTTCTGCACATTAAACACTTTGAAATGCACATTAACACAGAGGCAAAGAACCTCCCAATGCTGAGCAAAGTCCATTTAAAAATGTACGAAAATCCATTGATTATCCCACTTATTCCTATTATTAAACTCTTTTGTGCAGTGCAATATTTGACTAAATTTTTATCAGTTATGACATATTACATCTCCTAGTCCCTGCTTTGAATCAGTCACAGTCAGAGAGAGAGAAAGAGATTGTGTGTGTGTGTGTGTGTGTGTGTGTGTGTGTGTGTGTGTGCGTGTGCGCGTGCGCGTGTGCGTGTGTGTGTGTGTGTGTGCGTGCGTGTGTGTGTGTGTACGTGTTTTTGTGACATGTCAGGACACAAATCTGTATAATGACATAGGTATGACACAGGTATTACGAAAATGAGGTAAAATATGAGGACATTGGTGACGTCCCCATTTCTCAAAAGGCTTCTAAATTCCACAGGATGAGTTTAATCAGAGAGTAAAGCTGCACACAGTCTCCTGTGATGGTTGGGTTTAGGGTGGGGTGAGGGCAATACAATATACGGTTTGGACAGTATAAAATGAATGGAAACCTATGTAATGTACCCACTTTTCACAAAAACAAATGTGTGTGTGTGTGTGTGTGTGTGCTTGTAAATGACACAGGCATCTAATAGCTCATAGTAACATGTGTTGGCTTCCTCTTTACAAATATGCTCGAAAATATTTGCAAAGAAGTAGCTAACACGTTACTATGAGCTATTAGATATGCCTGTCCCTTTAAGTTG
The DNA here is from genome assembly GCF_903798145.1 of Danio aesculapii. Classification (NCBI taxonomy): domain Eukaryota; kingdom Metazoa; phylum Chordata; class Actinopteri; order Cypriniformes; family Danionidae; genus Danio; species Danio aesculapii. The sequence goes on along the minus strand of NC_079448.1, from coordinate 44,682,570 downwards.
GCTAATCCACGTTTATTTCAAACCGTGATTAAAACTGACAGAAACTGCCTGTGCATTAATCGATTTTAATTCACACCTTCCAGCCAATCAGAATACCTTTATGCATGTGTGTAGCCTGGCCTTTAGTGTGTTGTATGTTGGGCTGCTGGTCTTTAGTCAGGTGTAGACTCTGAATACCCTGCTCCATACATCATGCAGGCCCTAGAGGGGGAGTTATTGAGTGGGTGTAATGACCAAACTCTGGATAATATCACCGCTAATTAGGTTTACTGTTAGTCTCGGGCCCAGAGCACCTCATGGGTCAGGGTCAGAGCCGTCCTGAGAGAGGAAGAGAACCGAAGAGACTAACGGGAGACTTGAATAATGAATTATTTAGCTGAGTCTGTGCATCTTCAGAATCTCCTGTTGTGCTCATTGTGCCGATGTGCATCGCAAAACCACAACAATAAGTCTTTGCTTAGGTGTGAAAAGTGCCTCCATTCGTCTTTTCTGTATAGTTTGGGCCTCAGAGGGCAGGATCACAGACCGGCTACATTTAGTTTTCTTATGTATGCTGTACGTTAAAGTGCTGCTGAATTGACATCAGGAAAAACACTTCAGGTGAAATGGTTGGCTCACTTGTGGGAGATGCAGTTGCAGAGTTGCTGTTGTTGAGGTTTTTGTTTTTTGTTTGATTTTTTGGCTGCAAAATAGTATGTTTTCTCATTGGTGCCCATTCAAAGTTAGTTTGTTTGTGTTTTTACTTATTTGCAAGCAGATTATCCTGACAGTATTTTACTGTACTACAATTTATAGCATTCCCTATTAGGCATGGGACGATAACCATTTTCAAGGTATATCATGTTTTTAAAAAGTCAAGGTTTTAAAATCGTCAATTTTCTGCTATACCATTCCTAAGGTATGTGTATTATTTTTTTTTGTTTGTTTTTTAGGACAACAGTATCTCCAGGAGGAAAGATATCAAAAGATGTCGTTTAAAAAAAAAAATCAAAATAAATGAATAGAGAATAGGTCAATGATTCATTTGAATTATTTAGTCTGACATGTTTACTGTTCCAAAATATTTTAAATGTTTCTTAAAATTAAATATTTTGTGTTCAAATGGGGAAAAAGTTTTTGTTTTTTATACAGACGTATATATTTTAGATTGGTGACCACAAAACCGCGAAACCGTTATATTTTTATCCAAGGTTATCATACCGTCAGACTTTAATACCGGCTCATGCCTACTCCTCATTAGTTAATTTATTTGCAAATTATATTTTAGAAGAATAAATAATGGTAGTATTACATTTAAGTACAGATTTTTTATTAACCTTATGTTATTTATTTGCAGAAAACATTTATTTATTTATTTATTTATTTATTTATTTATTTATTCACCTAATTTATTATTTATTGTATATTGTTTTTAAACATATAAAATATTTTAGTTATTTACTATATTATATTTGATGATTTCCCAGATGCTATTTATATAAAACAACATTTTAATAGTGTGGGGCTCTGCGATTTAATCAAAAACTAATCGAAATCGACATTCAAAACCGATTGCCGATAACATTTTTCGATAACTATTACCGTGTGTGGAGTCACGTGACCCTGCTGTGTTAGGTTATTAAAGGCTTATTTATACTTTCACATCAAGTGCACACATATGGTTCGGCGCAGCCTTTCGATTGGTCGCAGACCCCTCACCGTGACTGACGCTGACACCTTGCCGTGACTGACGCTGACGCGCACTTCTCAGAAAATGTAACTACATGTTGCGACGACACGTAGTGCAAGCTCTGTGATTGGTCTGCTTGGTTTTGTTGCCAAGTGTGGGTGGGGCTGAGAGCTGCGGGAAAGCAGCAAGCCCATTGGAGCAATGTGAACAAGTGACAAGTCTCGAGGAGGAGCTCAGTGTGGATCCTTTTGTTTTGTGTTTACGTTATGATAAAAATTGTTGCATGCCCACCGGTTCTCTTTAGGCTGATTTATACTTCTGCAGCCACTTTGAAGCCACATCTGATCTCTGGTCACGTTGGACGATGGACCCATTCTTGAGTCTTACTTTACACTACATTGATAATGATTGGAAGCTGTGCCAGAGATGCCATAGAAAGTATTAATTACATTAAAATATTTGTTTACAGAAGAAGATATAAACTAAGGATCTTAACTTTAAAATATCATTTACAGGATACACAGGCGTTATTTTATTTAGAAGAGATACCGCTTATTTTCTACTTTTAATATGACAAACATTAACAAAAATTTATATTTATTTTGTTTCCAAAAGTGCAAGTTATTTATTTTCACTTTTTTAATAAGAAAAAAGTGACTGTTCGTTATAGGCAATGTGTGTTTTAATTTTAGTTGTTCAATGTTGATGTTCAATACATAATCATAGATAGTAGATAGTGTGCGCTTTCCTCCATTCAATTATCTCTCACTTGTAATATTTGAGCATTTTTACTGTACAAAACTTGTCAGTAAACTATGAGAGCAAAATAATAATGATAAAAGAAAATAAAAATAATGATAAACTAATCGTAATCGAGTTTAAATGTTCAATTAATAAAGATTTTAATTTTAGGGCAATTTTCCCCGCTCTATAGTCACATTTTGTGTACTATCACTTTTTACCAGATGCTGTTAATTTATTTGCAGCATTTCATATTGCTAATATTTAACTACCCTATAGCTATTTGATCAGGTTTCATATTTTTAGTACTGTCCTGTACTTTGTAGATATTTTATCTTTCAGATTTGTGCCACGTCTTTTTTTATTTTTATTTCAGACACTAAAAGGCAGTCAAATGAGTCCACAGGCACTATTTTACTGCATGTCTCTAAAAGCAAACCAGAATATATCAGCAAAACAATGCACATTTGTTACATTTTGGGCATACACTAAAAAGTCCAATAAAGCACTATTTCCAATATTACTCAAATTCATTTTTTACACACTAGTTTATTAATGCAGTGTTCTCTATTTCAGGTTAACAAGCCTGCAAATTGAAACATGACTTGACATACAGTATCCATTCAGACAGTCTCTTCCTGTTGAAGTGGGTGGCTTTTGGTTATTATAAGCTGCATTGTGGACTTTATGCCATCAGTCAAAGTGCTGGTTATGCAAGACTAGTTCCAGTTTGACCCTTGTCAAGGTCACACCAGACGCAAACCGACATAAAAGCCCATCAAGTTGTGTATACGACCGTTTTGACTGCGAGATATATCCCAATGACAGTCTAAGGATTTTATATGACTCACAAAGCACAGATGGTATGATGATAGCTTTTGTTTATTGCCCGTATAAAAGCAGGTACCCGAGTCTGCTAATGTGGATTTAATCCAGAGCGAACGCCAGTGCGTAAACCGCTTCATATGTATTTTCCGCACTCCCGGCATCGCTGGAGAACTGCGCTTTACTCCGATTCCAATTAATTGTTTCAGAAGTTGCAGTAATATAAGCAATTAAATGTGAGCGTTTGAGGAGAGCACTCTGACGGAGACTGGAGGAGAGCTTAATTACTCTGACTCTTTTGATCAGATGGTCATAGAAAACATCTCTCTCTCTCTCTCTCTCTCTCTCTCTCTCGCTCTCTTTCTCTGAATTCCAGGGTTTTTATGCAGTACAGAAGAGCGCTTTTCTAATTGTTGGACGCTGCTTAACAGTGTGGAATGTTGATAATCTTCATTGGCTGGGCAGATAGGAAATATTAATACTTGAAACATGTAAGTAGAAATTCAAACGTGTTGGTCAGTAGGGTTGTGTGTTGGGAATAATCGAACAATATGATGCTTATTTCTAGACAGGAGGTACAATGGAATGTTTAGCAACACTGTAAGCGAGGTAATATTTTGATTTATTTGTTTGTTATCCTCCACCTTATTCATTGCGGCTCAATTTGAGTTGAGTTTTTAATATGATACAGCGGTTTTTGTTTTGTTTTGTTTTGTTTTTGTTTTGTTTTGTTTTGTTTTGTTTTGTTTTGTTTTGTTTTGTTTTGTTTTGTTTTGTTTTGTTTTGTTTTGTTTTGTTTTGTTTTGTTTTGTTTTGTTTTGTTTTGTTTTGTTTTGTTTTGTTTTGTTTTGTTTTGTTTTGTTTAGTTTTGTTTTGTTTTGTTAATAATAATAATAATAATAATAATAATAATAATAATAATAATAATAATAATAATAATTCCATATATTAATAAATTTTTATTATTGTTATTATTATTATTATTATTATTATTATTAATTTAAATGAAATAAACGGTGTCAATAAAAACTCAACTCAAAATGATCTGCAATGTATTGTACATTGTATACATTATTATTATTATTATTGTCCATCATGAGCTTTCAGCTGTGTAATCAGGGAAAATCAGGAACTGGTGTGTGAGTGCAAAGACTTCTGGGAGTTGTATAGTGGCAGATGTGTAGGTCTCCAACGATCTGCACAGGCTAGATTGCTGGTGATCCTGACAATTACATAAAGGGATAGTTCACCCAAAAATGAAAATGTACTCACTATTTACTCATTCTCTGATGATTCCAAAGCTTTAGAAGTTTCTTATTTCTGTTGAAATCAAAAGAAGATATTTTGAAGAATGTTTTATGCCAGTAACATTTTGACATATAAGGAAAAAAATATATATGATGAGGAAAAAAAATAATATGAAAGTCCATGAATATCTTCAAAATAACCTCCTTTCTGTTCAACAGAACAAAAAGAACTCAAACAGGTTTTTAAAAAGTGTAAAAAGTATTGGATGTAGACCTGCACGATATTGGAAAAAAAGGAGATATTTTATTTTTCTGCGTTAAATATAATTTCTCAACACAATGCAATTAAACTTTGTGAATTGTTTTACCAAATTGATAATTTCTAGTTCCAAAATGGTTTAAATTGACTTAAAATTATACATAATCACAGACATTAAAAACTCTTTCACTCTTTTAGGGTTAAATTTTGTTTTGAACTGTGTTTTCTGTGTTAATTATCATCTTAACTTGACATTGATCTTACAGTGTGACTATTGCATGTTCGCACATTGTGATATCGATGAGAAGACAAATTGTGCTGCTCTAATTGGATGTGACCAAATAAATATATAAATATTGATAAAGAGTTTTGGAGAATTTATACAGCATTGTCAAATATAATATTGCAATATTCATGTCATGTCATTGATATTTTATACACCCCTACTGGTCAGTGTAATAGTTCAGTCTCTCCACTGTGTTTCTCTCTCTTCAGTGAACAAACAAGTGTACAAAAGGTCTCAGACGGCCCTTTTTTGTTGTTTACCTGCCCATTTTCATTCATCTGAGGGGCTTATGTATGTGAGAGCATGTGTGTTCATGTCTGAATGTGGGTCACTGGCATTCTCAGGCTCTCAGTCCTCCCACTGTTTACATCACATTAGGTCACTGGGTTCTCTCTCTTTTTTCTCTTGATTAGTCTGGTTGTGACAGACATTGTAGAGCTGGAACAATTCAGTAATGGGGGGAATTGACCCTTCCCTAAGCCCCGCCCTCCTTAGTTACTGTTGCTACGCCTGTCAAGCTTTCGTGCCTGGCACATCTATTACAGTGTATATGCGCCGGTGTCAGACACTGCCAGATATATAACTAGTCATTTTTGGCAAACAGGTAAGATATCTGAGAAAGTCAGACAAAAAAAGACTGCAGTAAGCATTACAGGGGTACCTATTAGAAAATAACTTAGATAGATAGATAGATAGATAGATAGATAGATAGATAGATAGATAGATAGATAGATAGATAGATAGATAGATAGATAGATAGATAGATAGATAGATAGATAGATAGATAGATAGATAGATAGATAGATAGATAGATAGATAGGTTTTTCACATTATTTATAGAGTATCTTTATTAAATTTCCTTTTTGTTTCACAGTGAAAAATGCTTGTAAGATGTCTAAATAAAGAAGAGGATGTGATTGGATGTCTTTGCTTTCAAAGAAGAAGAAATAAATATATAATAACTAACTAACACATAACTAACTACATAAAGTGTTCCAATGGTAATAAAAAGACTCCATAAAAAGGTCGTAATACAGTAGTCTTGTAGGTCAGGTATATATAAATGTCTTTCACTTGACTTGAGTAGCAAATGTTGAAGGTCATTCGGCACTAATGACTCACTTATTACAGTATGATAATGTTTCATAATTGACCTTTGCACAGCTTTTAATATATATATATATATATATATATATATATATATATATTCATAATGAACCCCAAAAGCTGTCTCTAGGGTATATTTATGAAGATATTGATATCTACATAAGCACTTTTATCACAGTATCGATTCAGGTACAATTGAAGTGCTTATCGACTCTTTTTAAGGGAGACATTTGTATCAAAGTCATTTTGCTGGGACAATGTGTTCTCACAAACCAATATGTAAGTGCCGTGACACTCTGCTTCTGAATTTCGTGTGCACTCAAACCATTGTGTCCTGCAGATTATTATTGACTCTGAAGCACTTCCTGCATGATCTGGCCATTTTCACCAGCATCCACAGGTATGCTATGGACAGCCAAGAAAAATGCTGGACTGCTGTTGCTGTTCTTCATGTTTTCTTTTGAACATGCACATATCAAACTTGCCATGACAAAAATATGTTTTCATCAAAATAGTGAAATCCTTTCTAGGTTTTTTTTTTGTGTGTAGGCTTGTATTTAACAGTACTATAAAATACTTAAAAATGTATCAGTCAGTGTTTTCAAACAATTTTATTTCATTTACCAATAGTCACACATGCCAATTTCACATCCATTACATCCATAACGGAGAGCTGTCACATCCAAAACCAGGCTCTTCCTCATAAATGCAAAAATGTCAAATAAACTAAAATCAATCAATTTTGTTCTGTAGTGAGCCAACTCTTATAACTTTGATTGGCATTATTTCCTTTGGGTTGTGCAGTTTAATTCACTGAATTTCTACGAAGTATGTTGTACACTGTAAACTCGCAAACTTTTTTGGTCACATCCATAACGCAGGTTTATTTTCCTCATTTAAACTATAAAAAAAGTTTGCAGATTGATATTTTTTCTGATCTCATACCTCTGTAGACAGTTGTTTTGGAAAGTATAAACATACGTTTCATTATAATGTTAACATACACTCACCGGCCACTTTATTAGGTACACCTTACTAGTACCGCGTTGGACCCCCTTTTGCCTTCAGAACTGCCTTAATCCTTCAAGGCAGAGATTTAACAAGGAACTGGAAATATTCCTCAGAGATTTTGCTCCATATTGACATGATAGCATGATACAGTTGCTACAGATTTGTCAGCTGCACATCCATGATGCAAATCTCCCATTTCAAATTATCCCAAAGGTGCTCTATTGAATTGAGATCTGGTGGTCAAACTGTGGTCATAAAAGGATGGACATGGTCAGCAACAGTACTCCGGTAGGCTGTGGCATTGATGCGACGCTCAATTTGTACTAATGGCCCCAAAGTGTGCCAAGAAAATATCCACCACACCATTACACCACCAGCAGCCAGAACCGTTGATACAAGGCAGGATGGATCCATGCTTTCATGTTGTTGATGCCAAATTTTGACTCTACCCTTCAAATGTTGCAGCAAAATCGAGACTCATCAGACCTGGCGTTTTTCCAATCTTCTATTGTCCAATTTTGGTGAGCCTGTGTGAATTGAAGCCTCAGTTCCCTGTTCTTAGCTGACAGGAGTGGCACCTGGTGTGGTCTTCTACTGCTGTAGCCCAAGGTTGAACGTGTTGTGTGTTCAGAGATGCTCTTCTGCATACCTCGGTTGTAACGAGTGGTTATTTGAGTGACTGTTGCCTTTCTATCAACTTGAACCAGTCTGGCCATTCTCCTCTGACCTCTTGCATCAACAAGGCATTTGCGTCCACAGAACTTCCGCTCACTGATATTTTCTCTTTTTCGAACCATTCTCTGTAAACCCTAAAGATGGCTGTGCGTGAAAATCCCAGTAGATCAGCAGTTTCTGAAATACTCAGACCAACAACCATACCACTTTAAAAAAGTCAATTAAATCACCTTCCTTACCAATTCTGATGCTTGGTTTGAACTGCAGCAGATCGTTTTGACCATGTCTACATGCCCAAATGCGTTGAGTTTCTGCCATGTGATTGGCTGATTAGAAAATTGTCTTAACAAGCAGTTGGACAGTGAGTGTATACTTTCAATGTGAATTTATGTTTTATGATTTTACTGCATATGTCACATCCATAGCACTGGAATTGCTCCTCCATTTTCTAAGCAAGTTTTAAGAACATTATGGCCAGGACAAGCAATTTTCTTGTTAGCAAAATGTTAGTACAATGCATCCAAAAGTCTGTTTAACTTTCATGATATTCATTTAAAAGCTCCCTGTGGTTAAAATCAAGTTGTTAGTGTTGTTTACATGTCTGACTGCTGGTTTTGATATCTTAAAGACAGACCATATGCAAATTTATCAAACAGCATTGTTGACATTTTTTCCTTAAAATTGCAGCGTTCCAACAGCAGTCTACATAAATAGTTTGAAACCGCTACAGTTACCTATCGTCACAATGAGGTCAGTCTCAGGAAAGAAAAAAAAAACAAGAAAAAAAAAAACATGCGGTATAGGTTTTTTCATATATCTTTCTTAACTATCATGTTCAAAGCTCTTCTGCATCAACTTAAATGCCTTTAAGAAGAAGTGTACAGCACACTAACTGTAAAAAAAAGAAAAGAAATAAAATGTTATGTTATACCATAATTAGTAAAAAAAAAATTAACATAAAAATCCGTAACCTGATTAACAGTAAGTTGATAACACTTAGAATAATGGTTCAGTTGTTAATGTATTTACTCACATTAATCCATTATTAAAATCCAGAGTTAATGCTTGTTAACATTAGTTAATGCACTGTGATTTAACATGAACTTAAACGTAATACAGATGAATAAATACTGTAATGAAATTGTTTGTTCATTATAGTAAATACATTAAAGAGAACAATTATTTTTAAAGTGTTACCAGTTAATTTCCTTAATATATATGCTGAATAGCAGTAAATTAACTTTCCCCAAGTTCCTTGCATGACACTTCACGTTATGCTTTTTTGCTGACAATTATATGCATATATATATATATATATATATATATATATATATATATATATATATATATATATATATATTTTTTTTTTTTATTTCCTTTATAGACTCAGTAGTATAATGTTATTGCAGTTGAGTATGTATGCAAATATGTATGTAATATGAACATAAATTGGGAATAAATTAAAGCAAAAAAAAAAAAATCTGTTGCTAATCTTGTGTTTTTAATAAACATCTTAAACATCTTGTGTTTTTTTTTTTTTTTACATTTTTTTTTTTTCTGGTAAACTGGTACATCCCTACTTTCTTTGCTATTGAGAGTGGTGCTATAGGTATAACATAAATTTTTCTCGTTTCCTCTCAAAGAAAAAATAAGCTGAAACAAGGAAAATGACAGCAGTTATAAAATAGCAGTTCTGACATTTCTACTTTTGACACTATCCTATTGAAAATCAAACAAAGCAGTTTTGTGCTGGATTGAACCTCTCTGTCCAATCAGCTTTGAAAACTCTATATTTTTGGACAACGTTTCTTTTCTGGACACTGAAATCCAGACTCATTTAAATGCTCACTGCAGTGAAGTGTCACATGGAAAACGTCATATGTTGACTTGATGTAAACAATTTCAGGCATGAAAAGTTTAAATATCACCTTCGGCTTCATTTCGGACCATCACCAAAAAGACATTACAAAACTAACAAGATTACAAGTGTTACATGTGTTTTTCAAAGCAGTAAATCCACACTTTTAATCCCTAACACACAATTAGTGCTCTTGAAGTATGAAATGGCAGCTTGTCCAGATTTAATTCTCTCTGGGTACGGACAGTAGTCGGGACTCTGAGAAGCTCTGCTGTAGACTAGATCTGGCTATGTGAAACAATAGTTTTAATTAATATAAATAAATGTATTTGGATGACACATCAGTATTATGCTACAGAATAACTTGTCATCCTGAACATTATGTATGTGTATGTGTCATCATGATACACTTATGTGTCACGGAACAGAAGACAGGCTCTAGGGAGTGTGTAAACATTACATCCTTTTGAATTTCTCTTGGCATCCTTTAGACAAAAGTCAGACTACAGGCTTTCATTGACAACCTAGGAAATCATAGGACATCTTTTTATTTATTTTTTTTATTTATTTCATTACATGCTGTTCACACGTTCACAATAAAATTGGTAAACAATGAAAGTTCTTATAAATGTACCACCTCTATACATATACAGTACTGTGAATAAGTCTTAGGCCACTAGTATATTCATCAAAAGAAAGCCGTTTAAAGTTGATTATTTCTATATTCTATATGTAAATCCAGAAGAATTTTGGCAACATCTCTAAGATGCTTCAAAAACCTGGCTGCAAAGCTACCTGAAAAACTATGGGCAAATATTTTAAATGCAAAGTGATGTCATACCAAATGTTGATTTGATTTAGTTAATATAAGTTATTGATAAATAAAATGTGTTTATGCATTATTCTTTGAAAGCATCTTTATTTTACAGCATTTTCAAAACAAGTCCCTAAAACTTTAAACACTACTGTAGCTTTGCAGGTTTTTTTGAAGAATCTTAGAGATGTTGCCAACGTTCTTTTGGATTCTCATGACATTCCAGACAGACTGGATGATGATCAGGTCAGATCTGTGAAGAACTGGCTGTTATCAGACTTCTTGTGGAGACAATAATCTCATTGTATAATTACAATTAAATGACTTAACAACGTTTGGAAAAGTAAATTGATATTTCAAACTAACATTCTACAGAAAAAAATATAGAAATAACCGACTTTAAAAGTTTTTCTTTGGTAAAATACTAATGGCCTAAGACTACTGCACAGTACTCTATATGTAATGTTTTTGTCATATTTTACCTAATTTACCCCTTTTACAAGATGTATGATAATTTTTTTGTGTCTCCAGAATGTGGCTAAAATTTTAGCTCAAAATACCCATTAGATAACTTAATATAGCCTCCAGAATTTGCCCATTTTTGGTGTCTGAGTACAGTTTAGCTGTGGCTTTAAATGCAAATGAGCTGCTTCTATTCTCTGTCTTTATTACAAACATGCTCTGTTTCTTTTAAAAACTTTTAAAACTTTTTAAACTTATAAAATTCACAGAGTTGGAACATATATTTTAATCCCAGTTTCTTTGCAAAAAATGCTCCGTGGACATGTGTATACATGTTAATATAGAAACATGGTGTCTGTCAATCAATTAGGTGGGCAGAGAAAACCGCAGTCATACGTCGAGGTGCTGTGGACCTCAAAATTACTGGGATTTGTATCCTATTTTAACGTCAGCAAATTTAAAAAGAGAGACTTGCTGTGTTTCTGTCACACCAATATGACTGTGGACAACACTAAACCTGTACACAGTTCTATCCAAACAGCTTACAAAAGTTGATTTTCATCATAGGTGCCCTTTAAAGATAGCTTTTGGTACAACCATTTGTCCCCAGATTATTTTGAGTCCAAAAAATAGTGTTATCAGATGGTGCACATTTTCTCACATCCTCAGTACAATCCAAATTTCACAGTTTCAGCTCGTTCCCCTCTTTCACAGATAGATAAATGATGGGCAGATATTCGTTACACACTTGATCCATTTCCATGCCTTTTGCTTTATTAACGATTTTTTCAAATAAAACAATCTCTCTCACGCCCAGAAATAAAATGCACAGATAACTCACTTTAATTAGTACTGTCATGCCGCACCATCCGTCACAGACATCTCTTAACGGGGGTCTAATTTTAAACTTTATCGCCACAGAAACCAATGGGAGTGATGAATATGCGGGTAAAATAATTTTATGTTTCGTCTCTATTACTTTTGTCCCTGTTGAAAGTGAAACATGTATTAATCTGGCAATTATGATTTCATTAAAATCTATAAATGGCCGAACATTAACAGTAGATAAATTAGCTCATTCGTTTCAGCCCCGGAGCTTAGAGAACATTAGGGCACGCCCTTTCTGTTCTGCAGACCGTTCATGTAGGCATATATATGCACGAGCATGCACTTTACCAACCCTGAGCCCATACAATAAAGATTTAAATGCTGTTTAGCCATTGAGAAAGTACAATTACAGGAGGCTGGGGCAAAATGGCCATTTTCTTCCATCCAAAGTCACTCATTATTGCAGTCTAAAGATGCATTTATAATAAGACCTATAATATGAATGATATTAGCTGTCTGTTTATGTCTCACACACACACACACACACCTGCCCCTAGACGTTATCAGTTTACTCCATCATATTGAACCAAATCCATCTTGGCGCCACTTACTTCTCGGAATCACCAATACATCAGCAAAAAGGAGCACGCGTACACCACAAACAGACACACAAGATATACACACAAATAGAAAACGAGCACACACACTCTTCACTCCCACACACACATACTGGAGACATCCAGCTGCCACCACAGACCTCAAAACAAACCTCAGGATTAATATTTAACAATCCTTTCCCTCTTCTCTGACCACTATATACCAGAAATACACACACACACACACACACACACACACACATACACTTCAGATTCAGAGATGCATCTATATAGAGACACACTGAAAAGTGTGTATCTTGATACTTGAAAGATCAAAGCAGGAGAGAAGACAGCAAATCAGAGAAATTCTACATCTGCGCTTTGACATCGTAACTCATTTCATGTGTGTGTTTAATGCTCAAAATGACAGGCTATGATGTGGAAGTTTTAAATAAACTCGTGCACATGCGCCCATACGTAAACGTACAGAGATGCTGACAGGCTGTCTGTCCAATAAGCTGTCGGTTGAAGAATGCAACCATCATCATGTCTCATATAATTGGCTTCTGTGCGACATTTAAGCGTGGTAGTGTATGTTTTTGCCCGTGTGTGTGTGTGTGTAAATAGGCTGACAAGGCTGAGGGAGTGTGTTTCACACCTTCAGTAGCTCTGTCAGATCCATCTGCTCAAAGAACAGCTTATCATGCTCTTGACATTTACCACACACACACACACACACACTGATTTGTAATATCATCTTTCTTCGCCCAATTCAGTCGCTGGACCATAAGCCTGTATCTCCTCTCACATCCTGTCAGCATGAGTTCCGTTGTCTCGCTTGGACATCATCTAATTGCATCGTGTTCTGGTAATGTTATGTTTTCTGACTACGCTCAATAACAACCTACTGTAAATACCATGCAATGCTCGGCTTCATAATGCGCCTGTTTCTCAAATGTCCTTTAATTAGCAAAAACCAAGTGCTTGCCTGAATTAGAAAAAAAGCAGTGCAGCTTTGGGAGATTAAAAAAAAGGACGGTTCACCTAAAAGTAAACACTATAATTATTTGTTAACTTCATAGCATTTAACTAGTGTGCGCTACTGTTTAGTACTGTTAAACACAAGATGGTGTCATTTAAATGATGTATATGACTGTAATCAATCATGCAAGGACATCTTTCTTTAAAAGCATAGAGCTCTGAAGTTTTACTCATAGTTAAGGAAGATGATCGTCTGGTTTTGAATTTGAGATTTGAAAAAGACCTTCAGTAAAGAGTGTTGTTTATTTGAGACTGTTCTTTGTCTGTTTATAGTCAAGCAGGAATGAACTGGATACATGATGAACCAGGAATGAACTGGGCACATTTATGATATTTTTATACATTTGTTTTTTCCCCTTTTTTGTTTTTCCCCAATTCAGTTGTTCAGATATTATCTTGGAACAAATACAATTAATTAATTAATTAATTGATTGCTTATTTTCCATTATAGCAATTCTAAATGCTATACTTCAATGTATATTTAATTTTTAATTAATTAAACAATACATAAAAATTGAAGTGTAGTATTCAGGATTGCTAGGTAAATAATTAAATGATAAATAAAATAGTAAAGTTATTTTTTTATTCTTTCTTTTCTTTATATTATTCATTCTATAAAGGTAATGCTGTATTGGTTTCCACACAAATATTAAGCAGAAAAACTATGATTAATATTTATAATAATATTATTTTTTTGAGAACACTTCTGGATGACACTGAAGATTGGAATATTTATGCTGAAAATGAAAATTAAAACAGTTATTTTCAGGAATGTAAATATTTCACAATACTGCTGAATTTTTGGTAAATGCTGCAGTTATTTGTTAAAAAATACAGTACACTGCAAAAATGCTTTTCTTACTTAGATTTGTTTTGTCTTGTTTCTAGTCCATATATCAATATTTTATTAAATCAAGAAGCATTTTCTTGACAAGCAAATAATTTTGTCTTGTTTAAAAAAAAAAAAAATTGCCAAAATTAAGTTTTTCCTTAAAACAAGCAAAATAATCTGCAAATGGATAAGCAAAATAATCTTGTCAAAACGAAAAACAACATTATTTTTATCACCCCATTGGCAGATTATTTTGCTTGTTTTAAGCAAGCGGCAACTTCCCGCTCTCCCTCGGGAAACCAATACAGAAGTAACTAAAATTTATATAAACTGTAAAAATGGCCAACTTTACAGCAGAAAAAAGGTGTTTACAACTTGGGACAAAAAACGAATTTGGTTCATATAGCTAATATTACCCTTTGTGACAACTGTGAGGGGGTTGAATTTTTTTATAATTCATCCGTTTGCTTTTTATTAGGTTTTATTAGGTCTGCATAAAGGGGCGTGGCCACTTGAGCGACAGCTAGGTCTCGCTGATCGCAGTCACTTCACCTCAGCTGATTCCGGCTGATTAGCTGGTGAACTCAGCATATACATCGTATTTTTGTGTTGTTATATGTGGCTTTACACAGTTGTCTTTTGGAATCATTTCTTACAATTATCAAATGCTATGGCATGCTGTGCACTTAATTGTGGCCTCCATTTCTCAGGTGAGGGAAATTATATACTTATGTACCATCTCTATAAATTTATTTGTTTAATTTAAGATCATTTATCATTTGTAATGTTCTTTAGACCTGTAATGCACACCAGAATCTGACAGATTGATTAGCTGTAGGCTACAGAACAGTCATCTGAAATGTTGTCATACAGTGTTATGCCTGGATTTCATAAATAGCCTTGCATTTACTAACACAGAATATATTTGAGGTGTTTGGATGTAATTCGCATTTTCCTCCTGTAGAAAAACATTATAAGAACAATGCTTAGTGGCTCAATGTATTACAACAGTGTTTTTGAAAGTCTAAACACTTTATTGATATAGTACACGACCAAGCACATGTGGTCAGAACACAAACAAGTCGCAGGTAATGAAGTATTAAGCCTTTCTCCCGCAGAAAAGTCTGTCTAAGCAAAATGCTAGCAGTTGTCTGTAGTTCCGCTCGTGCTTCGCCTCTTTGCCCCTGTTTGGTATGCCCCACAAAATGTCGATGGTTGGCCATACCTACTGGTAGCTTCATTTGGGTTATTCAGAATCCTATGGGTTACGTCATGCATACTACATCCATATTTTTACAGTCTATGGTTTTAAGGCAGAAAAACTGTCTAAACTTTGGGAATTTATTCCTTAAAACAAGCCAATATTGTTTGTGTGTCTAGAAAATGCTTCATGATGAATTTTTATGCATTTGGACTAGAAACAAGACAAAAAAAATTGAAGAATAGCATTTTTTCAGTGTATTTTTACAGTAATAGTGTAATTAATTCTTTATTAAGTCTTTATTTCAGAGGTCGCCACAGCGGAATGAACTGGCAACTATTCCAGCATATGTTTTACACAGCGGTTACCCTTTCAGCCACAACCTAGTACTGGGAAACATCCATACACACTCATTCACACTCATACACTACAACCTGTTTAGTTTATTCAGTTCACATAGTGCATGTCTTTGGACTGTGGGGAAAAGCGGAGCACCTGGAGGAAAGCCACACGAACATGGGGAAAACATGCAAACTCTACACAGAAATGCCAACTTGCTGTGTGGTGACAGTGCTAACCACTGAGCCACCATGCTGCCTTAGTAATATTGTTAAATAATGCTTTCTTTTCAATTTAAAATAATTGTTTTTGTCTTAATATATTACGAAACGTAATTTTTTCAGCGATTCAATCTCTGAATCGTCAACCTTTATTACTACAGACTTCAGTGTGACTTGATCCTTCAGGAATCATTCTAATAACAATACATGTCAAGAATTTGATTGCTGTTATTATCACATTAGAATGAAATGTCATGAAATTGTTTAACTCATGTTGATCCTATACTCACCTGAAAAAAGAAAGAAACTGGTCCAGCGTTCAATGAGAACGAGATTAACTTCAATGTAATCATATCAAGATGCCCTTAGAGCAGAAGTGTGAAGAACACCACAGATTTTCAATTCTTCATATCTGCGGGATCACTTTCTTGCTCTTCCTCCAAGCTTGTATTTTCACGTTTGATGGCGATGTTATACTCATCTCTCCGACAAGTTTCAATCACAACTTCCTTCTTCCCATCAAGCCCCTTCAGGGTCTCCAGTAGACTGTGTCTGTGGAATTTGTCTGAGAGTTGTGACTGTAGCACATCCAAATGAATCACAAGTCAGAACCAGTCTGGATTTCAGAGCTCTTCTAGATAATGGATGAGGACAAAGAGCACAAAAGACCTGGAATTAATCTGAACCTCTTCTTAGTAATACATCAAGAGTTAATCAAATGCTTAAATGTCACATAAACATTACCCATTGCTCTGTCAGAAAGACTGATATTACATGGCATTTGAGGAAAATGTTCTACGATATGGAGCAGCATCTGACTGTGAAGTGGTCAGATTTTAAAGTACTGAAATGGTTGTCAGAGTATATGGATATGCTTTTGAAGTCTTGTAATAATTTCTTGTTTAAATTCTAAACAAAATGATATTTTTGGTGAATTGTAATATAAAATAATGATAAAGTACTTTTAATGCGTTGGTGATAAGATTAATGTAACGTTCAATACAAGAAAATTGTTTGGCAATTTAATTGTATCAAAAGGTGAAATGCTTTGAATTGTGCATTGTTTTATTCGAAAATTGACAATCTAAACTGAAACATGAAATAGGGGCGGGTCATATAGTAGCCCCTCCCCTTTATAAAAATGTCCAATAGCATTTTGTTTCATCACAACTCTGCCAGTGCGGGTGGTCAAAGAGCTTAGAATGACCAAGAGGCGACACTCAATAGAACATTCCATGGCAACAGCAGCGCCCATCAGCCCCGTGATTTTGGAGTGAAAGCGATCGGCCATCCATAGGATTTCATTGATGTCACAATGGCAAGCAGCTGCTTTGTTTTTTTTATTTATTTATTTAAAAAGCACATTAAAGCTGAGATACAATCTGAAAGACGACAATACAACACTTACTATCACAATCATCAGCACTTCCAGCCAAAACCCAGTACTGGGAAACACCCATACACTCTCTCATTCTCACACGCACTCATACACTGTGGCCAGTTTTTGTTTTACCCAATTTACCTATAGCAAAACCGGAAACCGGAGCACCCAGAGGAAACCCATGCCAACTTGGGGAGAACATGCAAACTCCACACAGAAATGCCAACTGACCCAGCGGGGACTCGAACCAGGGACCTTCTTGCTGTGAGGCAACAGTGCTTTATAAAACAGATTGTACCCACCTAATGTTCAATACATTACCATAATTCAAAATGAAAATGTAAATACAGTGGTACTTTTTTACTCTCAAAGAGAACAGTTTTGTCAGGGTTTAGATGAGATGCAGTAGATGAGCTGGCATGCCTTTTTTTTTGAGGTGTGTTGAGGAGGATGTGACAAATCAGTTCTCTGTATACGGATTACTGAGTTATCTGAATAAAACGGCTGATTTGACATGATCCTGAAATGATCTGTTCTTTGAAGCTTATCTCTGAGCTGCCTTGATGGCAATAGGTTCATAAACTCAAACTCTTAAGTTGCAACTGTAAACATGATTAGACCTTGGCTTTATATGAAAGTTGTCTACAGTGACTTTAGAAAAATACACCTGTCCCTTGTGAAATGTATCTGGGTTTTCATTAGAAACAATCTAACAGGTAAACATTTACAGGTTTAATTAATACTCGACCTTCTGCCAACACATTCTCGTTTTGGCTGCTTTGCCTGGCTCTTTTTAAGGTCCAGAAATTCTTAAAAGGTCTTCTGCCTGACTTGATGTTTCATCATTTTTTTTAATTAAAACAAATTGTAATTACTTCCCTGTACATTAATTATATTGTACTGCTGTTCCGTCCATCCATAGTTTATTTTATGTAACATTCTCTTTATTCATTTGTTATCCATCTATCTTTAGTTCATTTGTTCATTTATTCACTATCACATGTTCCATCCATTCACCCATCCATCGTTCATTTACTTGTTTATTCATTCTGTTCATCCATCAATCCATCCATCTAACCATCCGTTGTTCATTCGATTGTTCATCCATTCCTTCGTCCATCCCTTGTTAATTTGTTCTATCCATCTATCCATCCATCCATTCCTTCATTTTCCTTTAGTTTAGTCCCTTATTTGTCAGAGGTCGTCACAGGGGAATGAACCGCCAACTTATCCAGCATATGTGTTACGCAGCTGATGCCCTTCAATTGATGATGATCCATCATTCATCCTTCAATTCATTCCTTGTTCATTCATTCTGTTCATCCATCCATTTCATTACCTAATCCATCTATTCATCCATCCACTTGTTTATTCTGCTCATCCATCCATCCATCCATCCATCCATTCATCCACTTGTTAATTTGTTTTGTTCATCCATCCATCTGTTCATCCACTTGTTAATTTGTTCTGTTTATCCATCCATCTTTTCATCCACTTGTTCATTTGTTCTGTTCATTCCCCCATCCATCCATCTGTTCATTCACTTGTTTATTTGTTCTGTTCATCCATCCATCCATCTGTTCATCCACTTATTCAGTGGTTCTGTCCATCCATCCAAACATCCATCCATCCATCCTTCATTTGATTGTTCAGTTCCTCTGTTCAATTATCCTCCCATCCCTGCGTCCATCTCTTGTTCATTCTGTATGTTTATCATTCCATTCATCTCTTGTTCATTCATTCATCCATCCATTCCAAACTTTACATTTCCATCACCCAATCCATCCATCCATCCATTAAGCCACCCATCTATCCCTCCATCCAGCCTTTGTTTATTCATTCTGTTAATCTGTTTATTCATCCATCCATCCATCCGTCCATTCCAAAATTTCCATTTTTATCACACAATCCATCCATCCATCTTTCCCTCCATGCATTCATTGTTTATTCATTCCATCAATTCAGCCATCCATCTATCCCTTCATCCATCCATTGTTTATTCATTCTGTTAATCTGTCCATCCATCCATCCATCCATCCATCCATCCATCCATCCATCCATCCATCCATCCATCCTAAACTTTACATTTCCATCACCCAATCCATCCATCCATACATTCAGCCATCCATCTATCCCTCTATCCCAGTGTTTCCCAACCCTGTTCCTGGAGGCACACCAACAGTTCATGTTTTGGATGTCTCCCTCATCTGACCCATTAACTTCAGGTTCTGGAGTCTCTTCTAATGTTCTGATGAGTTGTTTCTGGTGTGTTTGATTAGGGAGAGGATGAAAATGTGTACTGTTAGCGTGCCTTCAGGGACAGGGTTGGGAAACACTGCATTAGAAGAGACTCCAAAACCTGAAGTTAATGGGTCAGATGAGGGAGACATCCAAAACATGAACTGTTGGTGTGCCTCCAGGAACAGGGTTGGGAAACACTGCTCTATCCATTCCTTGTTTATTCATTCTGTTAATCCATCCATCCATCCATCCATCCATCCATCCATCCATTCTAAACTTTACATTTCCATCACCCAATCCATCCATCCATCCATCCATCCATCCATCCATCCTTCCATCCATTCTAAACTTTACATTTCCATCACCCAATCCATCCATCCATACATTCAGCCATCCATCTATCCCTCTATCCATTCCTTGTTTATTCATTCTGTTAATCCATCCATCCATCCATCCATACATTCAGCCATCCATCTATCCCTCTATCCATTCCTTGTTTATTCATTCTGTTAATTCATCCATCCATCCATCCATCCATCCATTCATCCATCCGTCCATCCGTCTGTCCGTCCATCCATCCATTCAAAATTAATCTAACATTATAATTATTTGACTAAGAACTATTATCCCCTTATCATCAGCATTTTGTTTGTGACAATGTAAAAATTAGTTTTGCCACAATTTAACGCATCACTGTTGAGTCAAAGTTCACAATTCACAAGAAAAACTGTAGTCATAATGTTAATAAAGTTTATAAAAGTATTGTACAAGTAAAAAAATATATTTCGAGTATATATTACCCCTTCTCATTGTTCCACATCCTCATTTCCTACGTCAACACATTTGCCTTGACGAGTAAACACAAGAACACCAAATTATCTGCGCCAACTCAGTTCAGCTATTCTAATCAAATCTGCATGTGTGATTGAAGAACTAAATTAGCCAGAGAGGAATTAGTACGATTAGTGAAATCTGGCGTATTATCTGGAATGTATTAAACGATGCACAATGAACAGGGCCCGGGATTCGTCGAGGCGGGGGTAATAACAGAGACACACAGCGGTTTTTACATAATCTGTGTTTAGAGCAGTCTGTCAGATCTGGCACATTCAAAATGTCCAAGCCGTCTTCCTTTGAACTGCTTTCTGTTCGTACAACTTTATCAACACTGAATTAAATGCAAATAGCTCCCTCCCTCTCTCCATCTCACAAGTACGCTTTCTCTCTCTCTCTCTCTGACTCACCATAACAAACAAACAAAGCAGTATGGAAGAGAACAAAGCTGAGGTATTGTCTCAAAGGACGGCGAGGAATACAACATTTATAAGCATTCTGTGGATGTACATCCCATCCTCTCAGCAGTCAATGCTTTTAGCTCCGATTATATGACCGCGCTGATGGGCCTCGCACACTCCGGATGCAAAATGTTTAAAAAAGAAAGCGTTTCTTATTTTAACCTTCAAACACATGCAGTTTTCCTCAATATACATGTAAAAAAAGCCACAAATTCGCACTCTCTGCATGTGTGTCGAACAAATGCGAGGTTTTTTTTTGAAGCAGACTGAGATCTGACAGAATGTTTCCAGTTCCGCTGTATCTGATCTCCCTCTGTGTGTGTATTGATTCGGGTTCTGTGGTATATTCCGTCAGCCCTTCCAGCTAACTGACCCTTTGATCCTGTCAGACAACGCGGCACAAACATTTTGTTACATCACATTTGAAAGTTTTCGGGCAGCATTTGAAGTTCGCCTCGTAAACACGGACGCCTCCTTGAAAGCTCCACTTCCATTTTGAGCGACTTTCAGGTTATATGAAGATAATAAACTGGCAGAAATCGATGCGCCTGTTAGCTGACTGACTTCTCTTATCCGTCTTTAGGTGGTAGATCTAATAGACAGACTTGCCACGCGGTGTGAACTCTAGCTGAGTTTGCCTCCGACCGCGTGCTGCTCTCTCTTCGCCTGTCACCGGAATATTTTAGTTGAAATGCAATCCTGCAAGACAATTCCATTATTTTGAATGAATTATGAATTTGGGACTGTTTACAATGAATCCCTCTAGTGAGATTTGGAATGACAGAGAAAGATAGAAAGAGTTAGAGATGGTTTACCCTGGAGATGTTCTCTTGGTTGAAAGGGCCTCCCACATACTGTAGACAGCCAGTCTGTCTGTTTGATTCATTTCCTATGTGTGTGAGTATGAGAGAGAGAGGGAGGGAAAGAGAAAGGGAAAATGAATGGAAAATATTTCATCACATGCAGCAAATGGGTGCAGTGCCCTCTTGTGGAGTGACAAATCTCTCAGATCAGTTACTTAACCAAATTAGCAATACTTAAAGATACCATTCAAATTCAGTCACCTTCATGTTGTTCGTATCAGGAGGTGACCAAACACTGCATGTAAACATGTCCTTTTTTCATCTTTCTATGAATATCCTGGCAGATTTGTGTGTCAGCAATCTGTTCAGATCATTGAGTAAGTTGAAACAGAGAAATTATCACCCCAATTTGGGAAGGAATCATTCAGACTGGTTTGGTGAACTGAATCAATAGCTTCTAAAGAGGTGTTTTACTGTTTTTTTCCCTACTATGAAAGTATAAATGAATCGAGGCTGTCACGTTTCACGTCTTTTGAAACTAGATGATACATTTGTGATGATCTGACTGATAATCACTGATGATTTTTCCACCACTGAGCTGTTAACTGCTGGGGTCGGATCATTAATTCAGTGAGCTGAAATGGAGAACAAATCATTCTGTCCTGGTGAACTGGGTCAAACGATTCATTAAAAAATAACCCAAAAGAGCAAATTTGTTGAATATTCTCATGAACTACCAGGAACATCAAATGTATTTTGATCATCACACAAAACGTATGGCTTATGACATTTTTGGAGCTCGATAAAGACAATTCGTTTGATTCATCATAATTCATTAACTAGTAGAATGTTATAAAAATGTATTTATTAATGATTGAAGTTCTGGAATATTCTCTCTATGATGGCAATTTAGCATGAAAATATGATATTCCCAATTAGATAATAATAATAATAATAATAATAATAATAATAATAATAATAATAATAATAATAATAATAATGCTCCCATCAGGATTTTTGCAACTGATATCGAGTACCAATTCCTTGTCATAGTGATCAGCCGATACAGAGTACCAGTTCAAATGCTTCATCGTGATCTGTTGTCTTGGCATTAACTCTCATCCATATGATTTCTGGGTATTTTAACACATTTTTGGGGATCACGAAGCCGGTATGAATATGCGGGAGACTAGCTTCTGGGAGAGATCATAAGGTTCGATGAGACACTAGATAGGGGCGATCGCTCCGCTCGCATCACATCAGGTGAAAATACTGGAAATGCATTGGCTGCAAGACCATCACTCACGTGAGTCATGCCAATAAACTGTATAAACAGGTCGCACCGCATCTGCTTTTATTTTAGATGTAGTCCAACGCGATCGCTCACACCCCCACACATCATTTACCTCCTCACGTGTTGTGGCTGCTGTAGGCTATGTATAATATATGGGAGCACACGTGCGTCTTCCTCTGCTTGTAAACTCATAAACAAACACCTGTGATCGGTTTATGAGATCGGCCAGATAGGCAAGGACCGATCGAGTTATTAAATGTGATTATCGGCCGATCGGTCGGAGCATCCCTGATGATAATAATAATAATAATAATAATAATATGGTAATAAGAAAGTAATAACTACCGGGGCTGTCATGCCTAGTAAATATACAAACAAAATGTACTAACAAATCAGTTGAATCAGTTTAATTAACTGGATTAATGATTTCCTGAAAATGTTTGACTTAAAAGAACATTTTGTTTCACAATCTAAATAGAAATTGAATATTTAAATAAATCTTACGTTTTAATCTGTTTATCACTCAACGATTATTTGGCTTTAGAAGACAATAGAAATATAGTACACAATTCAATCACATTGACTTTGAGAGTATCTTTTTTTTTATCTTGTATTATATACTGTAGGTTTTCTGCAGCATGACAAGCCTGTAGCCAACTGGACCTTTTTTCAGTTATTCGCCCCATTTTCTATTTAATTTATGGGATGGATGGCGATCACACAAGTTTTATATTACAGTTTTATATATAATGTTGAGATTAGCATTTTAAATTCAAAAATTTAGAATAAAGAAATATAAAAATATACTTATTTTAAAATACAATTTTATTATCATCTACCATTGAATTCCTTTTTTAGGGATCTGATAACATTTGTTCTAAATTAAAAACTGAAGCCTATGTGCAAATAACAAGCTGGCCAGTACATTCAGCTTTCCTCAGTCAGAATTTGAATTTGAATATTCAAACACAATAATAATAACAACCCAACAGAAGATTCCTCTTGGTCTTAAAATCTTTTTGATTGGTTAGTTTTAGAATTTATGATGGCATAGAAGTTAAACATGGAATAAATGAGCTCATATAGGGGACCAATTCTGGACCTTTGTCAGTGAGGAGGTGGGTCTTTCGAACCACCCGACCCCAGCAGAGGTCAACGGGCTGGCCAATCCTGGGGCACCTTGACCTTTTTTGCTTTCAGAAACTTTGCATTTATTTTAACTACTTAGCCTGACATTTTTACTGTTCCAAAATATTATAATTGTTTCCTAAAAGTATTCCTAAAACATTTTTTTTTAATTTATTTTATTTATTTTATTTTTTTTAATTTATTTAATTAATTAATTAATTTTTTATCACAATACCCTGAAACCAAGATATTTTTATCCAAGGTTATCATACCATCAGAAACATATACCGGCCCATGCCTAGTCATGCAGTGACTGATAATTTTCTTACATTCATTAGTAATAATAAAACAGCATCTAGAAGTGAATCAGTCTTATTTATGAACAACTCATTCAAATCAGTTTAGAGGAATGGATCAATGACTCATTGATAATATTTCACTCAAAAGAACTGCTATAGAAAAAGTTGAAGCAAATAATGGCATATTTTGTTATATATATATATATATATATATATATATATATATATATATATATATATATATATATATATATATATATATATATATATATATATATACAGTATATATAGAGAGCAGAGTTATGAAGAATCACCAAGATTCTTTAATATTTGTAGTTTTCTAACCAAAACAGCCTCGTAGTTCATTAATTAGGTCCTCATTTACTTTCCTTCATGTTGTTCACAACCTTTATGATGTTACAAAAGCAAAGCACAGAAGCTGTTTTCATCAGTTGAAAGCTGTTTAGCTTTAGAAGTATAGAAACATATTTGTTATCATTTTTTTTTGTAATTTACTTTAAGCTTTGCAACCTTGTGCTCCATTAATCTGCTCTTTATTTACTCACCTTGTATATATTCTTCACATATACAAAACACATTTTGGGAGGTTGATTTTGGAGGAATGTCACGGTCACTGTATTCGGAACCAACACGATTGAACTCTTTTCATTACACCAAACACCTTTTTGCTTCAGATGACTTTAAAATGTTCACAATTCATACAAGTCACTTCAGTTCTGTTAATGGTGCATTTCTTTTTTCATTTCGGAGCTTGAAAGCTGCCTCTGCTGAAGGAATCAAGACATACTGTATCTCTGGAATGACATGAAGCTGAGTAAATGATGACAGAATTTTCATTTTTGGCTGAGCTATTCCTTCGCTGACACATTTTCATGAACCAGTGATCACAGATCAAGCTCTCCTCTACACAGAAACACAGGTGTGCTCATACTCGGAGCAATCCTCCCGATGGTGTCATCAGTTCAGATGATGCGAAAGCAGTTTCGGCAAACACGTCCATATGTCAGTGATATCACATTAGGACAAGCACACGTTTCGCAGTAGCTTCAGAGGGAGCTGGGAATGAGTATTCCTTTGCCAATGTCAAAACCAAAGTGAAAAGGAAAACATAATGGTACCTTCTTTCTCTCATTCATCTGTTATTACTTTTTTCCCTCTGTCTCTCTTTCTGTCCTTCTCCCCTTATGCCTTTCTGTTCACTTGAGATGAGCTGCAAAGGTAACGGAGGATGTCAAGGTTGTGCTAAAACAGTATACCAGAAAACTTCTCTCTTTCTTTTTTTCTCCTTCGCACACACAAACTTTCACAGGTATCTTTATGGGGACTTTGCATAGACATATTGATTTTTATACTGTATAGACTGTAAATTCTATACGCCTACCCCTAAATCCAACCCTCATAGGAAGCAATCTGCATAAAATACTTAATTATGTGTGATTTAGGGGCTTTTTTCTCCACACGTACCAAAATTTGGTCCCCACAAAGTCAGGAATACAAGGTACAAACACAACGGGTTTTGTTTTTGTGAATCATATAAACATTCCATAGGTTTCCATTATTTTTATACTGTACAGACTGTATGTTCTATTGCACTACCCCTACCCAATCCCTAAACTCAACCCTCAGAGGAAACTATGTTTTTTTTTTATGATTATTCACACCGAATTGCATCTTTTCATCTAAAAGCGCAAGACACTGTGCTCAGGAATGGGTTAAAAAGGTAGCATAGCGCAAGGTCCATATGCTGCCATATTATATATTTTGAACATCATCTAATAAATACGGTCCTAAGAGGCCATGCATTCTAATATTTTTTTTCTCCTTTGTTTTCTTGTGATCACAACTTAATTTTCTTGTGATCTCGACATTACAGCTCTTTTACTGATCACAACATTTATTTTCTTAAGTAACCTATGATAATATTCCCCTATATGTTTCCATTTTAGAGCCAAGGTTCTAGATGGTGCAAAATAAGATGGATGGTTGGATTTATGAATTAGATTATGAAAAATTATAGTATCCTGCTTTAATGCATCTTATTCACAAGTTATTTACTATTACTTTAAAAGTGAATTCCTATATAATGAGATAATAAATGATAATGATAATAAAATAATGAGATATGAAGCTACTGTTTGCATTTCTAGGACGTCCTCTTAAAACATAGGTCGTAATCTCGAGAAAACCACTTTTGAAATGTTGAAATAATGAGAAATTTAAGTCATGATTACAAGAAAACATTTTCGGATATGTCGAGATCACAAGAAAATTAAGTCATGATCTTGAGAAAACATCGGATACGTTGAGATCACAAGAAAATGAAGTCATGATGTCGAGAAAACATCTGGATACATCGAGATCACCAGAAAATGAAGTCATGATCATGAGAAACCAACTTTTGAAATGTTGAGATCATTAGGAAATTTTGTCGTGATCGCAAGAAAACATCTTTTTATGTGTCAAAATCACGAGGAAATAAAGTCGTGATCACGAGAAAGTCATGATGTCGAGAAAACATCTGGATACATCAGGATCACAAGAAAATTAAGCCATGACCATGAGAAAACTATTTTGGATACTTCAAAATCACGAGAAAATGAAGTCAGGATCACGAGAAAACAACTGGATACATCGAGATCACAAGAAAATGAAGTCATGATCATGAGAAAACAACTGGATACATCGAGATCACCAGAAAATGAACTCATGATCATGAGAAACTAACTTTTGAAATGTTGAGATCATTAGGAAAGTCGTGATCACGAGAAAACAACTTCTGATATGTCGAGATCTCAATAAAATTAAGTCATGATCACAAAAAAAAAACCTTTTGATACGTCAGGATCATGAGAAAATGAAGCAAACAAACTGTTTTCTCGTGGTATATATATATATCGAGATCATGAGAAAACTAGAAAGGGAAATATAATAATGCATGGCCTCATAAATAATGGAGCAATTAAAAAATAGGGAAACAATAAGTTGTGATATGCATTTTAAGATATTCCTTCACCATAATATAACGATAAATAAAACAGTTGTCATGCCAGCTTTCTACTATAAACAGAAGCTTACAAGGCTGCGCTGCTTGTGAAAGTGGAAGATCTTATTACTTGACATCTTAAAAACAGTCAAACTCGTTCATCCAGCTCGGGTTTACATTTGAAAAACAATTTAAAAGTAGTGCATTGGAGGGGAAAAAGCTTTCTGTGTGAACACCCCCTTACTTTCTGAAAAAAATATATACATATGTATGATTTAACATAATATGTAATTGATTTATTTTCCTCTCAAAGTGTACATATGTGTAAGACAGAGCAGGCTTGTACCCTAGACCGATGTCTGAAACTCTGAAATGTAGGATAGGCTTATTAAACAGCTAAACTGTCCAGCAGTCGGAAGAAATCTACCCATGGTGTTTGGGTCACTGACCGTGTGTGAAAGCTTGTAGCGTTTCTTTGTTCCTGTCAGAATCCTGACGTTTCAGCAGCAAAACAATGAAGTGTGTACTGTACTGTTCTGCACTTTTACAGGTCTCCCAGCGTTCAAGGTTCCCTCTGTCTGCAGTTTAGTTTAGCAGTGGAGAGCCTTTCAGTTTCTTTCTGTTGTTAAATATCTGTCCTTATCTCTGTTAGCATCGAGGGTCTCGCTGGAAAATGATCCTGATAATGGCATCCTTAGATAACATCTTCTAACAGTATTATGCACCTTTCTGTACCTGAAGTAATTGTAGCACTGAGGTCTCATTTGACATTTAACACCAGTTAATGCATTCATTTGCATGAAGTAACTCTGCACAATATGTACAGTTGAAGATAAAATTATTAACTCTGTGAATGGGGAGATTTAATAGGGAGATTTTTTTAATAGCTGATTGATTTTGTCTTAGCCATAATGACATTTACATAATATTTCACTAGTTATTTTGTAAGATACTAGTATTGAGCTTAAAGTGTAATCTAAAGGCTTTACCACGCTGTAAAAAAACTAAATACTGTCTTTATTTTTAGTTGAATCATAGTCATATCAATTTATATCAGTCAAACTTACTAACAATATGAAGTTAAAAATTGTATAACTTAAAAAATATATAGTTAAAACCAACTAGAAACCAAAAAGTAAAAAAAAAAGGAATTTATTAAAATATGTTAAAGTAACATAAACAGTATAGTGTGGGTTGAGTAGTTTGTCTAGGCAAGTTAGGTTAAGTCATTGGACAACTGTGGTTTGTTCTGTAGCCAATTCAGTAGATATAATTCAATCAATCAATCAATCAATCAATCCTAAGGGGGCACTAAACTACTGCTACTACTACTACTACTACTACTACTGCTACTACTAGTACTACTACTACTACTACTACTACTATAACGACTACTACTGCTACCACTCCTACTACTATTACTACTATGACTACTACTACTACTACCACTACTGTACTACTATGATGACTACTACTACAACTTCTATGACAACTACTCCCAATACTACTACTATGACTACTATGACGATGACTACTACTACCATTTCTGCCGCTACTGCTACTACCACTATCACTACTACTACCACTACTCCTACTACTACTGTACCACTACTCCTTCCACTACTACTACTACTTCTACTACTACTGCCACTACTGCTTTTGAGAGGTGCGCGGCAGCGTCGCTGACAGCCACGGCAAGGTCTATGCGAGCACATGCAGGAGCATATGCGTGCGCTTGACGCATAAGTATAAATCAGCCTTTTTATTACTTCTACTACCACTACTACTACTCATGATTGTGAAGCGCTTTGGGTGTATGACCATACACAATAAATGCGCTATATAAATACACATTACATTACATTTACATTACTAATAATAATAACAATAAAATAAAAACTGTATTTATTACAGTAAAAAAAAACAGAAAAAAAACGTTCTCCAGAAAATAAATGCAGTGAAAATGTCTTTGCTTTGTTAAAAATCACTTAGGAAATATTTGAAATCTATTTTAAAGGAAGGCAAATAATAAAATAAAAATAATCTAACAAATAAAAAAATAAATACACAATACAAAGTCATTTATTTATTTTATTTCTTTCTTACAACTTAAACACAAATTATTTAAACAAACTATTTATTGTTTGTCAGTCATAAAATGCATAATTTTTAGGTGAGCACATAGTTTGACTTGCTACTTTAACTATATAACTTTTTTTTTTACCGGATGCTTTTCTAGTTGTGTTAACAAAATGTTTATTGAACAAACAGCAACAACAATGTTTCAAAAACAACACTTTCACTGTTTATTTTGCGTCAAATACCAAAAAAAAGTAATTTATTATTTTTTGGGGGGATTGAAGTGGGTCAAACAAACAGGATGCTGAAAACACTGGCCTGCCTTATCTTGATTGAATGCGTCTGCGTCGCCCGCTGCCTCTGACCCTTGGCTGGTTGGATTACCATAATCCATAATCTAGTGCTTGAATTGAGTTGGGCTGTGGGCCGCGTCCGTTCGGTGTGTGTCTCTGAGCGCAGGGCACTCTGATGATTAAAGGCCCAGATCTGACATGAATCTGTGTGTGTGTGTGTGTGGGTCTGAATCAGTGTGTCGGCCTGCAGGCGTTGGAGCTTTGTGCTGCTTCTCTAGAACTCTTTAACAACAAAGCAGATCAGATTGAGGCAAGGGATAGACCACGCATTAACAATATTACTGCAACATTAAGGGGACTGAAGGCAGGAGGCACTTTGCGGCATTGCATACGTGAGCAGTGTGGGGCTTGTAAGCATCTCTTTATCACCATAAGTGTCTGTGCAAAGAGATTGGAACAACTGCACTCAAACAGTCTGGGGTAAGACAGGGGTTGTAACATACTGGCGTATAGTTCATTAGCCTGACGCTAGGCCATTTATGGTTTCCAAGCAACGTGCCAACTTGCGAGCATTAATATAGAATCCCAGTGGCGTAGGTTTGGGTTTTTAACTGTGATTGATTTTTAAAGCGTCCTAACCAAACTATACAGATGTTCAGTGTTTTTCGCCTACGCTGAGAAATTGCACGTTAGCGCTCATCAGTTGCACTTGTTTGGAGTGTTTATGGAAAGAGTCATACATTAGCTTTTCTGCACAGAATACATGTTCAGAGGGTTTATTTTAAAAAATGCAGGATGGTTTATGAGTCTTATGCAGGCAAAATTTAAATGGTGTCCTTTTATTTTCCTTTAGTGTGTAATAATTACTACTACTACTACTACTACTACTACTACTACTACTAATAATAATAATAATAATAATAACCAACTAGGATTCACTTAAAAACATTCATTCATTCATTTTCTTTCAGCTTAGTCCCTTCCAGCTGCAACCCAGTACTGGGAAACACCCATACACTCTCATCGACACTCATATTCATTCATTCATTTTCTTTTCGGCTTAGTCCTTATATTAATCTGGGGTTGCCACAGCAGAATGAACCGCCAACTTATCCAGCACATGTTTTACGCAGTGGATGCCTTTCCAGCTGCAACCCATCACTGGGAAATGCCCATACACTCTCATTCACACACATACACTGTGGACCATTTTAGCTTACCCAATTCACCTATAGCGCATGTATTTGGACTTGTGGGGGAAAACGGAGCACCTGGAGGAAACCCACGTGAACACAGGGAGAACATGCAAACTCCACACAGAAATACTAACTGAGCCAGTCAAGGCTAGAACCAGCAACCTTTTTGCTGTGAGGTGATCGCCCTCACACTCATATATTTCAGCCAATTTAGTTTATCCAATTAACCTTTAACGGATGTCTTTTGGACTGTGGGGAAATCAGAGCCCCCGGAGGAAACCCATGCGAACTAGTGGAGAACATGCAGCCAGGA
>NC_079448.1:44451232-44648732 GCF_903798145.1 Danio aesculapii | reverse complement strand
ATAATAATAATAATAATAATAATAATAATAATAATAATAATAATAATGCCTATTTTATTATTATTATTATTATTATTATTATTATTATTATTATTATTATTATTATTATTAGGACTAATATTATTAGAAGTATTATTATTACATCAACAACAACAACAACAACAACAATAATAATAATAATAATAATAATAATAATAATAATAATAATAATAATAATAATATTGACGACGACCACAGCAACAACAATTATTACAACAACTACTACTACTAATACTGCTACTACTGCTACTACTTTTAATAATAATAATAATAATAGTAATAATAATAGTGCTAATAATACTAAAAATACTACTTCTACTACTACTACTACTACTAATAATAATAATAATAATAATACTATAAAATAGTCATTGTTATTATTATTATTATTACTATTGTAATATTGTAAAAATGTAGTTTTAATCTTACTATAATAATAATAATAATAAAAATAATAATTAAAAAAAAAAATAAAATAATAATAATAATAATGACGACGACGACGACAAAAACAACTACTACTTCTACCACTACTACTACTACCACTAGTACTTAATAATAATAATAATACTGAAAATAATAATACTAATACTACTACCAACGATTCTTAATAATTTAAATAATTGTAATGTGAGGGGATGCTGACTAGGAAGTGCGAATCCAAATGTAGGTTTATTCAACATAGAATGGTCAGGCAAGCAACCGTCAACACAGGGGCAAACAGATGTATACAGATGACAATGTAAACAAACAAAAAGCAAGTCTAATATGGCAGGGCAAGGAAAATGTGCCGTAATTTTCACAAATCGATAAACAAGATGTGTGTGTGCACTGTATATAAAATCCATGTAATCAGTCCATAACGATCTTCTGGCTGTGTGTGTAATAAACGGAAAGAGGAACTGGTGTGTGTGAGTGGTGCATGACTGGATATGTAGTCCATGTAACGGCGGATTTGTAGTTCTTTAGTGATCTACGTTTTTACCAGCGATCTGCAGGAATTAGATTGCTGGTAATTGTAACAATAACAATAATAATAATAATAATTGTCAAATTTATAGATAATTAAATTATTGCTTTGCTTGTTTTTTTCTTTCTTCAGATTTTGCAAAAAACAGGGCTATCCAGATGTCCAATAAAATTTAGCTTTTTGGAAGCCACACGTGTTGGCTAGTATATGCAAAATAAGATATCTGATTCGAAAGACAATGCCTTATTATCCGCATTAATGACACCGTAAACCCTACTAGAATATTAAGGCAATCCCCAATTATTGGCCTGCATGCTGTTTAACATGCAGGCTGTGGGAACATGCAGACATGTGCAGTTGTGGAGAGGTGATCTAATTAGCTGAAGTCCAGATGCTGGAGGGATAATCCCACTATACTGGACTTATGCTGGACCAAAACCACATGCACACACAGTCTAATTGCCCTGAATGCACAGAGAGCTGTGTTGGAAACAACTGACCGTTATTGGTCACATTGACCTTGCGAAATGCTACTCCACAGTGACTTTTTTTAACCCTGTTTGTTACATTGCTCCAAGCCTCTGGCTGATTAGTGTAGATAAACAGTAGAGATGCACTGATCGACCAGTCAGAAATCCTTTTTTTTTTTAATTCTCGTGACAGAAACAGGAGTCGTCATTTGTGACAGAAAGAGCAAATCACTGTTCTTAATGCGTGAAATACTGCTAGAAAATCTGAAATATTGTTGTCTGGGGTTTTATTATGACACTCTTAAAAATGTTTGGCTGTAGTAACCCAACATTAAGTCAAGCATAGACAAACACTCACGTTTTTTCAATTACATTTATTTATACTTTTTAATGGTTGGCTTTATCCATACCTGACCCAATGTTGGGTTACAATGTTGGGATTTTTGAGCGCCTCAGTTGGTAGAACCTACTATCTTCAGAAAAGGTTGGATGGTTCTTTTCAAATGATCACATTGTAATCCATTATAAATACCAGCTCAGCTGCTTTGTTTACAGTACTAACCCAGGAAATCCTGTTAATTTCTGCTGTTCTGTAAGCACCACCTACTGGAAGAGATTGAATTTGCAATTTTATTCTGGGGTTCTTTTTACTTAGTCCCATTTATTTATTTATTTATTTTTTATTTATGTATTTTTTATTTTATTTTAAATTGTAATTTTATAGAATATTTTATTTTATTTGACAAATTTTAATTAAATGTTTAAAAACATTTTTAATTTATATATTTTATTTTATTTTACACATTGTATTGGGTTTTTGTTATTTATTTTATTAATATATTTTTTATTTATAGATTTTTATAATTACATTTTATTTTAAATTGTTTTCTATTTTATTTTATTTCATTTCACACATTTTATTACTTTTGTAATTTATGTTATTAACACATTTTTTATAGATTTGAAATTTTTTTATAAATTATAATATATATAAATTATTTTATAAAATTTTTATTTTATTTTACAATTTTTATTATATTTTATTAAGATTTTTTTTTCATTCTAATTTATATATTTCATATTTTTATACATTTATTTTATAGATTTTTATTTTATTTTACAAATTATATTACTGTTTTGTTATTTCATGAATACATTTTTATTTTATAGATTTTTACAACTTATTTTATTTTAAAATAAAATTATCAAAAAGCAATTCAATCACATATTTGTTTTTTACTTTATGTTTTGAAATTATGCTTATTTAAACCTCTTTTCTAAGCTAGATTATGTAACATCTCTGTATTTTTGTATAAGTCTTTATTTATTATTTATTTATTAGAAATTAGAAAGAAAATAAATACTGTTTTTATGCACCCATACTTTATATATTTTTTTCTTGTTGTTTAAGCTTACAAAAAAAAAAAAAACCTATCAGAATCTGCCAATCACCTTGTAAAAAATTGCCAGTAGGAATTATCAGCCGTGAAAAATCAGGTTTCAGGTTCCCTAGTAAACAGGTCTACTTTTTTCTTTTTTTTACTCAAAGTGATGAGTTAATTCTACAGGGGACAGGACAGATAGCGGAGTGCACTGATGTGTCCACGTGCCATTTCTCAGGTGTTGATGCAGTTCTCTGCTGGAGATCTATAGCACCTGCTAGCAGAGGCTATGGTTCAATAACTCCCGTCCGATAACAGCAAAAGACCAGCGTTTGACATTTGAAGAATAAGCTCAATAGTCCAGCCAGTCAAACATGGATAGAGCTTCTATTGATCTCTGTACACTGGAGTGAAGATAGTCCTTCCTGGCTTCCCCCATTAGAATTGTGTCTTGTATTAACCGGCTCTTATTCTGTGCTGCTCGTTTCTATATTGTTTTTTTTTCCCTGGGATGGTCCAGACTCTCCATGGTACATGAAATATGCAGCAAAAGCCTAATCGCTTTGAGTAAATGAGGTTAACGCTGGGTATCATGGGATTTGAAGTTCATTATGTTGTTACTAGCTGCATTAGCTCAAGAACAAGCATATGTTTCTCGCTCGGTTAAACCGCAGTCTGTCATATACTTTTCTGCTCAGTTATTTGTTAATATAGTGGAGATCTGTGGCTGTACTTCATATTATTAGTCAAAGCTGGTAAATGTATCGCAACATTATCGAGATAATAGTATACAAAATATACCGCTGAATTCAGAATTATTAGCCCTCCTGAATTATTAGCTCCCCTGTATAGTTTTTCCCCAATTTTTATTTAACGGAGAGAATATTTTTTTTAACACATATCTGAACATAATAGTTTAATAACTAAATTCTAATAACTGGTTTCTTTTATCTTGCCATGATGACAGAAAAATCTGACATTGCAATATTTATTTTGCTGTGATTTATATTGCGATATGAATATAATTTCAGCTGATGACTGAGCTCTTTTTGGAATAAAACCATTAACCTTGATTGGAATAATCTTGTAGAGGAGTGAGTCAAAGCAATTGCCAGATTAAATGAATAAGCTAGAGCAAAGATAAACGTAAAATAAGTACTCAGATATTCAGGTACAGTAATGACATATTATCATGATATTTTGCCCCTGATAATGATAGATCACGATATATCACAAGAAAACCATCCAGAATATATCAAAGTGTTGTGCGATGTTGACCAATTTGGCATTGGACAATGTCTAATGTGAAACATCGCGATGGACGATGGCATTGGCGTCGTAGGCACTGGTAAATTCATAACAAATTAATTATTTGTAGCCTACCGTTTCAACCACCTGACCCGCATGGTCTATGTTTTACCCATAACTAAATCATAAATAAATAAAGATAAGTTACACACAAATTACCACCTGTCAGTCACTTTTTCCATGGGACTCTGGCATGAATAGGCAGAGTGATCTTTGTCATTAAAATGGCATTGACAAACTTGGTTGGTAAAAAAGGTGCACAACCAACCAACAGTGTCTCAGGTTTTTCGCTAAAATTACTAAGTACAAGCGTGAAAGCAAAAGACTGAAGCAGAGTACTGACGCTGTGACACTTTACCTGATAGATTCAAAAGACAGAACGGTCATTAGATAGAGACAAGATTAATAAAATATCACGTTTAACAACTATAGTGAGATGCGATCCAGCAGTACTACCTTGATAAACTGTCCGACGCACACTGCTCTCTGGGTTTTGTGGTCAAAACAACATTGATATATGCTTCATCCACCATTATGAGAAGCACGACCTCGTGCATATCGATATCATTTTCCTGCCCCTGTTGAATAATCAAATGTAATGTAAAATGTAAACACAACATTCTTCATTGCTGATCAACAGTAATAATTCCAACTCCACATTGCAGATGCTGCGATGTGACTATTGCGAATGCACACATTGCGATATCGATGCTGAAATGATATATCGTGCAGCCCTAGTGACAGTACACAATAGTTTACTAGATATTTTTCAAGATTCTAGTATTCAGCTTAATTAAATTAATTAAAGACTTAACTAGATTAATTAGGCAAGTTAGTTTAATTATACATTATTGTATAATGATGGTTTGTTTAGTAGGCAATCGGATATATATATATATATATATATATTAAGGGTGCTAATGATATTGATCTGAAAATGGTTTAAAAATAAATAAAACTATTTTTATTCTAGCGGATATTAAAACAAATTAGACTTTCTCCAGAAGAAAATATTATAGGAAAAAATATTATAGGAAATACTGTTAAAAATGTTTTGTTCTGTTAAACATCATTTGGGAAATATAAAATAGAATATAAAAAAGAGAAAAAAAATCACAGAATGGC
This sequence comes from Danio aesculapii, assembly GCF_903798145.1. NCBI lineage: Eukaryota > Metazoa > Chordata > Actinopteri > Cypriniformes > Danionidae > Danio > Danio aesculapii. The sequence goes on along the minus strand of NC_079448.1, from coordinate 44,643,438 downwards.
TAATAATTTTGACTTCAACTGTACTTATCGCAGAAATGTGTTATAAATTACATTTATTTTATGGATTGGTTGTTTATCTAAATTTGACCAAGAAGATGGGGCTTTGCTATCTTTATCCCCACCTCCCCTGTTGTTGCTGTTCTGCTATATTGGCTGGAGCAGCCCAAAGGTGGACCCAGAAATGATAAACACTAATAGCAGAAGTCGAGATGGGGGAGAAAAGTGACAACAGCCCATCAGAGTCAGAATATCTGCTGATGCTTTCATTCGTACTGTTTTAAAGAATAAATGTTTGCTCCTTGACACAGTTTTTTTTGTCTGAATTAAAGGTAATTCAATCTGAAAATGTATAGTATACAGTATATATTATTTTCATATCATTCAATAAATAAATGATTTACAATCATAGCTAATAAAAATAGCATTTTTCTAAGAAAATCATAAGAAATAAGGAAGAAATCTGTTTTTTTAACAAGAAATGGCTCGTATGAGAAAATGTCCCCAAGTATTTGAGATGTACACAATGCCTTTTGGTGAGTTTTCGGAAAAAAAAAAAACTGCAAGAAAACGTAGTCCATGGTACATATTTGTCGGTTCTGAGAAATTTAGTCCTGGTCATATATTTTCAACGAGCCTGTGTTGGAAATGGCATTACTGTAATATTCAACAACAATATTGCATATCACATTTATTTCCAGTATTGTGCAACCCTACTATTTGCTGATGATGGTTTATGCTGAAAGCCATATTGGCATCTTTACATATGCACACAGTTTATTTAAGCAAGTTTACAAAATTTCAAAACATGTTTAATCTCCTCTGATTAGAGTCTGTTACTATCATATGCTACATGGTTTTCTGCCTAGAATCTGCAGAATGGCTTTGAGTTCTGGCTACTACAGTCATCTGATTCAGACTGAAAACTGTGGCAAAACTTGCATGATGTGTCCTAGACTCAAAATTTGTTTTACTAACAATAATCATTTAATAACTTAGTTTTAACAGATTCATTCATTCATTCATTCATTCATTCATTCATTTGCTTGCACTGGTGGTAGTTCAAGCTACCTTTGGGAAAAAAAATCTAATAAACTTTTGTTGCCATTAATTATTATTTTATATATTTTATTTAGTTATAATTATATCATTGTGTTTTAATATTATTAATTTTAATTTTAATGTCTATTTGTTTGTTTGTTTACTTATTGGTAAAAAATACATTTTAATAGCATTAATAATTATTGTTTTATCTTCATATTTCAGATTTTTTAATATCATTGATTTCTTTTGTGCATGTATGTATGTATGTATTTATAAATGTACGTACGTATGTATGCATAGATACTGTAGATGGATGGATTTATTTACCTATATTTACTTTTCTTTATTTGTTTGCGTATTTAATAATTTACTTTCTTTTTAGTGTGATGTTATAAATTTGTTTGCCTTAAATGCAAGAAAAGAAAGCCTAATGAAAGAAAGTCTTTTTTTTTTTACTCAAAGGGCACCTATTTTACCCTTTTTCAAGAGTTAAAATGTATTTTGTGTCTCCAGAATGTGTCTGTAAAGTTTCAGCACAAAGCATCAGATTATTTATTGTACCTTTCTGTATACTGGAAATTTGAGCTGTTATGACATTGTAGCTGTTTTTGTTGCCTGTGCCTTTAATTCAAATGAGCTGGTTCTCCCCACCCACCGTTCCCACGTGCGTGTCAGAGCCATTAATATCATGTAGCCTTCACGTAGATGAACAGCACAGTGACAGACAAGAATGAAGCAGATCTCCCTTACTACAGTAAGAAGCTCCCCAATAGTTATTTGATATGTTTGTTGTGAAGTTAATTCAAGCCTTTCTGCAATGATGATTCACGCAAAATGTCATTATTAAGTTTGCGCTACACAAACACACAAACGTTTAGCTTTGCACAGCAAATGTGAGAGGATACACATTAGTATCTACTGCTGTATGGACATCCGTCATGTTAATGTACAAAATAAACCTGATTTAAGTCTACAAACAGGATTGAAGCATCATTTTTTTAATTGACATGCGGCTGTGGTGATGAATTACATAGCTTCACGTAGTCTTTATTACAAACATGCACTGTTTTAAATACATTTTAAACTTGTAAAACTCATTTTTTAAGGTGCAGATGATCACAGACAGCTGAACAGATTTTTTTTATTTTGACCTGATGTTGATAAAGTGAGAGAGTTCACCCAAAATGAAAAATTACTGACCATTTACTCACTCTCAAGTGCTTCCAAACCTTTTTATGGGTTTCTTTCTTCTGTTGAACGCTAAAGAAGAGATTTTGAGGAAAGCTGAGCAGTAAGCCTTGACTTCCATTGTAAGAAAAGCAAATTCTATGGAAGTCAGTAGTTACAGGTTTTCAGCTTTCTTCAAAATATCTTCTTTTGAGTTCAACAGAAGAAAGAAACTCAAGCAGGTTTGGAACAAGTTACAGGTGAGAAGATGATGACAGAATTTTGAGTTTTATGAGAGCTATCGCTTTCACCAAGCAAGGCTTTCTGGTTAAGAATCCTGGCAGAGTAACGGACTGAATTCTGGTCTTGTCAAAAGATTGACTGTTTCTGCTAAAACTGGGGTGAGGGGAAAAAGAGAGAGAGAGAGAGGGGGAAATGGTAGCATAGTGAAGGAATGAGAGAGCAAAAGAGAGCTTAACCTTTGAAGAACACAGCTGACCTGAGGGAGAGACGCTGCTAAAGTGGGGTTTCCGCTGCCTCGAGGGAGCTGAGAAAGAAGAAATCAATCACACACACTTGTATGCTCACACGCCTTGGGAGCAAACACAAGCTTACATGCAGACACACACTCACAGGTTGTGCTCTTCACTCCATCTGAGAAAATATAAGCTCTATAAGCCTTTATCTCACCCCCAAAAGAGAAGAAAGATACAATACATGGGTAAAAAAGAAAATGAGACGTAGAGAGACAGGCTGAAGGAAAAAAAGACTGAGACTGTAGGAAGTAGAGAGTAATATCAAACTTGGATTATGAGAAATGTGCAGCTGTTCCTTAGGCATGAGCTTTTCCTGTTGTTTTCTTTCAGTGTTGAGAAATTAATAATTCAATATCAGTAAAATATATTATAAATAGTTTAAACTACATTTTTTCCGGCAAAAATTTTGACATTCCGTTTCAAACGGCAAGTTTGTGAAGTTTATAACATTATCATCTCCTAGTAAAGTACAAAATGGGAATTTATGTTTAAAGTGTTCAGTCTATAACAACGTGTGAGTACTTGCAACAACACAACAGTGGATTGTATGTGTGCAGGTGTGTGTTTCTTATTTTTTAGCCCAAGCAACCCTCTTTATTTCACTTACCATCTGATTTAATTAAATATTTAATTAATATTTCATATGTATATATTTGAGCTGAAAATCATAACTGAAATCTGTGCAACAATGTGGTGTTTTTTAGTTTTAAATTATTATTTTTATATATTTGTTTAACATTAAGTTATATTATTACAAAAAGAACATTAGTTACATACTTTTAATTATTTTAACATTCTGCCAATTACCTACCTGATGACTACTAATTGTTAATAACTTACTAACTTTAATTGTGTAAAATATTAGAATAAATTTTAATTGTATGTATGTATGTATGTATGTATGTATGTATGTATGCATGCATGTATGTATGCATGCATGCATGCATGCATGCATGTATGTATGTATGTATGTATGTATGTATGTATGTATGTATGTATGTATGTATGTATGTATGTATGTATGTATGTATGTATGTATGTATGTATGTATGTATGTATGCATGTATGTATGTATGTATGTATAAATAAAATGAAAATATGCTAGCTAGTGCGAGCTCTTTAATTTGGGTCTGTACGAAAGGTGTTTGATGAAGAATGACAAAAGCTTTAAAGGGTAATGGATCCCCAAAACAATTTTTTGAGATGTTGACAAATATGTGGCACATTGCTAAAAATGCAAATAAAACACATGCATTTCACCAGGTCAGGTGAAGTTTGGTTATTTTTGCATTGTTTGGAGCAAATTCTTTCTTTTGGATTGAAAAGCAATTTTTGTCTGCACTAATAGCCTAGTTGTCAGTTCTCTGACTTAAAGTGCAACTGCACTGCAGGTGTCTCGAGTTCGAGTCCCGACTCACGTCTTCTCAGTTCTATATCCCCCCCCTTTCTCCAACTTAATTCCAATTCCATTTCACCAAGAGTGGGTGACGTCAAGTGTTGCTGAACTAAATTGTTGATAAGTCGGCCAATAGAAGCATTAGCTAATCAGATCGCTTTATGCAAATACCCCAGCTCAGACAGTAGTTGATTGAGGACTAATTTTTATTGGCTGATGCTGACAAAATTCTCGGCATGGCGTTCAGGAATGGGTTTAAAAAACATAACTTAATGGGTTTAAGACGTAATGGTCACACACATCTGTCCAGCCTGTGTTTACATTGAAAAACTTAGCATAACATTGAAAGGTAGCATGTTGGAAAGGAAAAACACATTCTGTGTGAATGGAACATTTGAATTACTGTAGGTGCAGATTAGGGTTGCATGATACTGGAACTCGGTACCAGTTGATACTGACATTTTAAAAATGTCCATGTACCACTAACATTTGAGCACTGTTGTCATAAACAGCGCTAATTTGCCGTTGTGTTCATGTGCTCAACAGAAATGACTGTGGTTGGCTGTGAATGTCATCAGTTCAACTCACCACTGTCTACTAAGTGTAAACACAGATACAGAGACACTGGAGCATTTTAAAGCCATGATTCATTAGCGGATTGCTCATATGTCAACTTATAGACAAGCCAGCTGTTCGACGTGACTTTAAAACATTCCAGTGTCCCTGTATCTGTGTTTATACTCAGTTAACAGCTGTAAATTTGGTGGACCGATGAACTTCAAGGCCAATCACTGTCATTTCTGTTGAGCACGTGAACACAATGGCAAATCAGCAGTATTTAAGAACGTGCTCACCAGTGCTCAAATGTTAGCGGGAAATGGACATTTTTTAAACTTCAGTATCAATTGGTACTGAATTCCAGTATTCTGACAACCCTTTTGCACATATTTCTTTTACCTAAGAAGTGTGCATATAATTTTATTATCTTAAATTATTTGAATGAAGCAAGACAAGCCAACATTATATTGTTGTTTAAAAGTCACCACCTCTTTTTTTTTCGTTGTGCAGCTCTTTGTCTGGCTCCTGTAGCCTAATTGCTTGTTTGCGTTAAACTATGTCAGATTATGGAGTAAGTAGATGCTAGTTAATGTTGGATGACCCGTGGTTAAGTCATTAAAGCAAATGCGGTAATGTGGTTGAACTGTGGTGGAATCAATACCCCATTAGTGGCAAGGTTTTAATTGTGGGTTTGGTGTTTTGCGTAGGGTAACCAATCAATAAATAACCAGGGGTTACTTATGATCAAGAGCATAAAAAGGCATCGTTAGTCAAATGGGAACACATGCTTTGATGGAGATGTTGGGTTTAATTAGCTGTCTGTTGCTATTCATTTGTTGGATCTGTTTTGCTCTGCCATGGCCTGACGCAGACGAGAGACAGAGAGAAAGAGAGAGAACAAGCGCTAACCTTGGGGTGGCAGACAGTTCAGTTATAGTGAGTGATTGATTGCACAAAGCTGCCAAGAGCAGGAGGGTACCGGACACTGGGAAAGTGAGGAAAAGTGAGTGAGGAGACAAAAAGGGGACAACTTCTCTTCATTTCAATAGAGAAAACTACTTATGTTGTCTGAGAAAATCGATTTGGATTCGGCCCTTGTGAGGAAAAACGCCAAGTCTTTCTTTTATTTGTCTTCTCCCATTTGTTCTGGAGTTGTCAAACTTGATGAAAGGTCTGAATCTTTGCTGAAACTCTGAGACAAGTGAGTTATTATACAACAATAGAATTAAACACATGATGGAAACTCACCCAATTTCTCTCCCGTCTGAATTTTTTTTTGTTCTGCCAATCTTTTTGCCTATGTGTGTGTGTGGTTGTGGTGGTGGTGGGGGGGTTATTTTCCAACTCAAAGGTGCATGGAAGTGTCATTACACTGAATGACAGCTGTCAGAACTTGGGCTGTTTGTGGATCTGGTGCCCGAGAGGGACAGCCAACAGGAGGAGAGAGAGAGGGAAAAGGGAGAGAGAGAGACTCTGGTAGTGTTCTGGTCAGCTGCCAATGCATCTCTTGATGTCATGTTCTCTCGGCTCTTCTCTTCACATCTTCCTCTCTAGAAAATAACAAAGAGCTGTTCAGATGATTTGGAGATGTCTATAAGAGACACCTAGCATGAGTGTGAGAATTACTGTCTGCCTTGTTGAAGGCCTTATTCCCTCACTAAATCTACCTTCTGCAGTTTTTTTTTCTAGTCTTCCCAAACATAATATTAGTAGATTCTGGTAGGTATCTTTGTTGTTGGTCAAGTCAAGGCTGATTTTAGTAGATGGTCTTGAAACACAGATGCACACTGTTGATCTTTGGAATCTTATGGAGTCTTATGTTTGGCAAAGGCTATAATGGCTTGACATGGATACTTATGGCCATCCATCCATGCATCCATCCATCCATCCATTCATCCATCCATCCAATAACATTCCAGTCTATCCTAAAACATTCCAGTCATTCCCAAAATATTCCAATCCATTCATCCATCCATTCATCCATCCATCCATCCATCCATCCATCCATCCACATTCCAGTCCATCCCAAAACATTCCAGTCCATCCATCCATCCATCCATCCACATTCCAATCTATCCCAAACATTCCAGTTCATGCATCCATCCATCCACATTCCAGTCTGTCCCAAAACATTCCGTCCTTCCACCCATCCATCCATCCATCCATCCATCCATCCATCCATCCATCCATCCATCCATCCATTCAATTATACATTCATACATTTAAGTATACATCCATACATTTAATTATACATCCATACATTTAATTATACATCCATACATTTAATTATACATCCATACATTTAATTATACATCTATACATTTAATTATACATCTATACATTTAATTATACATCCATACATTTAATTATACATCCATACATTTAATTATACATCCATACATTTAATTATACATCCATACATTTAATTATACATCTATACATTTAATTATACATCTATACATTTAATTATACATCCATACATCCATTCATGTATACAAACATAAATATCTGAATTTTAACTTAAACTAATCTGATTTTACTTTGACTTGCAAAATTTAAAAATCATATTATTTTGTGTAACATTGAAAAAAAAATAAGTTGTAAAAGTTTAAACATTGTGGGGCTTAGGAAATAATGAATTAATCATTTAAAATAAAAAATGGAGGGACACTACACCATTAGGCTTACTAATGTAATTGAAAAATGGTTGATCTCAAACACGTTCCTCAAGCTAAATTTCCATCAGCATGACAAAAAAATACCCTGTCCAAAACTTGCCTTACTGGTTCAATCGAACCATTTAAAAAATGAATGTGCTGGGGATAAACATGCTTGTTGCCTATCAGATATTTTAGCTTCATACGGAATGTAGGTAAATCAGTAGCAAAGCTTGCTAATTTGATTATGAGAAAATATGAATGTGAAAAAAAAAAGTGTTCGGCACAACTTATTAAATGTGCAATTCCTCCATGTCAACTTTATTCACACACCAAGTCTACAAAGAATCTCATAAAGTAATGATATTTAACAAAAATATATGTCTAAGTGTTTTAACAAACGAAAGTCTTGCTGGCTGACATTGTTCATTGGTCAAGCATCAGCCAATAAAATGGCATTTACATGTGCACAAGTGAGACTGATTCCTGAAAGACCCCAGTGACAGATGAGTCTTGCATTGATCCCATGGGCCAGCCTGAACACCCGCCGCTGACCTACTCACAGCTGCAGTATCTTCACGATAGACATCCAGTGTCTATCCGGCCTCTGATGCCTAGACTGCAACTCTGCACAGGAAATTTGGCCAGATGAGACAACTGAGCTCGTCTCAAGGTTTTTTCCATCACTTTCGTCAATTGATGAAGTTTTGTTCCTCGCCACTGTCACCACTGGTTTGCTTGGATTGGGACTTGTTTAGCTGCGCATCGATGGATTTAATTTTCAGTGTTTGGACATTCAACAGTGAAAATCTAACCACTGAACTGAACTAAACTGAACTTCAACTCTGAAAACTGAAACAGACACAGTTTCAATTTACTAGAACTTCAATGTTAAGCTGCTTTGACACACTCTACATTGTAAAAGTGCTATATAAATAATCATGAATAGAATTGAATGCGAGTTTTGCAACAGGAATATCCCAGAAGGAGGAACAAAAGTCAAAGCACTAGGATTTGAACTTTGAGGTTGTGAGTGCTGACTTGTGGTAGGTTGTAGTCTGAATCTGAAATATAGTGCTACAGTATAGTGAATGGGAAGTACACAATAATGTCTATCCATTTTGTTTATGCGAATAACACATGACAAATTTAGAACTATTAATCTGCAACTTCAAATTCAAAACACAGGTGCTTTGATTATTGTATCTGTGTGCAAATCGAACGATTCAGCTTTTCACATCTGAGTGTGAACTTACAAATACAAATATTAATATGACAAGCTCTCACATTCAGATTAGCAAGCTCTCAAGTTTTGCTGCTGATTTACTTTCGTAGTTAAGAGGCCACATTTTCCAGCCTGTGATAATATGCATCACACATCTGCTCATTCAGCACTCCAGTCTACACATTTGGACCACGTCATTTTCATCCCTATTTCTGTTTCTGTCAGTGTTTCTCCTTCTCTCGATCCCTCATTCACTCCCCTGTTAGAGGTAATTCTTATGTAATGGCCTAGGGTCGCAGTCTGAACGGTTATGTCTTTACACCTCATTCACTTTCATTGCCATCGTTTCCCACTCGCACACTACCTCTTCATTTCTACTGTGCCTGCTAACTCTCCTCCACCAAATGAAGCAGTGGAAAGGAATAAAAAAAAAAATGAAATAAAAAAACAACTCAGAAATGAAAATGAAAATGCTTTCATTCTATTCAGTTGGTCTCGGGAGCCAGTCAATTGGAAAAGTGAACATACACACATGGTTTATGGAAAGGTGTGGTGATATAGTGGCCTGCCACCGAACAGAAAGGCTCAGTGCACAGAATTATAAAGTGCAGCCTGCTGGAAAGGCTAACCATACAACTACTTGAAAACCCCTTACAGCAATCTGTTTAAGAGCCATCTCCTTAATTCCCACTGAGCTTCAAGTAGAGCAACGACTCAAAATCCCAACAAAACATGTCTGCCATTTTTTTCCCTCCGTCTGTGGTTCGCTGCAGTGGAACATCATTCATGATAATCTCACACGTGCATCACTGAGACGTCTAGAAAGCATTGCTCTATATTTAAAGTGCCCCTGTTATGCTTCATCTTTCATGTGGAGTGTTGGGTGATATAGCTATTTGTGAATGTAAAAGGTCTGAGTTTCAGAGATCAAAGTGTGTGATAAATTGAGTTATTGTCTCTAAAAAGAAAGAAGCTTCTGAACTACCTGAAATAAGTCATCAGTAATTTCAGCTTTATTTCTTGTACAAACCTTATTTATGTTTGTAACTCATTTGCATAATGTCAGATCTACTTTGGCAGTTTTTGAAGCACAAACTTCAAAATTTACGAATCAGTTGTTTTGGAGCATGTATCAAATTGGCAAGATCACGTAATCTCAGTAAGGGTGCTTCCACACCTAGACTTAGAACCTGGCATGTTTCCCCAGTTAGCGCGGTTCGTTTGTCATACGTGAATTCAGCAGTCGCACTCAGATCCGCGTCAAAACAGTTGGCCCTAGATCGCCTGAATGAGGTGGTCTCAGGTCGATTGAAACTGGAGCAGATTGATTGTAGTGAGAAAGCAATAGGATCCGAACCAGGCTATATTAGTGTATTATGGATATGTAATAGGCATATGGCTATATGAATGGAGAATTATTAGTAGGGCTGGATGTCTTTCCTACTGGTAAATGTGCGTTTCATATCAAATACGAAAGTAAAAAGCATGTTAACTAGCTATTAAGGAGAACTGTTTATCTTGTAGGAAAATTGACCAAACAGCAGTCTTGGTTTATCTGTTATTTCTCTCTATAATGTAAAGCCTATAATGCATAAGCCCACTGCTATGTATGAGAAAGTCTTACCTCTGATTTATATCTGGTGACAATGTCTGTGGGTGTCACCATTCAAAATGAAAGCGCAGCTTTTCGCTTATAATGTCTTATTGCTCATCGTCATACATTAAAATAAGGACTTATGACAGCTGAGAGGTGACTTATTTTAGCTATTTTGGTCCGTTTAGAAACTTTGCCATGTAAAAGCGAACCGCACCAAGAACAAAGTGCAACATTGTAACAATTTTAATCCCTGTTTTGGAACAATAATTGATCCACAGATGTGAAAGCACCCTAAATGGGGCTTCGTTACACCATAGCTGTTTCTTAATGTTTTGAACATTTAATGGTTCTCTCTGCTGGTGGGCGATCTGAGTAATACCATAAAATATTGACTCAGAAAACAGCTTTCATAGTTTATACCTGATCACGGATCAGTTTTACGAGTTCGTATACATTTTAATTAGACATTTTTTCCATCATTATGAAATATATATGAAATATATATATATGAAAGCAATGTCTACTTTTAGGGGTGTCAAAAATAATAGTTTTTTGCTGCATCACAGTGCAGGCAGGTACACTTTGGTATTGATTCAGTAATATATCTAGACCCCTTAGTGTTCTGCGATTGCTGAATCCAATGCAAAATAAAAAAAAAGACACAAATTTTTGCGATCGTGCAAAATAATAATACAAAAAAATGTAAATCTCCTAAAACATCAAATTTCAAAGCATATAATCAAATTATATTTTTTTCAGTTTGCAATTTACTGTTTTACATGACTTATAGACATTGCATACGCAGTACATGTAATGTATTTGAGTGGCTCTCGAAAAAGACGTCTCACCTGCACCCTCACAAGCATTACATTACATGGATGGGATGGTGGGGAGGGGTTGCAGCCTGTGCAGTAAGCAGACGCGGATGAAGTATGAGTGAGCCCTAACGCATTTCCTTTGTGTGAGGTACATGATGTCAGATACTCCAGGGAGTGAAATCTGAGAGAGAAAGTAAGATTGTGGTTAAAAATAAGATTTATACAATCTTCCTTTGGCTTAATCCCTACTGTGTTAGATCTGTTTTAAATGAGGAGATGATCTAGATGAGGAGACCAAAATAAAAAAGCTTTATTTTTATGAGCTGTGTCAATGTCATTTTGTCAGATTGCACACCTAACATAGTAGGCTACCTAATTCGGTAAATAAAATTAAGATATATCTTTTTTTAATTATTATTATTTTACATTTTTTAATTTTCTGCAAATTCATTTTTATCGCAAAAAAATCACAAAAAAATAAAAAATCATGAAAAATTAGGGGGTCTGTATATCATAATCAGTGTTATGTTCCTATGTAGAACATACTTTGGGTTATGTGTGTGCGCCGCTGTTTGTGTGTGGGTGTGGCATTTTAGGTCTATATTTCAGGTACAAATGGCATTAGAAGATCCACATTCCACGCAGATGATGTTGACCGCTGATGCTGAGATTGCGCCACCAATTGCTTGTCAGCATAGTGCTTAAAGTCGGCCCAAACGTCCATGGCGATCTCTCACCCTCACTCTTTCTCTGGGCTGAATGGGCTTCTATGAGGACAGTTACTCTTGCGAGGACTAGTCTCAGTATTCTGACTAGTCCTTCATTGGTAGTTTGGAAAATAAATAGTCAATTGCAACGATATTCGGTTTTCAGTTCTTCTTTCTCCATCCATTTGTTACACGCACACACATTAAACGATTGTATGTTATGTTAAAATACCTTTAGTTTATTAATAACATCTAAAGGACGTAAAAATCAATTAAAACACATGCTGATGTCATTTGTTGTGAATGTGCTCCATCTACTTAACTACTGTGTAAAATGCTACAACTACTAAATCATGGCAGTGTAATACTACTACTACTACTGCTACTAATAATAATAATGATAATAATAATAAAAACTGACACAATTTAGATATTTTCCGCTTAGCCAGACTGCAACCATGCAAACTACTAATTTAGGTCTCTTTTTTGGCTGATATCATTCTTTACTTTTAAATTAAAAGTATGAAATGCTGAGCATTGTTTAAATCTACTGGAGAGCTGTGCCTGAAAAGGCCAGTCTTTAAAAATCAAAAGATGCTAATGAAACTTAAATCTGTAACTTAAAACAAGTACATCTCAATGGAGACAAGCTGGTTCTTGGAACAAAATGGAACCACAGCGGGAGTGTTTTTTCTTCACTTATGCAGTCGTTTATGAAGATCAGAAGTGAGATTTCACTCAGATCACAGATGGAGAAGGGCCACCGAGTCGTCTACATCAGCCGAGAGCATTGTTAAGTTTAATCTTTTACGAATGTACACTTGTGATATTGCAAGCGCAGCAGCGTTTGTTTGAAGTGCTGTTTCCGAGTGGTCATGCTGAGCACAGGTCATGCGTGGGTGATGGCGTGATGTACAAGAGATTCATACCGCTGCTTTTATTCTAGACCAGGAGAGGTCACTTATGCAACCTACTTAATGTCTGATAACACAAACACACTTGCACATGAACATGACTGTAAAGGAATATTCTTTTTTAAAACTTGAAATTAAAATACACATTTAATTTATTCACCTTCTGGCCATTCAAGATGCAAGAAAGCTTCTATATTGGAATATTTAAGAAAAAATATTAGGTGTAACTTGGTCCTTGATGATTCATATAATGCAAGTCAATGAGCTAAAGCGCTTTTATAGTAATGAATGAATGAGTCAATGAGTGGTCCTTGATTCATATGATGCAAGTTAAAGGCTAAGGCACCTTTATAGCAATGAATGAATGAGTGAGTGAGTGGTCCTTGATTCATATAATGCAAGTCAATGGCTAAAACACGTTTGAGTGAGTGAGTGAGTGAGTGAGTGAGTGAGTGAGTGAGCGAGTGAGCGAATGAGCGAGTGAGTGAGTAAGTCTAATGCAATCGAATAATGCAAGTCAATGGCTAAAACACGTTTATGTGAGTGAGTGAGTGAGTGAGTGAGTGAGTGAGTGAGTAAGTGAGTGAGCGAGTGAGCGAATGAGCGAGTGAGTGAGTGTAATGCAATCATATAATGCAAGTCAATGGCTAAGGCACTTTTTATAGAAATTAATAAATGATTGAATGAATTGAGTTTCATTTAATGCAAGTAAAGGTATAAGCCGATTTTATAGTAATAAATGAATAACCGAATGAATGAAGGAAAGAAGTGAGTGAGTGAATGAGTGGACCTTGATTCATATAATGAAAGTCAATGGCTAAGTATTTGTTTAGTAATGAATGAATGAATGAATGAATTAAAGGGGAAATGAAGCACTCAGTGAAGTTTACATTATTCAGTAATAAATGAAAATGTATTAAACAAATCTTGATTAATGTAAACATTTGAAGAAAATGCCATGTTTTACTATAGATTTTAGACCTTGGGCGCTTTGGTCTACTCTCTGTATTATGCTGCCTGACTGCCTGTCTGGGTTTCAACCATGGTTTCAACAAGGTCCGCTACTGACGTACTGGGGGCGGGTACTTTCACTTTTCACCACTACAGCTTGTTACAACACATTCGAACCAAACTACGATCGGCGCGGTTTTTCACGTGGCAGGTTTTTACGTCCTTCATACATGTTGAGAGGTTGAGTTGATCGACTTGAAAAGGGAATATTTCTTGACGTAATCCACACAGAGCTGACTTAGTAAAGCGTGAAGTCATGTATGATTTTAATCGTTGCATTAGACTGAATTTAAATCCCCTTGTCAGGCAGCGCTGGAGCAGCGTGACAGAGTGGACCAAACTATTTATTCAAAATAGAAGAAATATATATTTTTATACCAGACACACATCTGATGCTTATATTTGCACCAGCTCCACACCCACCCACTTCACGCATTTGGTTAAATTAGGATTTACAGTCTTCATGTTCAGTTCTTTACTTCCACTGTATTTGTTCAGCTGAGGGAACGGAACCAACCCCGTGACATCAGAGAAAGCAATATTCAAGTCAATAACTAAGGCACTTTTATAGTAATGAATGAATGAATGAATGAATGAATGAATGAATGAATGAATGAATGAATGAATGAATGAATGAATGAATGAATGTTTGGTCCTTAATGTTTCAAATAATGCAAGTCAATATATACACCAATTTTATATCAATAAATTAATAACTGCATGAAGGAAGGAGTGAGTGAGTGTACATTGATTCATATGATAAAAGTCAATGGTTAAGTATTTTTTAGTAATGAACGAATGAATGAATGAATAAATGAATCAATTAATTAATTAATCAATAAGTGGTCCTTGATGATTCATATAATGCAGGTCAGTGGCTGATGTATTTTTGTAGTAATTTGAATGACTTATTGAATGACTAAATGAACAAATGAATGAGTGAGCGGATGATTTATATAATGCAAGTCAACATACTTTTATTGTAATGAATGAATGAATGAATGAATGAATGAAAGGATGAATGAACGAAGATGTCCTTGTTTTGAGATCTTATGAATTCAAATGGTCAGTTTGTTCAAGAAAATAAACCTAATTCACAGCTTTTATACCACAGCTTTGGCAAGTGATCCTGAGCATATTTATAAAAGTCTGGAAAGCATCTTTCCTGTTGCATAATATTTTGGGTGAACTATCCCATTAAGTTGGTATATTGCTGCAAAACATGTACAATCTGTCATATGAAAAGAGCAGAAACTCCTTCACATCGTACAGTATGTAAGTTTGGTTTCTCTTCAAGCTTAAATTAAACCATAGAAATTTAATCTTGAAGGCAGACTAGCTTGTTTCCAATCATTCCCCACGTCTAAATGCTTTTCTTGTTAATCCATCTTTGGGTCGTTCTATGAAATGCCCGCCTTTTCCAGTTTGATAAAGAGATCTTTTTTGTGAGATTTTTAATATTTCATCAGACCGATAATGGGTTCCAGTGTCACTCAATTTCATTTTGTCGACACAAGTTAAATTATTACATTTATTATATACTAGGATATAATTATGCCTCAAGAAAGGTAAGAAATGACCTCAGTGTAGCGAAACTGCTTTCATACCATTATTTTTAGAAGGAAATTATTGCTCATATTTCGACAAATGTCTGCTTTTAATTTGTCGTTTATCACAGTACAAAGTCGGGATTTTTAGTGAATCCACAATGCTAAAAGATCTAATTTGTTAACAATAGTTAATGCACGAACTAACATTACTTATGAACGCTATTGTATTTTAATAGAACATTTTGGTTTTCTGGATGTACACATACATTCACCAGCCACTTTATTAGGTACAAACTTACTAGTATTGGATTGGACCCCCTTTTGCCTTAAGAACTGGCTTTATCCTTCTTGGCATAGATTCAACAAGGTACTAGAAATATTCCTCAAAGATTTTGGTCCATATTGACATGATAGCTTCACACAGTTGCTGCAGATTTGTCAGCTGCTCATCCATGATGCAAATCTCTCGTTCCAGCCCATCCCAAAGGTGCTCTATTGGATTGAGCTCTGGTGACTGTGGAGGCCATTTGAGTACAGTGAACTCATTGTCATGTTCAAGAAACCAGTCTGAGATGATTTGCGCTTTGACATGGTGCGATATCCTGCTGGAAGTAGCCATTAGAAGATGGGTACACTGTGGTCATAAAGAGATGGACATGATCAGCAACAATACTCAACAGTGCTCAATTGGTACTAATGGGCCCAAATGTTCCAAGAAAATAACCCCCACATCATTAAAACACCACCACCACCACCAGCCTGAACCATTGATACAAGGCAGGATGGATCCATGCTTTCATGTTGTTGACACCAAATTCTAACCCTAAATCAGTCTCATCAGTCCAGGCAACATTTTTCCAATCATCTATTGTCCAATTTTAGTGAGCCTGTGTGGATTATAGCCTCCGTTTCCTGTTCTTAGCAGACAGGAGTGGCACCCGGTGTAGTCTTCTGCTGCTGTAGCCCATCCGCCTCGAGGTTTTGACGTACTCTTCTGGATACCTTTGTTGTAACGAGTGACTATTTGTGTTACTGTTGCCTTTCTACCAGCTCAAACCAGTCTGGCCAGTCTGAGCTTGAATGCCAATAAGCTTAGGGTGTAAGTTTTTCATTTCCAATGCAGGCGCACAACTTGCATGACACGCGCATGGTGTGTAAGTGGCGCACGTGACTCGTGACACGTATTTTCCAGGTACACCTACTGGTAGTTGAAAATCATCTGAACTTTTCTGTTAATGCCGTGAGCGCACAGCGATTCACGTAAGTAGATCTAACCAATCTGCTTCACACTTTTATGAAATATACACATATCAGTAATAATGGTAGACTAATTCCCTGAGACAAACATAGCGCACCCAAACACTGCAGTGCTTTTTACCTTTCTCCATAAACTTGCATCGTAGCTGCAGCAATGGTTTGTCCGTTGGTCCCCTAGTTACGTGAGAGACCATAGAAAATGAAGGAAACCACATGCTTACGTTTGTCACTTCAGGTCAGAATAACAACACACGTGGAATTGAGTGCCGTATAGCAGCAGTGCGGAGATTGTAAACAAAAAAGAATGTAAGGATGTCACCAGAATGGCTTTTTGGTTTCTTTTCTTGTGCATCCCAGCCACTAGCACTCTATCTGAAAGATTTTTTTGCTTGGGGGTAATGTAGTCATTCAACTTAACAACTTTGTAATGTTGTAATATGTACTTGAATAATGATGGTTGGTTTCTTTACTTGAAAGCTCAGATCTGATTATCATGATTTGTTTTGTTTACAGAGTTTGAGGTTTACTGTATCATTATTATTCACACTATACAGATGTTGATCTACCTTTACCATTGCACACACTTTGTAACATTTTATTCATCAAGTTTAAGAGTCTCTTCAGCACTGCTTATTTTATTATAAAGAGGTCAGATATTTTGTTTAATTTTTTTTGTTTTTGACTATTAAAACTATTTGTCTTTAGTACTGTTGGTAAATGAAAATAAAGTGGTTAAATAAAAAATAAAAAAATATTCCTAAATGTATTGTTAAAAAATATTCAATAATTATCAATATCAAATAATATCAAATATGATGTTATGATTTTTTAATATTTATTTTTTTGCAGTATCGCCCAGCCCTGCATGGCATTCATGGAGACATTCATGGAACGTAAAAATGATCATAAAATCAAAATGCAACCTCTTATATCTTGATGCTTTTATTTCTAACTAACCCATTGCTTAACATTTTCAAGACATGCTGAAGTGTTCCAAAATTACAGTGGATTTTTGATAATCCGTGGCTAATTGTTGAAGTTGAAGAAATAATCATATTTAGGTTGAACAAGATTCTGAAGACGCAGCGTGAAAACAGTCATGCTGGTCATCTTTATAGCTGTGAAATGTAAACAGAAGAGCTAATCCTCAATTCTAAAGCTTATTTTACACTATAATCAGTTTCATGCCGTGATTTTTAATTCTTGTAATTGTTTTTTTTTTCCTCGTAATACATACTCACTCATGAGAATACATTCCACTCCTGAATAAACACCCTATAAAAATGTTTGTTTAGTACAGCTTTCTTGATTTCCCTCTTTTTATGTCCTATTGAAATTGGAAATTGGGCCAAAAAATCTAGAGTGCAACTGTTTTTGTCTATTTTCCATCATTTTTGGTCCTCTTTCCTGGGTATAAAATAATAATTGAATCTAAGAGATAATTTTGTGTGCTTTTAGGTACACACTGAAATGGACTAAAAGCTACAAAGCTCCAATTTTGATGTCCTGTGGGCTCCGTGTTTTATTTTGAAATGACTGTAGTTCAATGTGTTTTAGTCATTGCCTATCCTAATTGCTTAATTGCCTGTGCACATGCTTTGACACACACAAGCTTGTTTGGAGCCACGTTGGCACAGGATCTGTGGCATGGCACGGTGAACTTCCACCCAGTAGTATGTTATCTGTGCCAAGCAGTGCACTGTCATGCCAATCTAGGACAGTGTCAGGCGTGGAGCGAAGCCAAAGGAAGCCGTGAAAGGCAGGCATGCTTGTCCGCTGCCCACTGCTTTGCCAAGGTCAAGTATGTTTGGCAGCAGTTCTGATGTCCAGTCTCCGGTGATATAATGCCCAGACTGGGGAAAAAAAATTAAATGTGCCAGATGAGGTCAGATATGAAGCATGATCAAATAAGATATGAGGATGGGTGAGTTAGCACAGTGACCCAGTTGGATAGGGATGTGTTGTGGAAGTACATATTTTGTTCTTTAAAAAAGTGGAGAAAAATGTGACTAGTGGGGTTGGGCGATGTTGACCAAATTGGCATCATACGATGTCGAATGTGAAACATCGCAATGGACGATAGCATCATAGGTGGCAGAGAATTAATTATTTATGAATATTTAATTAATTCATAATGAATTCATTATTTGTAGCCCACCATTTCAACTACCTGACCGGCATGGCTTTTGTGCTCAAACTACCTGTTTTCAGCAGTATAGTGTGGATGGAGGGCTGTTCAGAAATGCTAGATTAAACGCCAGTGTGGATGTGGATCGTTTTCACTCTAAAATGCCATTTTAAAACTAAGACGTATTGGTGTAAACGGGGCCTAAGTGTGTATTTTTCGTGAGTGGGTTTGCCACAGGGGCGGGACGGATGATCACGATGCCGGCTCAGCATCTTGATGTCTCTGCGCCATCAGCGATGGCTTTGTCTATTGACCCAACCCTAGTGGCTAGTTTGCATAATATACCGGCTGCACAATATATCGTTTTGCATCAATATTTAGAGTAGTTGACCAGAAGCCAGTTTATTTTATTTAATTTTTTTCCCAATTCCTTTTTATTATATTTTAACTGTACATACACATTTCCATGTACCAGATATAACATAAAATAGCAAGCAAACAAATTAACAAATAAAACAACAGGCTTCTCAGTATGTTACATCAGAATACAATATCACCTCTTTTACTAATCTTCTAGTAAAACGTTTCTAACTCTACCACCCTTTAAAAACAACATGAAAGTTCCCCAAACTCTATCAAAAATTACGTATTTATTTCTTAATATATAAGTTATATTTTCTATTGATATTCATTCATTCATTCATTTTCTTTTCGGCTCAGTCCCTTTATTAATCAGGGGTCGCCACAGCGGAATGAACCATCAGCTTATCCAGCATATGATTTACACAGCAGATGCCCGTCCAGCCGCAACCCATCACAGCAAGAAGGTCGCTGGTTTGAGTCCTGGCTGGGCCAGTTGGCATTTCTGTGTGGAGTTTGCATGTTCTCCCCATGTTGGCGTGGGTTTTCTCTGGGTGATCTGGTTTCCCCTACGGTCCAAAGACATGCGCTAAAGGTAAATTGAATAAACTAAATTGGCTATAATGGATGAGTGTGTGTGTGTGTGTGTGTGTGTGTGTGTGTGTGTGTGTGTGTGCGTGTGCGTGTGCGTGTGCGTGTGTGTGTGTGTGTGTAAGGTTGCATGGGTGTTTCCAGTGCTGAGTTGTGTAGATATCTGCTTCGTAAAACATATGCTGGAATGGTTGGTGATTCATTCCGCTGTGGTGATCCCTGATAAATAAGGGACTAAACTGAAGGAAAATTAATTAAGGATTTTTCATGGAGCAAATGTTTATCATCTACATGTGCTTTTTAGGCCTGTTACTGTATGTGCACGTCAGTAAGTTTTAAATTACACATGAAATCACTGACCAACCATATTGATTTTAGTAGCTCACTTTGCTAGCTTTGTGGTGAACAGTTTTGTGCATGTCACTCAGAGAAAAAAAAAGTAGTTTGCCCTTGTAATCTTTAATTGAAATCTTAAAATGCACTTTCTGTTTGTTTTCAGTTAAATTCTCAGATTATGTCTGTCTGAGGTGTTAGGCATGGCTAACATATTTAACCACTCACCGTCAACTGTCAGTTTTGACAGTGGTATGACAACAAACAGAAATGGTGAGCAGGAGGTGTCTGTTAGGTTGTAATAAATCTCTCAAAACCCTTTTTCTGATCTTTCTGAATGAAATGCCAAGTTTACTACATCCAATCAGCTCGCATTAGAGAACACAAGCCACGCCCACTGTTTTGTCATTTAACATCTTGTTTCTCTAGGAACTGTCACAATACAAAAAAAAAAAAAAAAAACGGTCGCAGCTTCATGCAGACTTCAGGCATTCAGGCATAATAAATTGCATCTTTTTGTTTGTCATTGTGACTTTATTAAAAATATATATTTTGAATTATTTATACAGTGTAGACTGTGCCATTTTACATTTGATTATTCAATTTTGTTACCTAAATTCTTACAAAATAGAGCTATTTAAGCCGTCTGGTGAAATTGTATCACTATATATTGCAGAATAACTAAACATCGCTGTGTCATTTTTCCAATAGCAGCCCTAGTTTGCAACCTTAGCATTCTTTGTATGAAAGAAGAAAATTCAGCATAGAAATCATGGGATAAATAAGTAGTGATATAATCCTGCTGGTTTAGTTTTGATCTTTCCATTGTGCACTTGGTGAATTGAGATCTCTTTTAGGTGTTCTCTGGTTGGATAAGATAAATATATGTTAAATTATGTCAAAATGCCAGAGGCTCCTCTTAAACACAGTCAGATATGTCTTAAAGGTGGAGTTAGAGGTCTGGGGCAATGCTAACTTGAGCTGATGGCATTTAAAAGACTGTTAGTCTAGTTGTCTAGACTATTAGAATTAGTTGGCATGTAGATGCAACGTAACTTAAATTCAACAAACGGACCATCAAAATAAAGTGTGACCGTTATTTTTGTTACTAACGGGTTTTTACAGGTACATATTAATACCTAAAAAGTACAAATCAAATGTGTACCTCATAGTACCATAGAGGTACAAAATTGAATCTTAAACTGTACCCTAAAGGCACTAATGTCCACCTGTGCAGTACGGAAGTGTACCTTTTAAAAAAGTACTACCACAGTGACAGATTTTGTACCTTTAACCATCCTGTTGTCCTAAATCTGTTTTTCATGGTAAATCAACCTTACTGTTTGTCATCACAAATGTTGTGAATGTTTGTTTTCTTTCATCAGTGTGCAGTTTTTCATTAATGTTTAATCAGAGGGCAACACTCTGATTGAAGTGAAGTAAAGGGTTTATTTTTTTTAATGCTAAAAGTACCTGCGTTAGTAGGCCTGCATGATTAATCGATTTTAAACCAAAATCGCGATTTTAAAAAGGTGTGATTTTTTTTTTTAAATCGCAAAAGCTGCTCTTATTTTGATTATTGCTATGGTGAGGGAGGCGAGTGTGCATCTTTGAATAATTTTTTTCCGTGTATTTTGGACCTTTGACCTGCTTGCGTGAGGTAACATTTCTTGTGGATGCACACATGACGAGTATTACGTTTTCTTCACCGCGTCTATCATGGATCAGCTGTGAATAGACTGTAGGGTTAGCTAACCGTGGCTGTTTTTCTGTATCCATGTCAATCATCCGTTAAATTACAGAAATTTACTGTTAAATAACAGAGGTTGAATAACAGAAATTTACCAGAAATTTAAGGAAGTTTCTATAATTTAATGTGCGTTATTTTACGGTAAATTTCTGTAATTTAACAGCACCCCAGCTGCCGGAAATAAACCATAAAATTACAGATTTTTTTTTTATAGTGTAGGATGGTCGCGATACCATTAATTCAGATTATGGTACTATACCAGCTGAAGTATCATGACACAAAGTAGTATTGCGATACTGTAATTCATGACTCAAATGTATGAAATAAAGAAAATTGTCAGAAATACTATATTTTATCTTATTATAGGTCTACTTGAATTGAATTCATAAACCCTTATTATTGAAAAAAGTATTTGCACATCATTTAATCTAAAATGCATTAGTTCTTTTTGTTTATTTTGTAGATAACTGACCAACAAAAAAAATATATTAAAATAAAGATACAAGTTATGCCGAATAAAATTAGTTACAAAAAGAGCATTTTTCCAACAAACTTTGGCTATATGAAGTGATCAGATTGTTTCAATGTTTCCTGTTGCTCTTTTGTTTTAGTTTTTTTATCTATTGTTGTTATTTTATTTTTTAAGAGATTGTTTTGGTTGTTGTAGTTACTATATCATATTGACAGAAACAGAAATAAACGGATTCAGATGTGCATTCAAACTAAAGCGTCAGAAAACGTGCAATAGGCTACCTTAAAAGACATGAATTCTACACAGTGCTGCAACCTTAAAGGGCTCCACAGACTATTCAAATAAAAAGGTCTATTGTTGAACAAATGTGTATGCATTTTAGTGACTTTTCCACATGTGACATTATGATACTATAGTTTACAAACTACAGTGGCACTACCAGTATTTTGGAGCCACAGTATCGTGACCTACCGTTACCACTACCAGTAGCAGTAACCGTGCAACAGTGTACTTTGTGATTATGCTTGGTCTTTCTTTGGTTATTTCTTTTATGAAATTATAGTAAATCACATTTTGATCAGATCAATCGCAATTCGATTTTTTTTCTTCAAATCGTGCAGCTGTATGCATTAGTGTAAAATCTTTTACCACGACAGTAGTCATAAAAGTTTAAGCAGGCAATTCTTATTATATGTGCTTTTTAGGGGTGTGTGTGCGCTTTTAAGTGTGCTTATGTGTGCCAGTACTATTTGGGTATAAAAATGTTTTTTTAGCTGGCAGGTCAAAATTTACCCAAAGGACAACATTGTACCCTATATGTGTACAGCCTTCATGAACATATTGAAAATAGAAAACGATTCATTTTTTTCCAATGATGGTGTCATTTTAGAAAAATTCACCTAATTTAAGATGAAAAAAACTTTAAAGATGACAATTTTCCTGTTGTTACAGGGTGTCCGCAACGTCTTAAAAAGTATTAAAAGTTGATAAATCAATTATGAGAAAATTACCGCATTTTTACGAGGTCTTAAGTTTTGTTCAAGCGTTGTCCAAAGTGTTTTACTACAAATAAGCATTTGCCGCCCCCATTAATAATCACTAAAGCAAAAATATATATATATATATGTAGCAAGGTTCTTTGTGAGGGAAGAAGAAGACAGGGTCGGCGTTAAGGTACGTAACACGTTTTATTTTTATTGTTACACGGTTCAGCACAAGCTCCCCAATGTGGTGGCTGTTGCTGGGTTCTCTCTCTCTCCCGACTGGTCTCTGTCTCGTCCCTTAAGAAGGCGTCTCTCCGGCCCAATCACTAGAGAAAGCAGGTGTTATTAATTATTTCTGATTGGGCTACTGACCAGCCGCCGGTGTCTCCACTCTCTCTCTCCCCCTTTCGGGTGTTCGGCCACGCTCTCACCACCACAATATATTTATTTTTCTCCTAATATTGGTATTGGCGTGCTTGATCCACGCGACTGGTTTGGGCCAGGGACCATCTGGCCAAGCTCTTCCGTTCGGGTGACTGTGTCAAACACAGTGAGGTAACGTGACACTCTCCATGTAGCGAAACCATAGAGAAAAACAAACGGCAAAATGGGAAAATATAAGTTTGCGTACTCCTGGTTGGAGAAAGACGAGTTTAAACAGTGGCTGAAACCTGTCGCTGAAAACAACCACGTAATTTACTATTTCAAGCTTCGTTTCTTCCAAGCTTATCTGAGTTTTGTTGCACGGTTACTACACCTGTCTATTAACAACTGTTTATTAAGTAAAAGGTTTGATACTGACTAGAACTTGAAGTGCCGATAAGGTTTTAAAATATTCCGAGAAGCTCTTTAAAAAGTCTTAAAAAGGTATCGATATTACTTGACCATTCCTGCATATACCCGATGTTAATGGTGCATGGGTCAATTTTGACACATAACTCAACAAGCGGGTTAATAATGTATGACTTGCTCTGACATGAGTAAACTCAAGTCCAATGGTGGCTGGGTTTTGTTGCATCACTGGTTCTGTAAGTCATAGACACATGTGCATATTTTGTTCAATTCTTACTTCCTGCCAGAGCAGTGCATTGGTTAGGGGATAAATCCGAGTAATCCAAGTCAGCCACCTGTGGATTTTGCACTGCTACAAGCAAATCAAGCGACACGCTTATCCCAACATGCTCCCTGTGCTAAAACCTGCCTCAAAACAGGTCATTACCCAGCACTCCCGACAAGGTGCATGTGTAGTAAGGAAGAGGACTTGACTATGATTGCCCATTTGCTTTGTCTGATAATTTGTGTCACATGGTTATTTGATCATTTAAAAGTGACTTTCTTAATATTTCCAAGCTTTGGTCTCCAAGCTCGCACGCACTCCAGACATGAAAAGAGTTCCCAAATTAGCTCATCTCCTGGTACAAGTAAACGTCTCCCTGTTGTAGTTTTTTTGTTTCATGTCTAGGATCAAAGAGACTTGACGTTTCAGAGGAGGTTTGCATGTGAATGACACGGCCTGTTATCTCGAGCCAAAAACAAACTCATTTTCATCTCGTTTCATTAGGCAGCAACAGACACTGAGAGAATCATCAGCATGCTGCTCACAGACTAAGGTACTGCCCCCGCATGTTACATGAAACGATTGGATTAATTCACGGTTGTCAGATGTCAAAGCAAATCTCGCTTACAGACCACAGAAAAAACTTCGGATTTTCTGTTGTGTTTTTTTCTCTCTCTCTTTCTTTTTTTTGTAAGTGATGTTAGACTAGATCTAGACTAGGAGTCTGATTCTGGTTTCTGTGGAAGTCTGTTTCTGCCTCAAAGTGAATAAATCAACTCAGGCTCTTGGAAAAAAAAAAGTTGCCTGTGGCGACATTTCTGCAAAATGATATTGGGTCAAAGACGAGACGTCCCATTTTAGTGTCTGCATCAAATTAAATTTGCAAAAGTGATTTTATATACATAGAAAGCGTATTGCTACTAAAGCGTCTGCCTGAGTGCCTCAAATAAATTGTATTTTTAAGCTATTGGTGAAGTAATGTTCTCTTGTCAGTCAGAGAATTATATATTCTTTTTTTTTTTACTTAAATGAATGTGATCATATTAGAAATCACATTTTATGTATTTAATGTATTTATTCTGAAAGATAATGTAATGCATAATAGTGTAAAAAATAGTGGCAAAATATAAAGACTTTAATTATTTGCTGCACTATGAGTCTTTAATACTGTCTAATTATGACAAATTTACAAATTTTTTAGGGGGGGAATAAATTTTTATGTAAACTAAATAACATTTTTGTGAACAATATGCATCATGCTATCATGCATCATGGAATCATGGTGAATATATATACTATATAGAATATGTATAGTTTTTGCTCAGAAATGAAAATTAAAGGGGACATATTCTAATGGGGGTGTGTGTATATATACAGTTGAAGTCAGAATTATTAGCCCCCCTGAATTATTTGCCCCCTGTTTATTTTTTCAACAGTTTCTGTTTAGCGGAGAGAAGATTTTTTAAAAACATTTCTAAGCATAATAGTTTTAATAACTGATTTCTAATAACTGATTTATTTTATCTTTGCCATGATGACAGTAAATAATATTTGACTAGATATTTTTCAAACCACTTCTATACAGCTTAAGTGACATTTAAAGGCTTAACTAGGTTAATTAGGTTAACTAGGCAGGAAAGGGTAATTGGGCAAGTTATTGTATAACGAAGGTTTGTTCTGTAGACAGTCGAAAAAAAAAATATAGCTTAAAGGGGCTAGTAACTTTGACCTTAAAATGACGCTTAAAAAAATTTAAATTGCTTTTATTCTAGATGAAATGAAACGAATAAGACTTTCTCCAGATGAAAAAATATTGTCAGATATATTATTAAATACTATTCATATTATTATTAATCAATATTCTTAATTATCAGACATACTGTGAAAATTTCCTTGCTCTGTTAAACATCATTTGGGAAATACTTTAAAAAGAAAATATTCAAAGGGGGCTTAATAATTCTGACTTCAACTGTATGTATGTGTGCATGCAATTCGTTTTATTTAGTTTTCATTTTTGCATTAATACGGAAAAACTATTGTTACGGACTTGACTTGTTAATGATATTCCTTTTTTTCTGTTGACATTTTGATGAATGTTGGTAGATGGTATTAATATCCATTCATTCATTCATTCATTCATTCATTCATTCATTCATTTGTTTTGGCTTAGTCCCTTTATTAATTAGGGGTCACCACACTGGAATGAACTGCCAACTTATCCAGCATGTTTCACGCAGCGGATACAGCTGCAACCCATCACTGGGAAACATCCATGCACTCTCATTCACACAAATACACTACGGCCAATTTTAGCTAACCCAATTCACCTATGTCTTTGGACTTGTGGGGGAAAGTGGGGAAACCTGGGGGAAACCCATGTGAACACGGGGAGAACATGCAAACTCCACAGAGAAATAGCATCTGACCCAGGCTGGGCTCGAACCAGCGACCTTCTTGCTGTGAGACGATTGTGCTTCCCACTGCGCCACCGTGATGCCCTATTGATATCGACATTACGAAAAATGTCAACAAACAAACTTAAATACTGTAGATGCTAATGGATACTGATTCCCAACATTCTTCAAAACATCTTCTTTTGTGTTGAACAGTAGAAACAAAAAAAAAGGTTTAGTACAAGTGAAGATTTTTGTATGAAATATCCCTTGAAAGGTTGTTGCCTACTCAAACTATATAATATTTTGCTGTAAATTCATCTGTCACTTGATCAAATTGTGCCAAATCAGACAGATGCCAGCGTGGATAGGCTGTGTGACATGCTCTCAAACTTGAAAATCTCGAAACAAGGGTAAACACGGTTTGTGCCAACTACAAGTGTTTTGTGCAGTGAATTATTGACTGCTGAGAGCGTGAAAGCCGGAATAGGAGAAATATTGTTGAGCCGATGCAGTTCAGGCTTTTATTAATGCATTTCATTGTTTGATTTATAAACATGTTGGGACGCTACTTGATACCCAAAGTCAAATCTGGTTGGTGAAATACAGCCAGCGTCTCCACTGACTGCTGATATATCTGTTATAATAAAAACCAGACACACTTCAAAAAAGAAGTTGATTTAGAAACAGACCAACTTCATATTTTGGGCTTTTGGTGTAGCTCAAGGAGATATTCGCTGTCAAATAATTATTAATCAAAAGGGATTATAACATAATATAGTGCAAAAGAGACTTCCAGATGTTTCTCCCTGGGCTGACGTGAGGAGACGTTTAAAGATGGATGAGAGGCGTTCATGTCTGTCAAAAGAGGCTGTGAGTTATTAGAGCATGCCCGCCCGGTGGCCATCTCAGTTCATGCACACCTGAGTTTGAGTGCCAAGGGCCACCTGGGGAACAGGTGCAACTAAACTTGCATCTCTCACCTGAATAAGCGCGCCCTGTGTATATGTGTGTGTATATACAGTCATTAATGTATGAAGCCAATTGTCCCAATTGTGTAACAGTGCATGCTAATGCATTGATAGTTTTTAAAGGAAATGTTCTGTGGTTTTGGCTTCATTAGAAATCGAATTTTCACTTTCATTTACTCCCTTTAAAGGGATAGTTCACCCCAAAATTAAACTTGCTTACTGTTTACTCACCCTCAAGTGATTCCAGACATTTATGAGTTTCTTTATTCTGTTAAACTAGGGCTGGACGATATGGCAAAAAAAACTAAAATATTTCATATCAGTCGATATTGATAATTATCACAATAAAGGTCAAATCTTTATATCTATTAATTTTATTGGATTTTCAGCATGCCAATCGCTTTGTGCAGCTGATTTAACACATTTTGTGAAATATTTTAGCTGTCTGACAATATAAATAATTAAATAAATCGAATTATCGCTCAGCCCTATGTTAAACACAAACTGAAAACCTGTCACCATTGACTTACATAGTGGGGAAAACAAATACTATAGAATTAAATGGTTACAGATAACTTTACTAATTTTATTTTATTTTATTTTTATCTACCACATGACTCTACATCATTACCAGATTCTACAATCTCTACAAAGTCTTTCATCCTAGTTTTTCTCATTATTCTCCAAAACTGTGAAATTCTCTCCCAGCTGACATTAGGAAAGCAAAGTTTCTTGATATTTCTTTTTATCTATACTTATTTTTTATTTTTTTAGGATTGCTTTTAATTAATCTGTTTTCTATGATCTATTCTTATCTTTATCATTGTTGTATCTTTAATGTATATTGTCTTGATTTGAATGTAAAGCACTTTGAGAAATAACCTAATGAACAGGCAGGGGAGAGAACACGCAACTGGAGAGATCACGCAAAAACAAAATTCCCTTTTGGTGTTATAATGCATTGATGGCCAAAGAAAATGAAATGACATTATTTTATTCTGTATGTGTACGAAAATGTCAAAAATAATGGACCATAACTTTACTCAGCTTATGACATTTGTGTACAAAAGTTTTCATTTTATTCATGTCATTGTATTAGCTTCTTTTCATACTGTTTTCACACAATTGTTTATAAATTAAACAGACTTGTGTTTCCATATAATGTGAATGTGTGTCTTTAATATTAGCAGGTCAGTCAATGTGTGGGATATTTTGTATAGATATGGCAAGCATTTCATAATGTTTCCATGTCACACACAGAGGTTTGGCCTGCCTTAGATCTGAGCTGCTCTGAGTAAACGCATGTGGCAGGCTCACAGGTAATGGGTGGTTTGCACAACAAAAGCAGGAGGAGAATTGTGCTGAAGAAGTGTGAAAATAAAAAAGTCAGTAATTCTAGTGTTAAAGGAGCTATATGAAATAAATTGATCATAATAATAACAATAACAATAATAATAATAGAAATAATAATAATAATAATAATAATAATAATAATAATAATAATAATAATAATAATAATAACAATAATAATAATAATAACAATAATAATAATAATAATAATAATAATAATAATAATAATAATAATAATAATAATAACAATAATAATAATAATAATAATAATAATAGATCTAAAAATCATATGAAAGTCAAATAAAATCAAATAAAAGCTATCCTAAAAAAAAGTTTTGAGAGATAAGTTAAAGATACTCTGCATTGGGATTCTGTATTGTGAATATCAGAGGGTAAACAGTTCCACAGTTTAGGTGCCAATAAAAAGAATGTCTGGTCACCTGTAGATTTCAGCCGTGTTGACTGAGCAGTTAAAAGACCAGTATCAGACGAGGGTAAAGCACGTCTAGGAGTGTCTAGGTGATAAATATTGTGGCGCCAGACAGTTCAAGGCCTTGTACACAAGCATAAGGAATTTAAAAAATAATTTGAAAATGAACAGGAAGCCAGTGCAGATTTTTCAAAATAGGTTATGTGGGTTGTGTGCTCTCTTGCACTGGTCCCAGTCAGAATTTTTGATGCTGAATTTTGTACTAGTTGTAACGTGATCTATAATTTATATATATATATATATATATATATATATATATATATATATATATATATATATATATATATATATATAT
Organism: Danio aesculapii; assembly: GCF_903798145.1. Classification (NCBI taxonomy): domain Eukaryota; kingdom Metazoa; phylum Chordata; class Actinopteri; order Cypriniformes; family Danionidae; genus Danio; species Danio aesculapii. Next base: position 44,613,831 of record NC_079448.1, on the reverse strand, counting down.
ATATATATATATATATATATATATATATATATATATATATTGTATTTACAGAAGACACACACTAAAATGTCATTCAAGAATAACACTTAGTATAGAGTATATTTACTACTGGCGTATTTACAGCAATACATTTACATTTACATTTAGTCATTTAGCAGTCATTTGTATTCAATAATCATTGAATACAAATGGAATGTGATTTATAGAGTGATACTATGATTTAGAGTAATGGAAGACACTGTGATGAAGCTGAGAATTTGCTTTACTGAATGACAAAACAATTACTTCAGCTTAAATTGCAGGCTGTCAGCCAGCCTCTTAAATGAAAGTGAGTTTGACCAGCAAAATAAATCTCAATTGTACTTATTTTTCTAAATATATGACAACAGAAGTGTAAAATAACTGCATATGCAGAACAAAGCTGGTTATTTCAGCATTTAGCTCATTTATTATATCTCAGCCAGAGAGAAGGCTTATTTGAACACGCCAAGTAGACAAATACATTTTGAACTTATTTAGATATTATGATTAGACATTTAGACATTATGATTAGATGTTTAATCAAAATCCAGACTATTGCATTAAATGAAAATTTTTGCGTTTTATTTTCACATAGTTGTTTGAAACAATTTACTTGCATTAAAGTTTAATTGTGATACATTTATAAATTACATTTATTATTGCATTGGTGTTCTATTAAATTGTTTTTAAAAACTCTTTATTTGTTGTACTTCAAATCTCTTTTGTTATCATTGCATCAAAATGTGGCATCTTGTTAATTACCCATGTGCATTTTTGATGCATTTACATTAAAATATAATAACATAGAATAGATGGATTAAGGAAGGAACAAAGGAACGAACAAAAGAACGAACAAAGGAACAAACGAAGGAACTAAGAAAGGAATGAGCCAATAAACAAACAAACCAATTAACGAACAAACCAACGAATGATCCAACAATTGAACTAATGAACAAACCAACCAACCAACCAATGAGTGAACAAACCAACGAACGATCCAACAACTGGACTAATGAACAAACCAACCAACCAATGAGTGAACAAACCAACGAACGATCCAACAATTGAACTAACGAACAAACAAACCAACCAACCAATCAACCAACCAAGAAGTGAACAAACAAATGAACGAACCAACGAGCGAAGCAACAAATGAATGAACGAACCAACAAACAAAGGAAGAAACAAAGGAATGAACAAACTAATGAACGAACCAAGGATTGAACTACCGAACAAACAAATCAACCAACGAGTGAACGAACAACAAATGAACCAACAAACCAACGAGCAAAGCAACAAACAAATGAACTAACCAACGAGCAAGGGAACGAACGAAGGAATGAACTAATGAACAAACAAACCAATGAATGAACAAACCAATAATCAAACAAACCAACAAATGAACCAACTAACAAACAAACGAACCAACCAACGAACCAACTAATGAGTGAACAAACCAATGAATGAACCAACAAACCATCGAACAAAGCAAAAAACAAATGAACAAACCAATAAATAAGCCATCCAACGAACCAACAAACTAACAAACCAGCAAACAATGGTACAATATAGTGACAACACTTTACAATTATTACTTATTCATGACTTAATGCAGTGCATGTGTAATTCACATGGATCATTATTTCCAGGTTAAATTTTGCAAACATGTGCCAAATGAGTGAATGCAATTATAATTAATAGTGTTTTCTATAAACCGAAATCTCAACAATTGACTTTCTGTGAGTTCTCTCTCTGTTTCGCTCTCTCTTTCTTTCTCTCTCCGCCTGTGTGTGTGTGTGTGTCTGGATCGTGCTGTGCGTTCAAGAGACTGGGTTCTTCCTTGAAGGCTTTCTAATGACCCTCTTGTCCTCTGAATGTGGGTCCTCATTACTGCGAGGCATCCATGAATATGCCTGTAATGGCCTGGCAGCTCTCATCAGGCTAGAATAATGACTGAAGAGTCTCTCGTTTCTTCTTTTGTGCTTTTCTTTCTCTAATGTCCTAAAGAGATCAGCGGTCCTCTCCAAGCCCAAATATACCAGGCAGATCAAGGACAAAAGCATCTGTACTAATGGAGGAGGTAATTGGCCCTCAGGCACACAACAGATGAGGAAACGCACCGATGTTCAGCGGCTCTTTGAATTAAGTTTTATCAACAGGTAAATTCGACTAAACCATTATTGATTTATTAAGTACATAAAGGCCGCTGACAAAAGCATAATTGATATTTGTTGGCATGTACTTCTAAATGCAATTCAACAAAAGCTTATAAACAATTATGCGAGGGCTTTGTGTTCGCATACAGTGAGGTCTGATGGTTTGCTATCATATACTGTACCTGAAGACACAGTTTTAATATAAAAAATAAGTAAATAAATAAGTAACTAAATACATGCATACTTCCTAGGGGTCGGATGGGTCACTAAATCTTCAGTTTGGTTTGTATCATGGTTCTTTGGTCATGGTTTTGGTTTGATTTGGTTTACATTGAAAAAAATACCATATATCAACCTTATAATTTACTATTAACAGTTTAAAAAATATTCTCAAGGCCATGTAATCTAAAAACAAAACAAAAAAAACGAGGAAGCTTGATCTTGGTAAGACTACATTATTTTAATATATAACATAATTTATCGGGAATTCTGATAAAAAAGAGGGGAAATGTTAATGTCATTTAAAACTTTACTTTTACTTTAGACTTTGTAGACTGTTAAATATGGGTATTCTGACGTTATGTGATATGCATTCAGCCTATATGTTCATGTATGTATGTATGTATATATGTATGATAGTCTTGGACTAGAATCTTTAAACTGAAATAACCTGAAGCATGCAGGTTTGTATTAAGTAAATCGTAATGGAGAAAAGACTGCAATGAGTCGTAACCATATTAACACAACCACAAACTGCTTCAGGGACAGTTTATGGCTTCTTTTGCGTGCTCAAGTTTGTTATTTCAAATGAAGGCTTGCAGTTGACGTTGTCAAATGGTCGCAATGTGCCTGTGCTGAGTAAACTAAGAGAGAATGAGCAATGCAGCCATTATTTATCCATGGGATAAACACTTATTCCAGTAAGATACAGTTGAAATTAGAATTATTAAACCCCCTTTGAATTTTTTTTCTTTTTAAAAATATTTCCCAAATGATGTTCAACAGAGCAAGGACATTTTCACAGTATGTCTGATCATATTTCTTCTTCTGGAGAAAGTTTCATGTGTTTTATTTCGGCTAGAATAAAGGCAGTTTTTAAATTTTTTTTGTTTGTTTTATTATAATTTTTTTTTCCAGTTTCTTTTTTTTTGATTGTGTACAGAACAAACCATCATTATACAATAACTTGCCTAATTACCCTATCATGCCTAGTTAACCTAATTAACCTAGTTAAGCCTTTAAATCTGAATTCAAGCTGTATTGAAGTGTCTAGAAAAATATATCTTAAAATACTATTTACTGTCATCATGGCAAAGATAAAAGAAATTATTAGTTTTATTAGTTATTAGAAATGAGTTACTAAAACTATTATGTTTAGAAATGTGTTGAAACAATCCTCTCTCTGTTAAACAGAAATTGGGGCAAAAAAATAAATGGGGGCTAACAATTCAGAGGGTTTAATAATTCTGACTTCAACTAGCTCCATACTCCAAATACTCAATTCAACATGGACTGAAAAAAACACATACTGAACAGTGACAAGAGAACCGACTGGTTCTTTTTTTTTTTTTTTTTTTTTCCTTCTCTTGAACTGTCCCATCCAAAATACATACATAAATATTGCCATGGACAAATGAAAAAATGTAGTCTTAACACTTTAATGTATAAAATCACACTTGTGTTATCAGTCTAGGCTGATCCCTGGCGTACAGTTAGAATGCTTAGTCTGTCACATAATCAGCTGCTAAATTCAAATCTGCTTTCCCGCAAGTGCTGGCACTGATCCAATCGAGCACGCTGCTTGTCAAATCAAAACTTATTAGTGTTTTCAATAAATTCTTTCTTTTGGACTGAAATTGCATTTGACTACACATATTTACTAGCAAAACTAAATATGTGTGGTTTTGTTAAATACACACTCATGTCTAATGAAGTAATTCATTAATTTCATTCATTTTCTTTTTGGCTTAGTCCCTTTATAAATCCGGGGTGCACAGCGGAATGAACTGCCAACTTATCCAGCATGTGTTTTATGCAGCGGATGCCCTTCCAACCCATCACTAGAAAACACCCAGACACTCTCCTTCACACACATACACTATGGACAATTTAGCTTACCCAATTCACCTATAGTGCACATCTTTGGACTGTTGGGGAAACTGGAGCACCTGGAGGAAACCCACCCAAACACGGGGAGAACATGCAAACTCCACACGGAAATGCCAACTGACCCAGCTGGGCCTTGAACCAGGAACTTTCTTGCTGTGAGGCAATCGTGCTACCCGCTGCGCCACTGTTACGACTGTAATAATAATAATTTTACACATAATCTATGGATGTGTGTTATTCCTAACAGATGCATTTATTTTAGGTAACTAGAACATTTACTTTATTCTTCTCCCAGTTTAACAGCGAATTACTTTCATGCATTGGGGAGAAGCTGATGAATTTATGTGTTGAAAATCCAGCAGCTTTAATTTCTCTAATAAAGGACATAGGGCTTTGGCGTGTTACCAAAACACACTTTTTGAAGCCATTTTCAAGCCCTTTGCTGCTGTAGTGACTTCCTTATCCTGAGTAAAGCATGCTGATGGGTTGCTCTTGCTCCGCATTGCATGATACCTGCCTTAAAAAAAAACTGCAGCAGTAAATCCTTATCACTCTGATCTTTTTGGACCCCAGCATATGCTTAGACATACTGTACATTATCACACTTGATTATGGCCTCGCTGAGTGAGATATTACTGTATGTAGGCAATTACGGCAGACTGATCTGCTTATAAAAGTCATAACATGGCGGTGTTGAAAATCATATTAAGTGATATGACAGGTATGACGGATGCTGTCAGGCTGAGAGATGATTGAACTGTCAGTGTCACTCACTGATTTACTTATGATCCCAAGGCTTTCTTACTCTTTCTTACGCTCCATTGTGCCTCTCTCACTCCATTTTTCTTTTCTTTTCTCTTCTATCTGTACATAATTTGGTTCAAAAGACAAGCAGTGACAGCCAACGAATCTATTTTTGCTGCAATAAAGGTGCTGTGTTCACATGCAAACCACACAATCTCAAGCACAAAAAGGAAATGTGTGGTAAGAAGGACCCTTGCAGTTGTATTTCTGAATGTAGAGCTTTAAGCGACTTCATCTCTATTGATTATTGTGCAATCTTCTCAAAATAGATGAAAAGGAAACTGGAGGATTATGCTTTTTTCAGTTGGTCATGCATAAACGACGCTTCTTTTATCAAATTCAAACAGTTAAAGCTACTGTATAGGCAATTTTGAAGCGGTTGCAATTAGCATCAAACCATGTAGGTACTGTATATATACAAATTAAAAATGACACCCCCTTTTTACCCCTTTTCATTTCTTTGCACTATTTTTCCAGTGTTTTTTTTTTCCGAGTCAAGCATAATACAGATGTACATATGAATTGCATCTTGTGGAGCATTCTATGCCAGACGTGCCCTTCTAAGTCTATAAAAAGTAGTCAAGCCTAAAAAATCTCTTGTTTTTTTTTCCTTTTCTACAGCTCTCATCTCTCATTTTGTGAAGCACAATAAATAAATAAATAAAATAAAATAAATCATTTAATGTGGAAGCAACTCTTGTAGTTTAAATGCAAGAATAGTGTATTTTTTGGTCTTTCTTCAGGCATCATTAGGTCAATTTCTTGAGGATGTTCATGCCTAAATCCCATTCGACTGTTGTCCAGAGATGATTTATTGATGCAGTTCTGATGTGAGGGAGTCCATTTAAAGTGATATTCTTTGTTTTCAGTTGAGCAGTTTGTGACAGAATACACAGTCACTATGTGGACAACAAACAATTCAAAGTAGCCGGACTAAATAAAATGAGAGCATGTTACAGAAATGTCAACATGCTTTATAAACAATGCAATGGTCAGTTAGTTGTGTGAACACTAGCTGGAGACTAAAACCTGACTTCTCTTAATGAATCACTCAGTTCAAACAGATCTGTTTAAATGAATCAGCTCAGCTGAGTCAGGCCATTAAGTGAATCACCGTATGCGTCTTTTGATGTCTCAGTTCATGGAGTTAAGAAAAGTCAGGATTTCAGAAATATTCTGGTCAGTTTTTTCTTATTCTTCTGGATTATGTTGATGTTTTTATGTTTGGTTATGGTGGTTCATTCGGTCTTGAACAAAAAAGTAGGGCTGCACAATATGCTGTTTCAGCATCAATATCACTATGTGCGACTGCGCATTAATCATATCACATGATCTCAGGAGATTTCCAGTTAATTTAAATCATTTGGACACAAGACATTTGTAAAGTTTTCTGCTTTAACAATTAGATTAGATTTTATTATTTGGTTTCATATATTTATACAATGAAGACACTCTTTACATTTGATTAATACGTTTCTAAGTCTCTATATTGTTTAACTCAACCAAAAACCATAGTATTATTTATTTTGTTTTTAATTTTGTTCTGTTGTCATCCGTGCTTTAAATTATGTTATTTTGTATATTTTTGTATAATTTTGTATAATTTATCCAGATGCACTCCCCTACAGAATCATCACAATTAGTGGTGTAATGAATCGCAAATCTCACGGTTCGGATCACACTACGGTTTTTGAATCACGGATCAGATCATTTTTTTCCGATCTGCAAGGGAGGACACAAATGTCATTTGCTTTTCATTTATACAAAAATATTACTGCAAAAACCATTGGTTTTAACAAACATAACTTAGAACCTGTAATTTTAATAAAAATCAAGAAAGAACCAGCTGAAAAAAAGGAAAATATTCAATATAAAAAAATATATTTGCTACTGTTGCTGATAATGCTAAATATAGAAATCTAATATTACAACATAACATATATTTATTTTCAATTGATTCAACAATTCACACATAAAACTTGGATCATTTTTGAAAACATATTCAGTGGTTTCACAATGTAATTGCTTTCACCAGCGTCAAACATTAACCAGCGTCAAGTTTCATTAAATGGGGCTTTAAATCTTTACAATAAACATCACTCTTTATGTCTGAAACATAAACTGTTATCCCAGTACTTCCATGTTATTTGACTGTTTGTATCTAACTGAAAAAAGTGTAAAAACTGAATCTCTCGATCAAACACATTTAAATGTAGCACTTCAAATCATAAATAAACGTATGCAAATCCTTATCATTTATCATACATGTTGTACAGGTTTGAATTGAGATCATGATCTTTTTATGTTTAATTGTGTAGTTTTACACTGAATGCATTAATGCAGGCTAAACAAACTGTGACAGAAAACACCTTTAATTAACAACCCAAGAAAGCATTTAGGTCCCACCACAACTTTTTTCATCAATGCTTTCATACACGTGAGTTGAGCGATGCCGGAGTCATATATATATATATATATATATATATATATATATATATATATATATATATATATATATATATATATCGCAGGAAAACAAAATATCGCAATGTCAGTTTTTTCAATATTGTGCAGCCATACAAAAAAGAAAAACATATATTTAGTCCTGGATTACAAAGTATTTGCATTGTTATTTTTAACACTCTGCTGTATTTTTTCATACACACCTACACATGCTGTGGGTCATCACATACATAAATCATGTTCGCGGTACGCTTCTCGAAATTTGATGTCACAAACATTATCCTCAGTGGTCTCTAAACAGCAGTAGCCAAGTCATGACATCTCGTCCCTTTTGAACACATCTCTAGTGTCTCACTAAAGTTGCTGAAGCAATAACTAGACAAGACTCCAGACTTTGCCCTTGAATGCTTTAATCACTGCCGGGAGGACCTCTTCAATCAGATATTCCCTCCAAACCAAAAAAATACAAGAGTTTATATAGAATGGGTATATTACATGGCATGACAAACACGACTCCTATTCTTCAATGTGACTGGTTCTTTCAGTGTGTAATCTTCTGTTACTAGAGAAATAGAAATCTGGATTGCTTGATTGCTTTAACCCAGTTCATTGGGTTATGCATTTAGACAGCCATCTAGACTTGTTTCCTCTTTGATTATTATACAAACAAACTTTGGTGGTATAGACATAATTTTCTGAAACATATATACAATAAACCTTCAAGAAAGATGAATCTTATTTATGATTAGTTAAAATGCCTATTTTCAATTAAATTCATCTTTATTTCTATAGTGATTGTGGATTGTGTCAAAGCAGATTAACATAGAAGTTGTAGTAAATTGAAAATGCATCAATTCAGTTCAATCCAGTGCAGTGTGGTTTGAATTTCACTGCTGAAGGTCCAAACACTGAAGAGCAAATCCATCGATGTACAGCTCCACAAGTCACAAACCAAGGAAGCCAGTAAGGAACAAATGTCACCAATTGACGAAAGTGAAGGTAAAAAAAACTTGAGAGAAACCAGACTCAGTTGGACATGACCATTTCTCCTCTGGCTAAACTTCTTGTGCAGAGCTGCAGTCTAGTCGCCGGAGGCTAGCAAACGCGGGACGTCCATCGTGGAGTAGCTGCAGGCCTGTGTAGGTCACTGGCGGGTGTTCAGGGTGGCCCACAGGATCATTGCAGAGACCTGTCTGTCACTGGGGTCTTTCAGGAATCAGTCTTACTCTTTATACTCTGCACTCCTATAACTGGACTGAACCTAAATGTGATGCATATGTTACAGAGGAAGCTGGAACCAAACATCCAAAGCAATGATGCATTTTATGTATGTTCATGAGATTATACAGTTGAAGTCAGAATTATTAGCCCCATTGAATTATTAAATCCCCGTTTATTTTTTCCCCAATTGCTTCAACAAATTTCTAAACATAATAGTTTTAATATCTCATCTCTAATAACTGATTTCTTTTATCTTTGCCATGATGACAGGAAATAATATTTTACTAGATATTTTTCAAGATACTTCTATACAGCTTAAAGGTACATTTAACTAGGTTAATTAGGTTAACTAGGCAGGTTAGTGTAATTAGGCAAGTTATTGTATAACGATGGTTTGTTCTGTAGACAGTCGAAAAAAAATTGCTTAAAGGGGCTAATAATTTTGACCTTAAAATGGTTTTTAAAAAATTAAAAACTCTATTTATTCTACCTGAAATAAAACAAATAAGACTTTCTTTAGAAGAAAAAATATCAGACATACTGTGAACATTTTCTTGCTCTGTTAAACATCATTTGGAAAATATTTAAAAAAGAAAAAAAATCAAAAGGGGGCTAAAAATTCTGACTGAGCTTTCGAATGTGTAAAGGAGTCAAAACTGTTAACTTAATTTCTTAACTGCGAACACAATTGAATATATGCTTAATGGAGATGCAGTTTGTACAGGTATTCTTGGACAGGTATTCAATTGTACAGGTACAGGTTTTCTTGAGCATTATGTCTTTAAAAATGTACATTTAATTAGATTGTTAGCTGCATTATAATAATATCATTTTATAAATTTGGCTTATATACTGCAAAATAGGGCCAACCAAAGCAAACAAAAAAGTGAATATTTCAAACTATTAAATTAACTGCACTCAGTACTTGCTCTTGGACATGTTCAAATAGAAAAGGAAATGATTTTAGAAAGAAAGAGGGGAGACGAGAGAAAGACGAGAGCAAAGAATATATTTAGAAGCTGTGTGCACTGAATTGTGAGTGCCGGCATGTCTCAGAATGTGATTTATTGTCTGAAAGATAATTCAGCAACGTTCAACACTCACTCAAGGCCATAATACCCAGCATCCCAGAGGGGGCCCGGTTCTGACCACACACTCGAACACACACACACACACACACATTTATGTCCAGGTGGCTCAGACTTGATTACTGGCTAATTTATGGTCAGGCCCCTGTCAGCCCCTGGCTCCCAGCACACAACCAGTACTGACACTTGTATGGAATAAAACCCTTACAGCTGCCTTAGTCTATTATTCTCTCTCTCCTTCTCTCTCTCTCACTCACCCTCTGAGTTTAACTGAGCAGAATTAGTGCAAAAACAGGAAAGGCGAGGCCTTGGAGCCACACATCAACTTCAATTAAACTTCAGAACAACATGGGAGAACAAGAGACACCACTGCTTTTAAAACCTGCTTTACCCTATATTTACACCATAAGCCAACAGGAAGTTCACACTTATTTAAGACAGAAACTTCCAGGTGGGCTCCAGTAGAGGCGCCACTTGTCAAAAGGCAAGGCAGGCAAATGATTGGGGACCCTGAGGGCTGATCAACTTTCATTAAAGTCAGTGACAAGTTTGCAAGTGTAACAGAGGCCAGCTAGAGAAGTGCTGTGTAGGTAAACCTCACTCATCTGACCTCTAAAAGGTGCTCTAGTAACAGACGGTCTTTAGCCTCCTTGTTAGAGCAACTGACTCCCACACAAAATAAATTGCTGGTTTGATCCCAGCTTAGAGCTGGATATTTTTAATGACCACAAAGAGTCAGGACCTTGGTTTAACGTCTCATCTGAAAGACTATACTCACTGAGCAGTATAGAGTCACCGTCACTATACTGGGGCATTAGGACCCACACAGACTGCAGGTTGGGTGCCCCCTGCTTGCCTCACTATCACCACTTCTGGCAGCAACCTAGCTTTCCCATGTGGTCTCCCATTCAAGTACTGACCGGGCACAGCCCTGCTTAGCTTCAGTGGGCAACCATGTGAGAGTTGCAGAGAGCTAGTTGCCTTGTTAGAGCAACTGACTCCCATACAATCCCAATCCCAATCCCAGTTTGAACCCAGTTCAGAGCAGGCTGTATGCAGCAGGACCGGTGGGTTACACTGATGCCGTGACCTGGATGGGAGTGAGGTTTAGGGGGGTAAGTGTAACAGAAGCCAGGTAGTGATGTGCTTTGCAGGTAAACCTCACTTCTCTGACCTCTAAGAGGTGCTCTAGCAACAGACGCTAGAGGACATGGTCTTTAGCCCTTTTTGTTAGTGCAACCAACTCCCATACAAAAAATCTCCGGTTCAATCACAGTTCAGCGCTTGGTTGGGTGCAGTAGGGCCGGTGGGTCATACTGGTGCTGTGACCCGGATAGAAAGTGAGGTTTAGGGAGGTGAACGCAACAGAGGCCAGCTCATGAAGTGCTGTGAAGGTAAACCTCACTCCTCTGACCTCTAAAAGGTGCTGTAGCAACAGACGCTAGAGGACATGGTTTTTAGCCTCCTTGTTAGAGCAGCTGACTCCCATACAAAAAATTCTGGTTCTATCCTAGCTTAGAGTGGGTTCAGTGCAGTAGGACCTGTATGTAACACTGGTGCTGTGACCAGGGTGGAAGTGAGGTTTAAGGGAAGTGAGTGTAACTGAGGCCAGCTCGTGAAGTGCTGTGCAGGTTAACCTCACTTCTCTGACCTCCAATAGGTGCTCTAACAACAGATGCTAGAGGACATGGCCATTAGCCTCCTTGTAAGAGCAACTGACTCCCATACAAAAAAAATCACCAGTTCGATCCCAGCTCAGAGCAGGTTGGGTGCAGTAGGACCAGTGGGTTACACTGGTGCCATGACCCGGATGGGAGTGAGGTTTAGGCGTGTGAGTGTAACAAAAGCCAGCTAGTAGAGTGCTGTGCAGGTAAACCTCACTTCTCTGACCTATAAAATGTGCTCTAGCAAAAGACCCTAAAGGACATGGTTTTTAGCGTCCTTGTTAGAGCAACTGACTCCAATACAAAAAAAAAAAAAATCACAGCTTCGATCCCAGCTCAGAGCAGTTTGAGTTTAGTAGGACTGGTGGGTTACACTGGTGCCGTGACCCAGATTGGAGTGAGGTTTAGGGGTGTGAGTGTAACAGAAGCCAGCTAGTAATGTGCTGTGCAGGTAAACCTCACCTCTCTGACCTCTAAAGGTTGCTCTAGCGGCAAACTCTAGAGGCCATGGTCTTTAGCCTCCTTGTTAGTTCAACCGACTTCCATACAAAAAATTGCTGGTTCAATCCCAGCTCAGAGCAGGTTGGGTGCAGTAGGGCCGGTAGGTTACACAATGACAATGAAAGACTGACCCCACCCTACTTCTCATAAGAAATTCACACAAGTTGGTACATACAAAGTCAATGCAAATGTAAAAATAGAATTAAATTCAAGCCAGATGGTGCAAATGGGGAGGAATGTGCTACCTTTTTGTTGTGAATGCGCTACCTTTTTGTCGCAAATGTGCTACACATTTGGTGCAAATGCGCAAAATTTGCCTCAATTCACACAAATTGCCTCAAGTTTTTGGTTTCAACTAGAGTGAAACATTTGGATGAGGTGAAAATAAAACATCTTGCAACTCCACAAGAAAGCTAGATCAAGTGACAGGTTGAGTGTGTTCTCTTCGCATTTGGTGTGAACCCAGCATGAAGTGTGTCGAGTACACTGCAAAAGTTTTTGTCTTGTTAATAGTCCTCATATCTACAAATTCTCAAATTAATAAGCATTTTCTAGACAAGCAAATAAATATGTTCTTGTTTTAAGAAATATGCCAAAATTAAGTGCGCAAGTGAACAAGCAAAATATCTGCCAGTGGGGCAAGCTAAATAATGTTATTTAACATAAGACTGACATAAGTGTGGCTTGAGCAACCATGTGAGCATATGAGAACACTGTCCTTTAATAACCCCTATCTAAAACTTTTTAGTTCTTTTTCCAGTCCAACTTTTTTTCCTCTTTCATTTCTGTCTACCCTCCACAGTGCACTAACCAATCCCGTTAGTCAGGTCACATTGGCATAAAGCGATTTGAAACGTTTTATATTAGAATGCATTGACTGAGCTGTAGAGTTCTGAGTTCTTTCAGACAGTAGACAGTATTCATCTCATCGATATTGATGTGAACAAGATTTCCCTCAGCGCCGAGGTCCCCACTCACACAGTTTTACATTAAAGAATATTTACACTTTTTTTCCCAGTCTTTAAATGCATCTTTCTCTTTCTCGGCCAGATGAAATGGCATATTGAATCGCATTTCTGGCCTGCTCCTGATGGCATCTCTGCTCTGAATGTGTCACTGACACCTGCCTATGCACCCAGACTAACTTAATTAGAGCTCTTTCTCTGCCTCTCTGAAACTTTATCATGGCACAAAGCACGTAAATTACATTCTAGGACTCTTTTAGTGACTCTAGTTACTGCTCTAATGACATAAGCAGCAATAAGTAAGGCAGCTTTAGAAAGCAGGTGATTCAAATGATCCGGATGCTTCACAAGATTAGAAGTAAGGTAATCGTGAGAGGGATATTTAAAAGAAAAGTGAATCCGAGTAAAAGCCACGAGCACCTTTTACCTTCAGTTCAATAACTTAGCACATCTTTGGCTCAAAGGATGAAAGAAAGTGAGGAGAAAAAAGACGAAATAAGCTCCTGCAAGGGGCGGCTCGGCTATGACTTAGTAGACATGTCTTGACCTTGACCGTGTGGACAAAACTGGAGCTGAGTGCTGCTAATGAAGTGTCAAGACTCATAAGACCTTATGAAAAACTAGGCCATGGTGTGAGAAAAGGGGGGAAACAGGAGCGTTCTCTTGTTTCAAGCGCTCTTCAAGGTGAATCACCGTACTCTCATTGCGAGGATGGTTTTAAAACGTTTTGTGTGACCTCTCCTTTTCCTGTCTTTTTCTCATTATTGGTCTTTAGCGCACATACATTTGCAAGGACACATGTTTTAGACACTTTGGTAGAAATGTACCATTTAGATTTTAATTCTATTGAAAGTAGGCTAGACAGTAGGGATGGCACGGTTCATCAGCAACCAAAATTAAGGCAATGTTGTCATTACCATTAATCAACCACATATTATTAAATTATAACTCAAAGGCCCAGTTTCACAAACAGCGCTTAGATTAAGCCAGGTTAAATTAGGCCATTTAAGCCATATTTATAAAAATGGCCTTAGAAAAATATATTACTGGTGTGCAACTGGAGACAAAATAATGACCCTGACGTATTTTAAGATATCTCACCGCAAGTTATGTTGAGTTGAGACAGCTCAAACATGCAATTTAATCTTGACTAGCCTTAATCCTTGTTTGTGAAACTGGGGGTTAAGGTCTCTGTACACTGAAGTCAGAAATGTTTGTGTGGGTTTTTTTTTTTCGTATTCATATGCAAAAAAATTGTCACGTAAACGTATTTATTGTACCATTATGAAAAAAACGCAAAACATTTCAGAGTCAGTTCAAGCAGTGATACTTTGTTCTCCTCTCTTGTACAAAATAGAAAAAGAAAGAGCAATAGGCTGTATATTGTTTTTATCCTATACTACATAGAGAGGAAGGAGAGTACAGCTCATTATCAAAGATCTGCGCTGGATTATCCCAAAATGCAAAGTTTATTTGAGGAAATCAGTGGAATTTTGATACATTACTTGTGATACTTAACGCATTCACATATGTAAACAAACCCTGTACAGAGACTGGCAGTACCTATACACATTGTAATAGATGGCGGCCATGTTGACGTGTTGAAGCAACAGACCGAAAGCAGACCATGCTTTCTGTTATGTCTAAGAGCAGTACGTCAAATATATGGACACACCCACATACAAAGACCAAACAGCAGCAAGGCAAAGATACGCCAGTCACTGAATTCAGCATATAGGGGTTCTCAACTGTCCGCCACATTCTGTCTTTATTTTATGCACCGTGTTTTTCATAAAGTGACGGCATTCTGTATTTAGGTTTTTTATTGTACGTGGCTCTGAACTGTCAAAACACCTTCTTGAATCACTTTTTCGGATGTGAAAAGTGGGGGAAAAAACAAACCCAGTTTGATTTTTTTTTATGACAGACGAAAGTTTCAGAGGCAGTGTGTCAACACGATTCACACAACAAGAGGTTGAATAAATTTTTTTAAGGTGCCAAATTACGGACAAGAATTTCTGATTCAGTGTAATAACCTTTAGACTGAATTTAGAATAGATGGCATTGAGAATAACTTTATGCTTTTTAAATACTGTAAGTGGTAGATTATAAGGCTGTGTACTTTATGCTGATGTATGGCATTTTTAATGGTATTTAAGTGTTACAGATAACTGAAAAAAAATAAATGAATAAAAAAATAAATAAAAAGCATGGCCACAGAACTGTAATACTAACCAAACCGCCAAGTAGTTCAAAGTACACATTACCATTGACTTAAAGGGTTACATTTAACCAAATATGAACCGTTTTTACTCACCATCAAGTGGGAACCTTTATATAAACCTTTTTAAGTGTCTTTTTTTTTCTATTGAACACACAAAAAGATGTTTTGAAGAATGTTAGAATCTGAAACCTATTGATGTCCACATTAGAAAAAGAATATACTGTCAAAGTTTTTTTTATTTTTTTTATTTTATTTATTTAAATATTTTTTTTATGTTACTTCTGTGTATCTTCCTTTGTGTTCAACGGAAGAAAGAAACTGAAGCAGGTTTTGGATCAAGTTAAGGGGGATTAAATGACAGGGCTGCACAATATATCATTTCAGCATTGATATCACAATGTTAGCATCCACAATAGTCACATTACACGATATGCAATGTTGAGTCTGAATTATAGTTGACCAGGAGCTAGAGAATTGTATTTAATTACTGTATTTATCATTTATGCAAAATAAAAGCATTTAACATAAATAATGCAACAACAATATTATTTTGCTTAACCCTCCGGTGGATAATTGACCTTGTTTTAAGGAAGAACTTAATTTTGACTTATGTCTTCTGACGATAAAAACAAAACAATATTTTCGTTTGCTCCAAGTATTGTTTTGACATTTAGACCAGAAACAAGACAAAGCAAACTACGAAAAAAACATTTTTGCATTGTGATTATTAAAAAAGCTGTCCCTGAATTCTGATTCTGACTCCCAAGACAATCATCAAATAGAGCTATTCAGATTTCTCCAATATTTTTCCGTGCAGCCCTATTAAATGATGATTTTTAAAATTTGGGTGAATTATCACATTAATTAATCAGTGTTTTATATATTATTGATACTATTTTATTAGATATTCTTTAAAGTTCCATCATCATTAAGAATATGAGACAACATATTTATTCTAACATGAAAAAATGACGTGCTTGCAATAAATGTTTTTAGATTTCAAGTTCTTAAACACCCCTTGCTGACAAGTGGATGAATTCCAGTGGTTACAGGCAGAGTATTGAATTAATTAACTAATTAGTATCTTAACAATTAATTAGTATTTTGGTGCTGCACTGTGATCCTTAAATAGAGTCTTTTCATGTGCCATCAAACGACTCTTGTTGCAAAAAGGCCTGACAAGATTTTGTGCAATAACTATTACACTCAATGACATTTTGGTGGTGTGTTCTGTAAATCGTTTGTAGATATTGCATTTGTATTGTTCATTCTTACATCCCATAATGCCTGACATGCCATCATTGTATTTTTAAAACCACGGATGCTGGATTTTTACCATGAATTAAATAAGAAAGAAAATGGTACAGTGTATATTGAAGTCAAGTTAGATATGCTGTTTCATTGGCATTCTGAAACAGCGTGAATTCAAAACAGCAGTCAGAATAGTCTCTAAAAAGGAGGGAAATTATAAAGAGAGAGAGTGGAAGAGAGAGAGAGAGAGAGAGAGAGAGAGAGAGAGATAAAGTAAACTCATTTGCAAGCAAGTACACATATAATTAAATTTCCAGCTAAAAGCCTTGTTTGTCATGCATTCTCATTTGCATTGCTTTTAAATATTCATGGGCTTATTTGCATGAACTGGGACAGTGTCTGTGCGCGAAACGTCACCCCGCGTTCCAAAGATGTTTTAGTTTGACATTCCACTCAGTGCTATAAGGGACGCTAATGCGCTCGCCTAACATCACACACACACTTAGATTTACAAATGAAACCATGTAGCAGCGCATGCTTTTCCTTTGGGTGGGTGTCAAGCTATAGAGTGCTACACCGAAAGCTTTCAAGGACATGAATGCTAAGATGAAAGCAACATAAACTCGTTCATTCATTTAGATTTTTTTTTTTTTTTTCCTTAAACTCTCTCAACCTTTTCCATAGCTACATCTATAAAGCGGAAGTCTAAAATCAGATTGGTTCAGGTCAGTTGGTTGACACAGAACAGCCAGCATCATTGACTACTCGACATTAGCCTTGGTGTGTTATGATTCAGCCTCGTTGTGCATCTAAGTGTCTCGATGTGTTTTCTAAATGCACATTCTCATTCAATTACTGTCAGAGGCTGGTGCCTGTCACTGCCAAAGTGGGTCGGTCCTCAGAGATGGAGAAATTCTGTAAATATTTAACTGTGAGCTATTGGGGGAAGTAGAGAGAGCCGAGGGCTACAGATGCATAAGTAAATACAAAAAGAGCAATCTGGGTTCATGACAAATAAGTGCCTGTGGTGACATTTTTGATGGCATTACGTTGGATCTTGCACGTTTTGGGGCCGTTCCAACATGTCCATGTCCAGTGTGATGGTGCTATGCAGGAAGTTAATCGTGACTGTGACAGTGTTTTGTTTAGTTGGTTCATATAGGTGTGGTGGTTAGTTTTGAAGTCAAGTGTAAGTTTACAGTAACTGTAGCACGTCATGATTTGAACGATGATTTGAACGAAGTACGATGCAACATAGATTAACATCTATGTTGATCCTGGAACATAATTTTTGTTGGAAAATGTAATCCATACCTAGTTGGCAGTTATCTCTCAGCAACTCTCACATGGTCGCCCACTTAGGCATGGCTGTGCCAGGTCAATACCTGGATGGGAGCCCACATGGGAAAGCTAGATTGCTGTCGGAAGTGGTGTTAGTGAGAACAGCAGGGGGCGCCCAACCTGCGGTCTGTGTGAGCCCTAATGCCTCAGAATAGTGACATTAGTATTATTATTATTATTATTATTATTATTATAATTATTATTCCCGAGCCAAAAACCGAACCGTAACTGTAAATTAATCCCAAAATCAGAGGGGATTAATAGTTGGATAACAATCATGTAGAAATGTATAAACCTAACTGTAAGACTAAACTTAAGGTTAATGTATCCCTTAATTCTGATTGGCTGATTGGAATGTTGATCCAGGATCAAAATAGATGGTAATCCAGGAACATATCCGACTTGGTGAAATCAGGTTGGCGATATCTGTAAGAAGCAATCAATGAAGTTCAAGCATTTTAAGACTGTAGGCCCAATTATCAATTAGGAAGTCTGTAACTACTTGAATCAATAATGAATAATATGATATTAGCTAGATATAGTGAAGTGCCATAGAAAAGAACTGCTTTATTCATTTGTTGAAATGTTATAGCACCACCTATGGGCTGATATAATTAGTTTTCTGCAATGCATGTCAAATTTTATGAATATTGAATAGTGTGAATTTAATGTGTGATTTACAGACATTTTAGTTTATTTGGCGACAATAATAAGGATCCTGGTATGACTACCCAAAGGGGAAAGTTCAGCTTTTTATTTTATCTAGGCCAGGGGTGTCCAAACTTCCTGTTCCTTCCCGTTCCTGTTCCTAAAGGGCCAGTGTCCTGCAGAGTTTAGCTCCAATCCCTATTAGAGACACTTTAATCAGCCAATCTCTTGGGTATACCAAAATCCTCCTAGGCAGTTTAGAGATTATAATAACACTGGTTTTGTTGAGATGTGTGGTTTGAGTGAAAGCAGTGGATTTTGAGATGTTTAGAAGTGTTCAGATTGAGCAAATCTGTCATAGGATATGTAGATCAAGTGTATTTGTGAAAAGCTGTAAAATAAGCACATGTTCTGCAGTTTCAAGCTCTTTACCATTGAAAAATTGTGTTTTTGAGACTTTTGTTATAGCACAACCTACGGTCTGATCTCCACAAAACTTAGCATTTTACAGTTGTTTAGGTACAGTTGTTTATGATCCTTTTGATGAGACTGTTACAGCTATCCAAAGGGGGAAGTTAAAGGATAAAGGATAATTATTGACCTACATTGTCGAGAGATTCATGCAACATTGCTTTTGTTGAGTTTGAGCAAAAAGAATGAATAAATAAATAACCCAGGACAAGTTCATAAAAGATTTCAAATAATGCAAAATACTCCAAATTTGTTGCAGGGAGGTGGCTGGACCTGACACTTTTAAGGCTTGAATTAGGGTTCCAACAATATAAGACAGAATATAACAGTATAAGACACTATAAGAGTCTGCAGTGATCGGTTTAGGAGTTATGAGCGATTTGGGCAGTTGTACCATCACCATCAGGCTCATCGGGGTGAGTCTCAATGACGTGATAGATGGGGTGAGTACTACCAATTGGCAAAATTGTAAGTCTCTGTGACGTACACTTTTTCCTACAGATCACATTTAAGGCAGAATAGTGACCTTTGGACTTTTCTAACAATTTACAATAGGGTTTAAGCATAGTTCCTAGCTATATGGTTAATACCAAATGGTTTACAAGATAGCATACAACGTACCCTACATTTTACCTTAAACCTAGTCATTACTGCCCAAAGCAACAATTCCTTTTTACATTGTCTGTCATGGCTTAGGGCTATTTTGTGGCATCATGTTTCATAGGACTTGTACTTAAGTGCACACTGCTACACTTTACCAGGTGAGCTACTAAGCAAGATTACTAGAGATGTACGTGTGATGTAAATCTTTGTTTTTACAAATTATAAAATATATGTATTTTTTTTTTACAAATTATTCGTTATTTATTTATTTGTCAGTCTGTTTTGCTCAAAAAATTGCGCAATATTGTTTCTATTTTATGTGAAGCACTTGTATAGTCTGTCTTAGGTTATGTGTATAGTTAACTGTTTATAGTATACTGTTAAATTACAGCTCCAGTATGCTAAGTATGTATAGGTTTAAAATTTCTCTCATGTCCAGTGTTGTGTTTCTACTTATGTTTATGTTTATTTAAATAGCATCGTGGTTTTGTGAGACATGACATTTCATTCCCATTTATGTCTACACATGTAGCAGAATGACAAAGGGAAGCTCAGCTTGAACTTGATATACACGTAAATGCTATAATATTGAAAGAGACTGGTCCACATCATATTTTCATCAGGTGGACAGCACTGCTTTTCATTTATTCATGCAAAACGTACCATATCCTGTAACATTGAGTTCTACAGCTAGTTATGTTTTTATGACCGTTCCTGCAACTCTCTTTTTGTACATCACAGAAATATCAGAGCACTTGGTGTGTTTTTGAATTGTATTAGAGGTGCATTTTTCCGAAAAGTTTGCCTTGGAAAAGAAGCTAGTTGGGAGGTAAAAGGGTAGCCGTGCTTTACTGTATGCATAATGTAGAAAAAACACAAGATACAGGATTGTGGTTGAAGCCAATTGAGACATCAAACCACTGTGGGCTCTTATATACATACACACACACACTCATACGCTTAAATAAAACACACTCAGGGCTTGGCCCTGTTTCTGCACATCAAACTGCTTGTTTATGGCAGGACTAACGGGGCTTGAATTTTAATTACCTTCCTCCCTCTCACTCATCCACACACACAAACGCACACACATTCCCTCTCAGCAAACTTTCTGCATTCTTGTCTGGGTAAACTGAGGGGCCGAACTGTAACAATACATTACACTGGAAGAGAAAGACGGCTTTTCAAATTTTAACTCAAGCTAAAGAGCAGGTTTGGCTCTGGCTGCTTGAGTTAGCGTCTAGTGCTGCTGATGTTAGCGCTCTCTCTCCTCCTTTGTCTCGTTCTTCTCTCTCGTCTTGCTGTCAGACTGATGGTGCGTAGGTTTGACACAAGCAGACGGTCGGTCTCTGAGGCGCATTAGAACTCAGAGGTGAAGCAGTGCACGGACCGAGGTCAGTCTCTGACAGCCCGCAGCTTCAAAAGACCCTCTCTAATTTCACTCCTTGCAAATCAATAGTGATAACTTGCTGATTGCAACCGCACATCTTTTGAACGGGATACAATATACATGCAGCAGATGTCACGGCACATACGGCATGTATTAGTTTCCTGTGACACTACATGATTCCCCTTAGGCGAAACAACATGTTGTATGCTTTCTTTTTTTTCTCTGAATTTGATTGGATGGATTCTGTGGGAGTTTTTGTTTTGAAATTATAGCAATGTTTTCAGTAATGTGTTCATACTGTATATAAAAGTTTGTGGAATGTCTGTCTATCTCTATTTCTATCAGTCCATTTGTCAGTTTATATGCGTTAAATGACATTTTTGGTAGCTTTTTTTTTTTTTTTTAAGTTGTTTAATAGATTTCAAGATTGATTTGCATTATTTCATGCTTATTTAAGCTAATTATGGTACAGTATATTCATTCATTCATTTTCTTTTCGGCTTAGTCCCTCGATTAATCTGGGGTCGCCACAGCGGAATGAACCACCAAATTATTCAGCATATGTTTTTACGCAGCGGATGCCCTTCCAGCTGCAACCCATCACAGGGAAACAACCATACACACTCATTCACACACATACACTACGGACAATTTAGCTTACCCAATTCACCTGTACCACATGTCTTTGGACTGTAGGGGAAACCGGATTACCCGGAGGAAACCAACGCGAACGTAGAGAGAACATGCAAACTCCACACAGAAATGCCAACTGACCATGCAGAGGCTCGAACCAGTGACCTTCTTGCTGTGAGGCGACAGCACTACTTACTGTGCCACCGTATCGCCGGTACAGTATATGTATGTAAATTTTGTTTATTTATTTATTTGCAAATGTATTTCCTAATCACTATAAACACATATTATCTGGTAATTTTGTGTTAGCAGTAAATGTATGTATATTTTATGGATGCGTGTGTGTGTGTCCAGTATGTATGTATGTATGTATGTGTATAATATATATATATATATATATATATATATATATATATATATATATATATATATATATATATATATATATATATATATATATATTTATTTACACACACACTCACCGGCCACTTTATTAGGTACACATTACTAGTACCAGGTTGGACCCCCTTTTGCCTTCAGAGCCACCTTAATCCCTCGTGACATAGTTTCAACAAGGTACCGGAAATATTCCTCAGAGATTTTGGTCCATAATGACTTTATAGCATCACCCAGTGGCTGTAGATTTGTCGCCTGCTCCTCCATGATTCGAATCTCACGTTCCAGCACATCACAAAGGTTCTATATTAAATTGAGATCTGGTGGTCAAACTGTGGTCATAAAGGGATGGACATCGTCACAACAGTACTCAGGTAGGCTGTGGCATTGATGCGATGCTCAATTGGTACTAATGCCTCCAATATGTGCCAAGAAAATATCTCCAACACCATTACACCACCACCAGCCTGAAACGTTGATACAAGGTGGGGTGGATCCATGCTTTCATGTTGTTGATGCCAAATTTTGACTCTACCCTCCAAATGTTGCAGCAAAAAAAACGAGACTCATCAGATCAGGCAACGTTTTTCCAATCTTCTATTGTCCAATTTTGGTGAGCCTGTGTGAATTGAAGCCTCAGTTTCCTGTTCTTAGCTGAGAGGAGTGGCTCCCGGTGTGGTCTTCTGCTGCTGTAGCCCATTTGCCTCAAGGTCGGATGTGTTGTGCATTCAGAGATGCTCTTCTGCATACCTCGGTTGTAACGAGTGTTTATTTGAGTTACTGTTGCTTTCTATCAGTTAAAACCAGTCTGGCCATTCCCCTCTGACCTCTGGCATCAACAAGGCATTTGCGCCCACAGAACTGCCGCTCACTGGATTATATGTCATTTTCTGACCATTCTCTGTAAACCCTAGAAATGGTTGTGCATGAAAATCCCAGTAGATCAGCAGTTTCTGAAATACTCAGACCAGCCCGTCTAGCACCAACAACCATGTCACCTTTAAAGTCACTTTGTTCAAAATCACCTTTCTTCCCCATTCTGATGCTCGGCTTGAACTGCAGCAGATCACCTTGACCATGTCTACATGCCTAAATGCATTGAGCTGCTGCCATGTGATTGGCTGATACCAAATTTGCTTTAACGAGCAGTTGTAAAGGTGTACCTAATAAAGTGGCCGGTGAGTGTATGTATATATAGTTGTTTAGTCATTATTCACTAATCACTGTCAGCACATATAGTCTGGCCATTTTTGTGTTAGCATTCTTAAAATGGCCAGAAAATGCAATTAAAGCAAGAAAGGGCTATTATCTTAAAGAGTTTTGCTTCTCCAGTAAATGTGTGTAGTTACACAGTAATAAAGGGAAAGAATATCTAAGATAGCAATAAAAAGGAGGTGTTGTTTTGTATTGTGGTCTTCCATTTTTGACCCTCTGCCTCAGCTCCGTCTCCCAGGAAACAATATATTTATTGGGTCTGTATATGCTTGTGTGTCTGTGATGCCCACTCGTGTGTGTGTGTGTGTGTGTGTGTGTGTGTGTGTGTGTGTGTGTGTGTGTGTGTTTGCATGGGTATGTACGTGTGTGTCAAGGGCTGGCAGCAGCCAGACCCGCTCAGCCTCAAACGGGCAGTGGCCCAAACCTCGCCGGGGTTGGTGCTATTTGAGTCGACAGGCCTCTCACATCCCTCTCTTCCTCCATCTACCTCTTCTCGTCTTTCCTCCGCCCTCACCCTCCAGCCCACCCCTCACCAAATCACAGCTGACATGTCAAGCGCCTCCTGGGGCCTCCGCCAGGCTTAGCTCATTTG
Source organism: Danio aesculapii (assembly GCF_903798145.1). Lineage (NCBI taxonomy): Eukaryota > Metazoa > Chordata > Actinopteri > Cypriniformes > Danionidae > Danio > Danio aesculapii. The sequence goes on along the minus strand of NC_079448.1, from coordinate 44,590,075 downwards.
GCCACTTGTCTTTATTTGTCTGACTCCAGGGGAACATTTATACATCCATTCATTCATCCTTCCCTTTCTTTCAGCCTCCGAATTCATGCTTTTTCCCTACACTACTTATACAAAGAGAAGACGAAATCATAGCATGGGTGTGTTTCTTTTATTCCTGATGTGTGCTGTAGAGGAAACCGGGACTAGTTGTCATAGTGGATAGATCTCAGTAATTATATATGGTTTTGAATGAAAAGTCTTGTTAAATGAATTATTTGGTGTGTTTTTTTTTTTTTTACAATTTGAATTGTGAGATAAATGTTTTATTAAGCTGTCTAAAATGATTTTCCACTGACACTATATTCTGATTCAGTTGATTTATCTGTTAGGGAATGCATTATATCAGCCAGATTTTGTCTTTTATTTGAAGTAATGTGTTGTAGTGAGGAGATTCATCTGTGCATCAGGAACATTAGTGATTTCCAATGTAAAATTTACATGTATGTATGTATGTATGTATGTATGTATGTATGTATGTATGTATGTGTGTGTGTATGTATGTATATATACACATACATACATACACAGTTGAGGTCAGAATTATTAGCCCCCCTGTTTATTTTACCCACAGTTTCTGTTTAATGGAGAGAAGATTTTTTTCAACACGTCTAAACAAACTAGCATTAATAACTCATTTATAATAACTGATTTATTTTATCTTTGCCCTGATGACAGTAAATAATATTTGACTAGATATTTATAAGTGACATATAAAGGCTTAACTAGGTTAATAAGATTAACTAGGCAGGTTAGGGTAATTAGGCAAGTTATTGTATAATGATGGTTTGTTCTATAGACAATCGAAAAAAATATAGCTTAAAGGGGTTAATAATTTTGACCTTAAAATGTTTAAAAAAAAAATAAAAACTGCTTTTATTCTAGCTGAAAAGCAACAAATAAGACTTTCTCCAGAAGAAAAAAATATTATCAGACATACTATGAAAATTTCCTTGCTCTGTTAAACGTAATTTGTGAAATATTTAAAAAAGAAAAACAAAATCAAAGTGGTTCTATAATTCTGACTTCAACTGTATATACACTATATTATATATTATTATATTTATTTATTATATTTATTTATTATATTTATTTATTTATTTATTTATTATATATATATATATATATATATATATATATATATATATATATATATATATATATATATATATATATATATATATATATATATGCTGGTTAAATGTCTCATCACATTCTAATAGTAATGAATAAAGTAAATGATCTAAATTTATTTATATGTATTTTTATAAGCATAAGACTAAAAACAGTTCATCCAATTACATATTGTCGGGCCGATAATTCTCATAATTCTGATAAGTAGCCCAAACTGTCTGTTAGCAAATGTAGATTTGTACAACAGCGCACCCTGTTTACACAAATCCGCAGATAAGTGTTCACGAGAGTAAAAACACACACTGGATCAATATTGGAGTTACTTTTGCACGCTGTAGGAAGGACTACATCATGGCTGAAGTATTTCTTTTAGAAAGGTAATGGTATGTTTTCAAAGTATTTTAGTCACATAGATTATGTAGATTTACTTGTTTTATGAATAGTTTATATACACTAAAATCTTCTGTCGATAGATTGATGTGACTATTTACAATTTCATAAGGGACCTTTTACAGCATGCTAGTTAGTTAGTTAGTTAGTTAGTTAGTTAGTTAGTTAGTTAGTTAGTCAGTAGTTCATTTATTTAGTTTATGTATTTAATTTTATGATGGTTTTGATTTTTATTTATTTGTTCTGAAATTTTATGATTAGATTAGATTGTCTACACGTGGAAATTCATCTTTGGCCTCACAAAATGTTACTAAACATCACCAAATACCACAAATACAAAACACAAAACAAAGCTTCCTACAGCATGGTTGCCAACACACGATCTGGGCTATAAAACTGCAAACAGATTCACAGTGTCACAGAATAACAAACTACATGATGGACCTTTATTCAATATTGTAAGAGCAGACAGTATAATAGATTTCTTTAACATATTTGTTTTTGCTTAGCTTGACATGTGTTTTAACATGTAGTTAACATGAGTATTTTGATGGTCAAGCATGTCTACTTAATTTAAATCAGAACACTATAAAAAAGGTTTTACTTTGCTCTCAAAATAAGCCATTATTTATTTTAAACGGTTGTCCTGAAGTCTGTGACTTTTCCATGTGTACATTATAAGTTGAGTTTTGAGTGAACTTCCTTTAAAAATCTAGATTTCTATAGTACAGCTGATTAAAAAAAAAGTTGGGCCTGTTTCCACATAGGTTAATAGGTAAATATATAGGTTGATGGCTATCAGCACAAATAAATAATAAATAAATAAATAATAATAATATTACAATACAGACAAAACAAGATGAATGTCCATGGCGTGTAATGATACACTTTGTGTACAAAGTGAAATGTTAAGTCTGTGCTAAAGTCAAAGCATTGTATTATTACCTTCAATCTACAGCCTCAGCAAACAGTCCTAAACATGGTACTGCAGAGAGAGAGAGAGAACATTGTTCATCAAAATATGCTTTTCTTTCATACTGAAACCTATATTAAAAAGTGTGACAAACACATCCTCTGCTTTCTTAAAGCGATAGTTCACCAAACAAATGTAAATCATGTCATCATTATTCAGGCCTAAATCACAATCGCGTTTCTTTCTTTTGTGGAACAAAAGCTTTTTTGGGGGGTAACACGAGCAGCATTTCTCCAAGAAGCTGTGTGATAAGGTCTCTTTTATGTGGCATTAATAGACAAAACAGTCCATGACACAAGTGTTCTGTTGTCTAGTGTCACTTACGAAGCTCAGTTGTGTTTTTCCCATAAGACATGGCTTGTTTGTCCTCACATTTCTCTCTGCAAGAGCTTGTATAGATTTGTAATTTTCTCTTTGGCATTGATCTTAACTTTATTTTCCCCTAATCTATAAACAGAGAGAGAGGGAAAGCGAGCGAGCAGCGCACAATCGCCCATACTTCAGATAATTTTATCTTAATTACCGCAGGGAGCGAGCAAAGGCAGTTTAAAAATGAAATGGGAAAATAAATACTAGCTGAAGAGTGATAGCTCGCGGCTCTGAATCATAACAGGTCAGAGAAAAACAATCGAAACACGTCCTTTCCCACATCTGTTTGGCCCCGGGGCCTCATATACGCCGTAACCTTCATGACACAGCGCTTTGCCTGCTACAGCTGGAACAAACCAAAAGGGATTCTGGCTTTTTTGAAGCTGCAGATATTATTTTTGTAATGTTTAACTTCTTTTTAACACCGCTTGGTCTTGGTTTAAATTATTCAGAAATTTGGGGACTGATGTTATGGTGAACCTTGACCTTTTCCTGTCAAGATGGTGACATTAAAAGGCTCGATCCAGGGGTCGAAGCCGAGATCAGGGAAAAGGAGCAAATGACAAGACATATCAAAACATTCTCATGTCAGACTTCATCACACCTCAGCTATGTATAGACTAACCCATGGAGGGTAAAGGACAGTAGGTTATGTCTTAATTTATGCAGGTATGTAATGCACAAGGGGTCAATGTTTGGCTGGGTACTGCTCATATATATTTTTGTCTTAAAAACTATTATATTTATATGTATTATTATGTATTATAATGTTTTCATGTCTTTTAACTGGGCCCACATGGAATCTGCACATGCAGAAATCTGCAGATAATTAGCCCATTATTTTTAGTCTATTTATTTGCTTGTGTAAATGTGTGTACATTTATATTTATTATTTTTATTTTAGTAATTTCAGTCATATTATTGACTAATATGAAAATGTTTGTGATTTATTTACAATGTAGTTTGTAAACTAATATTTTTCTGTCTTTTAGTAGATATATTATATGAAAGACTTGCTTTATTTACCAAATAAGTGGATCTAATTGGATTTGCATTCTGAACATTAAACGATAGTTGAAAGCTATTATTTTTTATTTCATACATTGTTTTTAGTTATGATATTACCAAAATCATTTAACATAAATCTGCAGCTTTTTAACTAAATTAAAACTAAATTAATAAAACAGACTTCCTTGTTTTTAACGATTTTTTTTTTTTTTTTTTTTTTTTTTTTGATAAAAATGCCTGATTTTGTGGTGGTAATTCCCAGAACTTTGCAGACAATTTGGCTAGGTACTGCTCATATGTGTATTTTCTCTTTAAAAAAAGTATTGTATTATAATGTTTTCATGTCTTTTAACTGGGCCCACATGGAATCTGCATGTGCAGAAATCTGCATATTTTTAGCCCATCATTAAGTCTATTCATTTACAAATGTGTGTAAATTTATATTTGAATTTTTCTATTTCAGTAACATTATTGACTAATATGAAAATGTTAATATGATTTTTACAATACAGTTACCACAATACAGTGGTTCCTCTAGGATGTTTTCCAGCTGTGGTGACAGATCTACCAACTACCTATGGCATTATTTCAATGACAAATGTCGTGAGCGCAGTAAGTTGAGATCGCATTTGTGTAATACGAGCATACAAATCTCTTTGCTTGCATGCCGATTTCCTCTGTTCATGCACAAAACTTCTTGCGCACCCTCATATATGCCGCTCAAGTGCAGATTTTCTTGTGCGCTCTCAAATAAACGCTGCTGAAGTGTGATTTATGTAATGCGTTTATGTAACGAGTATGACTCCAACATTTATTAGATTTGAAATTGCTAGGAATATTCATGAATGTCTCCAATAGACCTACAGAGCGGCATTAATGCGTCCTGAAGTAAAGTGAAACGCCCATAAACTCCAGCAAGATAAAGTCATTGTATGCAGAACCATAGATCTTTATCTATAAAATATAAATATGAAAAATGTGTTCATCTTAACTGAAAGCTATGTCATGTTTGCTAACCTCACGCATCACGCACCAGTCAGTCAGTCAGTCAGTCAGGCAGTCAGCATGTCACCTGAAGGGTTAAACAAATAACACACAGAAAGATTACAGAAAAGTTCACGCTGTTATAATGAACTTTTAATACATTTTGGTGCGATTATAACCCGCTATTAAAAAATACAACAGCTGAATGTTTTGAATGAGAAGCTGTAATAGCCGTGGTGGGATGAATTTTGGTGTGGCACCCCATCATGGAAGAATGAATGTAACGGAAACCATGCAGTTTGTCAAGTATAATATTAGTATAAATATCTGTCTTTTAGTAGATATAATATATGTGAGACTTGCTTTGTTTACCAAATAAGTTGATCTAATTGGACATTAAATGAAAGTTAGAAAGGTGTTATTTTTTATTTCATATATTACGTTTTAGTCATAATATTACCAAAATCATTCTGCATAAATCTGCAGTGTCACGTCTGGAATAGTGCAGGGAGTAAACAAAGGTGCGGATCCAGATGCATCCAAACAAATATTTATTTAAACAAACTAAAACAAAGCAACGAGAGAAACAGAAATCATAAGAGAGACATAAAAATGTAAAGACATAAAGTAGACTCCCTGTTTACTTGAAAATTAATCCAATGAAAAATATCTATTAATGTTTTTCTGTCTAGAGTTTGTTGGTGTGGGTTTCCTTCTGGTGCTCCGCTTTCCCCCACAGTCCAAACACATGCTTTATAGGTGAATTGTATAAACTAAATTGGCCATAGTGTATGTGTGTAAATCAGTGTGTATGGATGTTTCCTACTACTGGGTTGCAGCTGGAAGGGCATCCGTTGTGTAAAACATATAAGTTGGCAGTTCATTCTGCTGTGGCGGTCCCTGATGAATAAAGGAACTAAGCTGAAGGAAAATGAATGAATGAATATTTATTAATATAATATATAGTAATATCTCAGTGATATACTATAATAACACTGTAGTTTGATCAATGGCATTGACATTTCATCATAATTTATATGGTATCACTACATTGTATTTCATTATTTTACAGGTGAGACAAACCAGAGATTCCCCATTTCTACAAACCATAATATCTAGCTGTTTTGTCACTCAAGATGATGAATGATAATCACATTTGAAATGCATGCGGATTTCAGTTTACAGCATTTCAAACCAAAATAAACAATGAAAACATTGAAAATGCATTTGACTGATCCGGGAAGGGGCAACTAATCTCTGCTAATGCAATCCAAACATGCGCCACATTTCTTTACACTGCAGCCCACGTCTTTCCATTTCCATGTCACTACTTTCTGGCTTTCATCTAAAGATAAGACAGCCACAAATCCATATATTCGATAAGGCTCTATGTCTTTGTTCCTCCCCCCCCCACTCCCTTTTGTCTTTGAGAGTATAAATGCGATTCGTGAAGTGAAAGTTGTACTTTCAGGAGAGTGTTAAAGTTAGACAGTCATGCTGTCAGCAGAGAAATTGCTTTTTCATAAACAAACTCCTCATCCTCATAAGTCTTCCAACGAGTCAAGCGCATGCACACACACACACACTGCCCACACTGAGTGACTCTCCAGATGGTGCTGTGAAAAGTGCTTCAGACTTCAAAAAGCTTGTCACATTGCTCATCAAACCCATCATATGGATTCTCCAATTAAAACGAATTAGCTGCATTTCCTCCCTATTCAACGGCGGGTAAACACCATTAGCATTTGTTCAACTGGCCTCGGCGACCCCTCCGTTGCTTTATGCAGCATGATGTCATTTCATGGTGTCAGAAAATTAACAGCGCCAGAAATCGCAATAAACACCCTTCAACTAGCACAATGCTAACGCCAATCATTGCCGTCTTAGCAGCCAGCTGATGAACTGTTGCAATTTGCAGAACATCTGTTCTATTACAAATCACAAACCCACAAACTCTGCATTTTTCCAGGCGAAATCCCATTTTCAAGTTCTTGAAAAGTTTACATATACTCCCACCATGCAAATAGGATATTATTCTCGCGTTTCATACTCGACACATCTATCTTTCTGTCAGATTCCGGCTCTCGCGGCGCAGCCTATGAGGTGTTTCGATATGGAATAATAAGGCTGGAGTCTGCTTTGCCCTTCAAATTATTGATGATGTTTTGACTTCCCTGATGCAGGTTCATGATCTTTTATTAAGACTGTTGCTGTCGGCGATTCCGGTGATAATTAAAGATATTTAGGCATGGAGGGAAAAAAAAGCACACGTCTTATGATGGTGGGGAATAATATAGCGGCAGCCATGGGCGACTTCCAGAGATGCTTTTAGGTGTTGTTATCACAGTAATGTAATTGAGAGACGTTTAGTCTGGCAGAGAAATAGATCTATAACATCTCATTGGAAGTGTATGATCCTGCCTACAGTACATTGGTGGAGTGCTGCAAAAACATCAGGATATGTACTAGGGATGCAATATTTCCAAGATCAGTTATTGCTTAGGGGGGACCTATTATGCAAAAAACACTTTTATAAGGGGTTTAAACACTGTTGTGTGGTAACAGTCTGCAAATATAACCAGCTTCTAATGAGACAAATGTATTCATATATATATATATGTATATATAATTTTTTTTTTGTAATTACACTTCATAAAAAACATTCTGCAGAAACACTTTGATTGACGTTCTCCCTTTGTACGTGTCATCAGAGGGGGAAAGCCCCGCCCATTAGTGATGATCTCTCCATCATTAGCATTAGGGTTGGGCAATGTCAACCAATTTGGCATTGTACGATGTCTAATGTGAAACATCGCGATGGACAATGGCATCGTCGTCGTAGGCAGCGGTGAATTAATTATTTATGAGTAATTAATTAATTCATAACAAATTAACTATTTGTAGCCTACAGTTTCAACTACCTGACCCGCATAGTCTTTGTTTTACCCATAAACCAAATCATAAATAAAGATAAGTTACACACAAATTACCACCTGTCAATCAGTTTTTCTCTGGCATGAATAGGCAGAGTGATCTACGTCGTTATAATGGCATCGACAAACTTGGTTGGTAAAAAAAAAATGCACAACCAACAGTATCTGAGGTTTTCGCTAAAATTACTAAGTACAAGCTTGAAAGCCAAAGATTGAAGCAGTGTACTGACCCGCTGACTTCCCGGATCTCAGATGAGCGCATGACAGTGTGCGTGTGTGTTTGTGTGTGGTCACATGATGTGCGTTTTCAGCAGTATAGTGTGGACGGAGGGCTGTTCAGAAATGCTAGATGAAACGCTGGTTTGGATGTGGATCACTTTCGTTCTAAAATCCCATTTTAAAACTAAGACATATTAGTGTAAACGGGGCCTAAGTGTGTATTTTTTGCGATTGCACGATTCATTTTGAAATGAAACATTTTTTAATGCTATGTTTACAAGATTTACTCTCAGAACTAAACTGTACAAAGAACAAGGAACCGTTTTTGGGTTCTGGTGTAAATTTTCTTAACTATCTGACAAAACTGGCAGCCTGACTTTCCAGTTTTCACTGACTTTGCAAAATGATGAGCTGTGCTAAAGTGAATGAAATCCTCCAACAGCAGGTGAAGACCAAAGGGATTTTTCAGCCTTTTGAGCTGGACATTCCCATACTGATTTCCAGAATATCGTGTCTGTGCAGTGTCACTGAGATGTACCTGGAACAACGTATTTCAGGTTTTTTCAGAAATAGAGGCACAGTCAAGTATTTTTTCTTGGGTCTTGGTTTATTTATAAGGTTTTTATTTATCTTCTTGGACTAGAGCAGATCATTCAGAATGAATTTGGGGTCTTCCTAGTAGAAGCAGATTTGGTAATGCTGCAGCCATATGTGAGGATCCATTTATCTGTTCGAGGAATCAGCATGGCTAAGTTAGATGTGGTGTTCCTCTGTTGTTTTCAAGTTCATTCAAACAGGCATGAGTTTGACATATTGCAGTCATTTTATGGCCGTACATTCCTGCACCAAAACAACAGTTTGATATATGAACTAGTTAGCAGCTGTCGTAGCCGGTGCATGTCCTGTGTTTGTACCCAAACTGATGCGTTTGATCTCTGGAGATGCATTAGGAAAATCTAGAGCACTGCTATTTAAGGTCTGTTCACACTCATTAGGCAAACAAATGCTCAGTTGTCGAATTCTTCATTTCAGTGTTTGAATTAATTATATATTTTTTTTTTAAAAAGTCTGTATTTGCATTCTTGTAATATATATATATATATATATATATATATATATATATATATATATATATATATATATATATATATATATATATATTTATTTATTTATTTATTTATTTATAGGCAGCAGTTGCCATATTGTCATATGTAAAGTACTGATGTAAGGGTAAAATTAATTAATTGAATAATTAATGCTCATTTATTTATTCATTCATTCATTTATTCATTGTTTCTTTCTTTTTATTTCATTCTTCGTTCATTCATTCGTGGTTGGTTGGTTTGTTGGTTGATTCACTTGTTTGTAGGTTGGCTGTTTGTCTGGTTTGTAGGTTTATTCGTTGGTTTGTTCTTTGGTTCATTTGTTGGTTCTTTCATTGGTTTGTTTGTTGGTTGGTTTATTCTTTCACTGATTCGTTTGCTAATTCGTTTGCTGGTATGTTCGCTGGTTTGTGTGCTGGTTTCTTCATTGGTTGGTTCGTTGGTTGGTTCATCAGATGGTTTGTTGGTTCATTCATTGGTTTGTTCTTTGGTTCATTTGTTGGTTCGTTTGTTGGTTGGTTGGTTCGTTCATTTTTTAGTTGGTTGGTACATTGTTTTGTTGGTTGGTTCATTGTTTTGTTGGTTGGTTGGTTGGTTGGTTCGTAGGTTTGTAGGTTGGTTGGTTCTTTCTATACTGTGAACATGAAGTTCCTAAGTTACAAAATAAAAATGATCTTTTACCTTTATTATTCATTGCTAAATTAAACAACCTATTATTATTATTATTATTATTATTATTATTATTATTATTATTATTATATATTTTTATTATTATTATTATTATTATTATTATTATTATTATATATATATTTATTATTATTATTATTATTGTTGTAGGTTCGTTAGTTGGTTGGTTGGTCGGCTGGTTCGTAGGTTTGTTCATTGGTTTGTTTGTTGGTTTGTTGGTTGGTTTGTTTGTTGGGTGGTTGGTTTTTTGGTTCGTTCGTACACTGGTTCATTGGTTCATTTGTTGATTCGTTCGTTGATTTGTTTGTTGATTTGTTCGTTGGTTCTTTCGTTCGTTGGATTGTTGGTTGGTTGGTTTGTTCATTTGTTTGTTCGTTGGTTTAATTGCTGGTTCATTGTTGGTTGGTTAGTTGGTTGGTTGGTTTGTTGTTTTGTTAGTTGGTTGGTTTGTTGGTTGGTTAGTTAGTTTGTTGGTTAGTTCGTTCTTTCTATACTGTGAACATGAATTTGATTTAACTCCAAGGCATTTTCACCAGTTTTTTTTTTCCATGAAAGAAAAAACATGAGCTACATTTTAAACAACACATCAAAATTTCCATTTCTTCAAATGAAAAAGGCTAAACTGCAGATTGGAAGGTGGAAAAGTGTGTGAATGGGTTCGTAAGTTCAATAAGTTGGCATAGCACCAAAATGACCCTATTCATGCAGGACACTGAAGGGAGCTGGTTTGCCAACAGCACTGCCAATCAAAGTGTTGTCCGAACCCAAATCCATGCATTTATAAAATAAAAATGAAATTCGTGTGAGACAGACAGGAGAAGAAAAAAAAATAGAAATAAAGAGGATTCCCGGTGTGCCATGATCGATAGAGAATGAAAATGCTGATCACATCACTGCACGTTACATCCAGGTATCTCAGTATAGGGATGGCGAAAACAAAATGAATAATGAATAAACACACATACAAACGCTCACACTACACACACACACACACACGCACACGCACACACACACAAGACATTTGCTCATTATGGCAGAGGTGGCTTGACAGTGGTCACAGAGGCAAGGCAGACAGACAGGTGTAACATCTGGACAATCTGTTCCTATAAACACATCACTTTCTGTGTCTCTCTGTCTCTTTCCCTGACAGCTGGGTTGTGTTTTACCTGGCCTGACCCACCGCTAATGGGGTCTATAGCTGCCAAATGCCAAACACACACCCTAACACATGCCAACACTTTGTTTCTTTACTTATTCATCCTTATTCTCGTTCCTTATTCTGTTTTTCTGCCGGATCAAGTAGCTGACATCTGCCGCATCCAGATTACCGGAGGTGTTTCTGGATTTGTACGTGAGCCGCAGAATCATATACTGTAGGTAATGTGTTTGCATGGCTGTTCAGACGTTCTCAAAGTCAGCGTGACATTTCAAAACATGTCAAGATGTGTTGCTTTAGTTTAATTTTAGCTTGTTTTGCTACTGTATTCCATCCTTTGTTTTAAGTGTATTCATGTGATTTTGATTTTCCTGAGTTTTCTTGTTATGAGGGAACTTACTTTTACAAAAACTATGAAACTATAACTCTAGTTATTTGTTCTATCTGGAGAGGATCAGGCTTGTTTTTAAAAGCTTTTTAAAATTCTGTTGTAAAAATGAATGGACTTTTTACATCCAGAACCTGACTATTTTGATCTGTTTATAAATCACATGACCCTGAAGACTGGAGTATCTGATGCTGGAAATTTCACTTTTTTACATAAATAAAATTAGGGATATACATCAGCAACCATGTCAATATCTGCCAATAAATGCTATTTTTAAAGGGTCTGTAAAGTTTCAGCTCAAAATACCCATCATATTATTTATCATACCTTTCATAATATTGAAATTTTCAGTCTGATCACATTGCTGTTTTTGTTGCCTGTGCCTCTAATGCAAATTATCTAATTCTCCCCGCCCTCCATACTCACGTGTCTGTCAGAGTGTGTCCTCATCTGCTGCGTTAGATAAACAACACAGTGACGCACATTAAGGAAGCAGATCTCTTGGAACGTTTGTGAGAAATCCCTCAGTAATAACTTTCCCAATGATTATTTGATGTATTTGTTGAGTTAAGTCAAGCCTTTCTGCAACAATGAGTCACACACCACAGGGTGCACGTTTAACTTTGCACTGTTTTTGCACGGCAAATGCGACAGGATAGATGTTAATATCCACTGCTGTATGGTTATCCGTTATGGATTGTACATTATGTTAATGTACAAAATAAACCTGATTTAACATCCACAAACCGGGATTGAAGTGTCTTCTTATATAATTTTCCTGACCTGCAGCTGTGGAAATGAGTTACTTAGTGATTTTACCATCTTTAACTTTAATTATATTTAATTTAATTTAATTATAAACATGCACTGTTTTAAAAATGTTTTAAACTTATTCTTGATCACATTTGATGATGATAATGGATGATAACTGTGAGCTCAAAAGATCTTTTAATCCCAGTTGCTTTGCGCACGTCCTGGCTTGTGGATATGATTATATGAGTTACTACGAAGACACGTTAATACGCGGCTGTCAATCAATTTCGTGGGCAGGGAAACCGCACTCCTACGTCACATTTTGGTCGGTCTCAAAAATCCTATTTTAAAGTCAGGAAATAATAATAAAAAAAGAGTCTTATTGTCTTTATATCATCCCATTATGACTGTAGTCACACTAGACCTGCACACAGTTCTGTCCAAACAGCTGACAAAAGATGATTTTGATCATAGGTGCCCTTTAGTATTTTTGTTATTGGTTCAATAGCAAAATTTGTTTGAAATCTTTAAGCTGATAAATGATGTATTTTTTTCCTGTGGTTGAACCACTTCAAATTCTTGCTGCCTGTCGCTTTTTAATTATTTTACTGGTATTTTGATGGTTACTATGCAATAGGCTTATGTGTGGGCAGTCAATAGGCATATTGTTTCCCAATTGATTGTATCTTTATAGAAATATTTATCTAAAAGAAAATAGCCATAGAAATTTATATTTATTTTAAAAAAGTTCAGAGATCAGTTAAAGCTTTCCTGCAGTCAACATAAAATAATAGTTCACTCCACGTGTTTGCAATCGTGCAGAAAAATTAGAAACATTTTGTCTCCTTGGATATATAAGGTTCTATCTGCGTTCTGAATGATTTTGAGATATTGAGCTTCAAAGTTTTTGCGTTCCATATAGCAAACAGTATGTGTGTAACATTTGTTTTTTAAATAAAAAGTCATAAAATGTAAACAACTTATAAAAAACATCCCATAAATAAGTTGTCATTTAATAAGAATATGTCAATAACTCAATTTTGACAAAAAAAAACCTTATAATTCAAAGGTGACGATTTCTAATTTTATGTATTGAGCTGTATGTCAGCTATTGACATTCAAATGTAATTTCGGGCATCACTATCTAGTCAAAAATGTTATATCAGCGTATTTCTAAATAAAACCTGACAAAATGAAGATTAAAAATGCAGTAATAAACAATAATTGGCCTCAATAATTCGCCTCAAATGGGAAGGTCGCTGGTTCGAGTCCCAGCCGGTCCAGTTGGCATTTCTGCTTGGAGCTTGCATGTTCTCCCCGTGTTTGCGTGGGTATCCTCCGGGTGCTCAGGTTTCCCCCACAGTCCGAAGACATACAGGTACAGGTAAATTGATGAACTAAATTGGCCGTAGTGTATTTGTGTGTGCATGTGAGGGATTTTCCAGTACTGGGTTGCAGCTGCAAGGGCAACCGCTGGGTAAAACATATGCTGGATAAGTTGATGGTTCATTCTGCTGTGCCCAACCCCTGATAAATAAAGGGACTAAGCCGAAGGAAAATGAAATGAACAGTAATTCACGTCTCCTCTAAAATAACCAATGTTTAGGTGGATATTAGTTTATAGAAGAACCATTTTTAATTTTGTGAGCTCGTTATAACAAGCAAGGCCTTAACAAGAAAGGTAATAAGATGTACAATCACTGTGATAAGTCTGCTGTCTATGCAGAAACATTGGTTTACTTTTTTACCTCGTGAAAATAAAACAATGCGTCCTACATCCATTCAATTACATTACAATATTGGGTTACATTAAGGTGTCCGCAAAATATGACTTCCATGTCATCTGAGTAAATGGGCTTAACCAAAACAGGCAAGCAGGCTGTTATTACCTCTTTCACACATAAAGTATTAGTCACAAGTAAATGTCACCTCAGCGTGGCATTCTGTTTCCCAGCTTTAAGTGCAGTTTGCAGGTGGAAAGACTGAAGCGTGCTTGGCTTTGACTTTTGCCATCATGTACATCAGTTTGTAGAAAACACAATTATCTCATTTAGTCTTTATTCGTCAGCACACAACAATGTCAACCTGCAGTCCGTCCCTCATCTGGCCCGAAATAAAACAGAAATGTGCGAGCGAGAAATATGAATACTAATGCGGCTCTGCCAGGAACAATTAATAGCTAGTAAGCATACGGCGACCTAGCCCTCTTTAAATATGAGTGTTTAATTAGGCTGAATTATTAATTGGGGCTTTATCATATCTCAGAGCAGAGAGGGGGAGAGGAAGGTAAATGGGTTTTAAACTAATGACTGCTATAGCAGATATTTAACTCCACTCATTTTGACAAGACAAAGCAGATAATAATGTTATAGCGGCTCGTGAATTATGGACTCGGTCTATATAAAGCGATGCATTAGTCTCATCTTTTGAGGATGAGGTTGAGCCGTTGCGTTCGTTTAAAAGGCCATCGCTTTAATGACCTGGATGGACATTTCCGGAGAGATTGTGGTTTAGGAGGGTGTTTATGGGAGACCTTGTGGTCGTCAGTGCTGTGGTTTTTTTAACAGTCTGTTGATTTATATTGAGCACCTTTGGTAGTGGTGTGGTAGGCCCACTCCTCATGGTTGTGAAGCCATACACCAGGGGTCACCAAACTTGTTCCTGGAGGGCCGGTGTCGTGCAGATTTTAGCTCCAACCCTAATCAAACACACCTGAAAAAGCTAATCAAGGTCTTACTAGGTATACTTGAAACATCCAGGCGGTCCAGGATGTCTTGAAGCAAGTTGGAGCTAAATCCTGCAGGGACACTGGCCCTCCAGGAGCGAGATTGGTGACCCCTGCCATACACAACAAATGTGCTATACAAGTACACATTACATTACGTGTGTTGTTAGTGGTGTTTTACCTCTATATTTACACTGTAAAAAATGCATGTTTCACATAATCGATTATTGTTGGGAGAACATTAAGGAATTAATTTAACTTATTAGTTTTTAAAAAATTAAGTGGATTGCACATAAAACAATTATGTTGCCCCCTACAAAAATAACTGAAGAATTGTGTTGTTTTAGCTCATTTTAAATAAGTAGTTTGAACAAACAGCAATCGTCATTTTTTGAAGTGTAAGAGACTAAAGGCTGGTTTATTCTTCTGTGTCGAGTGATCAGCGTGACCCACGGCGCGTGCCTTGCGCATAGTCGTGCATTTATACTTCTGCATGCTGTTTGTGTAGCTCAGCAATAACACTTCCTAAACACTAGCTGTGTTGAGTTTCTTCACAGGTGTTTTGTTTTTTCTGAACACTACAAGTAGCTTAAACTTTCTCATTCAGAGGAGGGAACAGGCAGACGTGCAACAACTTTAACCATAAAGTAAACACAAAACAAAAGTTTCCACCTGGAGCTCCTTCAGGGAACTCGACACTTGCAAACACTCACTCCATCGGGCTCAGCACCACCCACTCTCGGCACAGCTACCAAGCCGACCAATCACAGAGCTTGCGATCCGCGTCGTTGCGATGTGAAGTT
Organism: Danio aesculapii; assembly: GCF_903798145.1. Taxonomy (NCBI): domain Eukaryota; kingdom Metazoa; phylum Chordata; class Actinopteri; order Cypriniformes; family Danionidae; genus Danio; species Danio aesculapii. The sequence goes on along the minus strand of NC_079448.1, from coordinate 44,574,414 downwards.
ACATTTTTTGAGAGGTGCGCATCAATGTCGACATCAGCTACGACGAGGGCTATGTGACCACACAAAGGCTGCGCTGGGGCACAATCATACACTTGACGCAGAAGTATAAATCAGACTTTACACATAAACTTTAGCGGTGAAGATCTTCAGGTTGATTTTCTTGACCACTGTTTGTGGTCAATGTATTTTAGCATACATATTTCACCCAAACTGGAAAATTGTGTCATTAATTTACTCACTCTTCACTCATTTGAGACCGGTTTGTGTTTCTTTCTCTTTTAAACACTAAACATTTTCTTTAAAATCTTCATCTGTGTTCAACAGGAAGAATAAAAACTCAAACAGGATTGAAACAAGTGAAGGGAGCAAATATATGAGTTTGTTTTCATAGTTGAGAAACTGCACTTTTAAATCCCTTTAAGTGCAAGTGAAAAAAATACACCAAACACATAAACATTTCCTTTCACAGTCTGACTGTCAGTTGTTCACAAATCCTGTTGAATAACCACATAAAGCTAGACAGATAACATTACTTATCCTTATTAACTTATAACGTGTAATCTATCTTTCCTGAGGATGTGCGTCTGTTCTGCATGTGCTCCAGCATGCACTTTTTACGGAGACTCGCATATAGTTTAAAAACGTTTTTTCGTCTGAATGACATCTGAACTAATATATCTTGTCAAAATATTAAATTATATATATATATATATATATATATATATATATATATATATATATATATATATATATATATATATATATTTATATTGAATTTTGCATAGCTTAGACAGGCTTAACATGTAAAACAGCTTGTTTACGAACCCAACGAAGACATGTCCTATTAAACTGTACAGTACTCTACAAATCTGAGGTAAGAAAATAATGGCTGCATGGCGGTGCAGTGGGTAGCATGTTCACCTCACAGCAAGAGGGTTGCTGGTTCGGGCCTCGGCTGGGTCAGTTGCCATTTCTGTGTGTAGTTTGCATGTTCTCTCCGTGTTCACATGGGTTTCCTCCGGGTGCTCCGGTTTCTCCCACAAGTCCAAAAAACATGTGATATACAGTAGGTGAAATGAGTAGGGTAAATTGTCCGTAGTGTGTGTGAATGAGTGTGTATGGATGTTTCCCAGTGATGGGTTGCAGCTGGAAGGGCATCCGCTGCGTAAAACATATGCTGTAAAAGTTGACAGTTCATTCCGCTGTGGTGACCCCAGATTAATAAAGGGACTAAGCCAAAAAGAAAATGAATGAATGAAATAATTTATTGGAATTTAATGTTAATTCTTTTTTTTTTTTATTGTCCTTGAACAAATTAAAATTGTATATACTTTGTTGAAGTCATTATTTGGAGCTGGCATGTAAGGTAACAGAATGAATCAGGATGTTCTGTTTATGTTGCTGCTATAGACGCATGTTAACGCGATTTAAATATGAAATGTATTATAATTACATTTAAAACTTAGCTCAAGCTATTCCTGTATCTGAATCTTATGTTGGTGCGATCTGTGAGTGAGTGACGAGTGCTTGTATGGTTCAGTGCCGTGCATTTCAGTACAGAACAAGCAATTAAACTAACAGAAACATTGCGTTATTTGGAAGGTAGTTGATAAAATTGTGCCTTTTCTCCTTTATTATCAACAAATGGATTTATTGCAGTCGTATCAGCAGCCCAGCACATACATAATTATCCAATTTGTGAGAGAATGTAAAAGCATTGAAATATATTTTTCCTCCCACTCTATTGCCAGGCAGCATCTAAATGAATTTGGGTTTGTCGTAAAGTATAATTAATAATGTGTTGATTGAAAGAGTGTGTTGTTCTTGCTTACAGTATTTAACGATTATGATACTATACGTACTATTTTATTTTCAATTAACATTTTTAGTTTCTTGGTTTTAGATTATGATAATCAACAACCTGTTTTATTTTATTATCAGTTAATTATATTAAAATACTATTAGTTTTTGTAATGTGGTTATAGAATTTGTCTTTTTTCATTAATTTATGTTTAATAAACGAGTGGTTGGTGTTTTCTTTTATTATTTTAGTTGTTCGTTGAACTGTAGGAGTGATGAGAATTGTTTTCTTGACAACCAAACCGTGAGCCCATACAGGTTGATTGAAGCTCTGTTAAGTACATTCAATGTTAAAATTCCAATAGAATAAAGTTATTTTTTTGCAAATTATGCAAAAATTATGCAAATCATACAGCAAACTAAACAAGTGGAGTAATTGAGCAAAAACTTTTATGTTAACTGGTATTTATGTTTATTTAATCTAAGTATTTTGAATTAATACAACTTAAGGGAAAACAGTGTACAGTGAGTACGGAAAGTATACAGATCTCCTTCAGTTATTCACTCTTTGTTACATTGCAGCCATTTGCTAAAATTGTTTAAGTTTATTCAAGTAAAAATTAATTAAAATGATTTTAGTAATCTACAGGGCTCTTCACCTACTGTAGCTTATATCTTAAATAAAATAATCTGATAAAATTCAAGGGTAAAATAAAATAAATAACAAGATAATATATCTGTTTTGAAAAGGAATCTGTTATATAATTAATATGCTGCAATAGAAAACATCTTTATATAAATGTTATCAGTTTATAACACATCATATCATAAATCAGATGAACATTTATCATTGCATGAATCAAACCCATTCTGAATTCTGACACTTTATTACCATGTTTTTCATGCATTGCTAATTCATTATGTAACACTAAATGTATATACGTGGGCAGAGCTATGGAGCTAAAAAAAACGTTATTAACTTGCGTCTTCACATGAGTTGTGTATTTGTGTAGTTAAATTCTGCCACATCCCTTTACACACACATTCTGTCATCACAAATCACCAAAAACTATCACTGAAAACAAATGACTTCATGTTGCTTTTTTCCAAATTACGCTTCTAGGCTTCATTATGTATGCTTTGAGAGTAAAATGTCTTTGATGTGTCATAATATTGCTCTTTTTGAAAATTATTTATAATTAATCATGGTAATCTAAAAGTCACAACTTCAAGGTGTTGCGAGTAAAATTTGTCTTGCATATCAATATCAAACATGAAAGAAAATGTATCATTAATAACACCACGCTGATGAATCAATATTCTGTCACTGTGCATGTCGGAGCAAAGGGAGAATATAAATGAGTGTTTTTACTGCTTTTTTTCTTTTGCTAGTCAAACAATTATGACATCTGTTTGATCAAAGTAAAACATCTGAAACATAAACAAATAAGAACATCTCCTTCACAACAAACACATTTAACCGTAATCGTTAATACTAGAAACATGTTCTGACTTGCAAATGTCTTAAAGGGGTCATGACATGAGAACTCAAATTTGCCTTGATCTTTTGATATATCAGAGGTCTTTGTTCTATTAAAATATCCTGCAAGTTTCAACCCTTAAAGGGCACCTATGGTGAAAAATCTACTTTTCAAGCTGTTTGGACAGAAATGTGTGTAAGTATAGTGTGTAAACTGTAATATTGGGGTGAAATAAACACACCCAGTCCTTTTTTCAAATTTAACAACATAAAAACGGTGGACCAATTGGAGCGGTTTTCAGATCGACCGCAACTTTACGTAGGAGTGTGGTCCCCCCGCCCACCAATATTGATTGACAGCTGCGCGCATTAACATGTCCCGGTAGTCACGTGTATAATCATATAATCAAGACAGGACGAGCGCAAAGCAACCGGGAATAAAAGGTGTGTTCAGTTCGCTAGGATCGTCAATCATCATCAAACGTGATCAAGAGTGAGTTTTACATGTTTAAAATGTTTTAAAACAGAGCATGTGTGTAATGAATCACAGCGATTCACTTCAGATGCACTTAATCAGCACAGCCGCGTGTCAGAACAATTATAAAGGAAGACGCTTCAATCGCGGTTTGTGGACGTTAAATCGGGTTTATTTTGTACATTAACATAACATATAATCATACAGCAGTGGATATTACCAGTATCATGTCACAAATGTTTGCAAAACGAGTGCAAAGCTTAACGCTCTCTCTCTCTCTCTCTCTCTCTCTCTCTCTCTCTCTCTCTCTCTCTCTCTCTCTCTCTCTCTCTGTGTGTGTGTGTGTGTGTCTGCTGCGCTATGTGTGTGTGTGTGTGTGTGTGTATGTGTGTGTGTGTCTGCTGCGCTATGTGTGTGTGTGTATGTCTGCTGCGCTATGTGTGTGTATGTGTCTGCGCTATGTGTTTGTGTCCTCGCTGTGTATGTGCGTGAACTTTGTAACGACATTGTGTGTGACTCATTGTTGCAATGCCACAAAAATGCATCAAATACTGATTGTTAAAGTTCCTACTGTAGTATTTCTCACACACGTTACGTGAGATCTGCTTCCCAAGGCAGCCGAGGGTGGCGATTGCTGACAGGCACGTGGGAACGGTGGGCGGGGAGGAATAGCCTTAAAGGGCCAGTACAAAAAACAGCAAAACCTTTTTTCCTGCTATAATATAGACACTTCAAACAGCTATAATAAATAATCTGATGCGTGTTTTGAGCTGAAACTTTACAGACACATTCTGGGGACACAAAAGACTTATATTAAATATGAAAAAAGGGTAACCTATGTGCCCTTTAAATTGTCCTCCATTTGTATACCCTATGATGCTTTATGTAAATTATGGGAGTAACTTCTGTTATGAGCAAAGAGTAAGGTGTTTTCAAAACTGGGTACAAAGAGGTGTTATTATTATCCTCACAGTTCATTCACTGAGTATTAAAAGACTAATTAGAATTAACTAATTAATTAAATTCGAATTAACTAACTAACTAATTTCTGCAGACTGAATGAATAACCACAAAAAACCAACACAATCTTAGGGCAGTTCGTAACTTTGAAATATATATATATATATATATATATATATATATATATATATATATATATATATATATATATATATATATATATATATATATTTTTTTTTTTTTATTTATTTATTTATTTATTTTTTTTTTTGCAGCACGATCTCACAAGGAACTGAACTATTTTACGTTTTTGTCAGTTTAGTGGCTAATTCGTATGAATTCGTACAATCTCATTTGTACAATTTAGTATGATCCAAAGATGTGCTATAGGTGAATTGGGTACGCTAAATTGTCCGTAGTGTATGTGTGTGTGTATGAATGTGTATAGATGTTTCAAAGTGATGGGTTGTGGCTGGAAGGGCATCCGCTGCGTAAAAACATGTGCTGGATAAGTTTGCGGTTCATTCCGCTGTGGGGACCTCGGATTAATAAAGGGACTAAGCCGAAAAGATGTAAGCCGAAATGAATGAGTGAATGACCTACTACTTCTAGTGAGATTCTGAAGTGTGCATCTGATGGGTGCTACGCTATCTCATGATACCACGTGAGAGAATTCATGAATGGGAGTGAAGCGACGCAACTGTTGCGGATAGGTCACGTGATAATGACAAATGGTTGTATGTCTGAGATTCATATTACATTCATTCAATATAGAACGTACTCTGGTCGTATTGATCATGTAGTAAATTCAAATTCAAGTGTAGTACCTACTCGAGTAGTAGGCCAGTTTGGACACTGGCTAAGTTAACAAACATTATCACAAATATCATCACATGGCAGCAAATACTTCTTTCAGCTCGCACTTTCCCAAATCCATATTCAGGCTCATGTTCAATCAGTCTCACTCTTTTTTCTTTCATTTTCCCCCGAAGCTTCTTTAAACAGTGGATCACAATGTTCTACCCATAGGCATTTCTATATTAATCCCTGAGTCTGCTGGCTGTGATTGGCTGAGCTGTTAGTACCGGGTCGCTCACCCAAAGTTGGAAGCATGATTTCAGGCAACAGGAGAAAGATTTGGTAGCTAAGTTACTGTATTCTTCTGCTGATATAGTTTTAGAGATATTATTTTTAGGTCGAAAACTTACAGTGCTAGTTTTAACAGCTTATTTGCATCACTGTGTAGAATTCAGGAGGATCTCAGTATCAGCAACAAGTGATGATTTATCTTTGATAGAGCATTTTTTCTCATTTGCTTTTCTTTCAGAACATTTGACTGCAGACATTTTGTAAAGAGGCTCAGTGTAATCGCAGAGGATTTTGCCGAAAGACAAACCTGTCAGCTGTACTGAATCTGACAGCAGCTGAATCAAATATGAAAGTTAATAATGTCATAATGCTTTGTCTGTAAATGTCAGTTTTATATGTATAATGTTGTAAAAACCCTAATACACATACATGTGTTATAGAAGGAGAAGGGGGAATTTATACACATTTCAATGCTTTGACATTAACCAATCAAAGCTGGCCATGAACTTTACATGACTCATGTCTTAACATTAATTTCTAGTTTATTTGTAAAGCTCTTTTTACAATAATTATTGTTTCACAGCAGCTTTACAAAAGGTGCACATTACTGCATTACAATCAGATTAAGTTAAAGTTACAATTAAATATAAGTTAGAATATATAGGCATAGTCATAGGCGGAGAGGGTGAACAAACTCCAGGGTAAGGCTAATATATGCGCTTATGTGCATTTATTAAATATTTTAAAAATTGTTAAATAATTATTTATTAAATATTTATTTATTACTGTATGCAGTTTCAAAAAAAATATTACTCCTTTTATCACTATTACCATTAATATTATTAATAATAATTATTATTATTATTAATATTAGAGTGATTTCTGAAGGATCGTGTGACTCTGAAGACTTAATAAAGCTGAAAATGCATCATTAAAATCACTGGAATAAATTATTAAATTAAATAAATAAAGTACTTTTAAACAGATATTTTATAGTGCAGTAACATTTCAGAATTTTACAATTTGTATTGTGTTTTTGATTAATAAATGCAGCGTTGGTGAGCAGAAGAAACTTATTTTAAAACATTCAAAAATCCTACTGACATCAAACTTTTGCCTGTAGTGAATATAATATTAATAATAATATAAATTATATTATATTATATTATATTATATTATATTATATTATATTATATTATATTATATTATATTATATTATATTATATTATATTATACATTAATGGTAGCCTTTTGTCTAACAAACAAAAATGTGTTTGGCATGGCAGTCAATATAAATATAAGCCACTGCCTTATGCAGCAAAATTCTCCTTTTAGACTCGGCATTATAAGTGTTGTCTTTGTTGTTAAATGGCAAAAATGTGTCAAGAATCCGAAATCATTCTCTTTTTCACGAGGCCAATCGAAAACCAAACTTGTAATTCAGCAATAAATATTTGACCTTTGGAATGTAAAAGTCCAAACGATTGCCTAAACAAGATCACTACACTATAGTCTAGATTAAATTACAATGAAACTACCAATTTCATTTAGTGATTAAAAAAAACAAGTTAAACCAGTGTAATATATTATTATACCTCTCTCGTAATACTCATTTGTCATTCTATTACTGTGTGCAGTGCTTAATTTGTGAATTGCGAGGTCCCGGAACAGATTGGGGTAACAGATCTGGCATGTTACCTGAGGATGGAGAGGTGTCGAGCAGGAAAGAGGAGATGGGGTGGGGCGGACGAAAGGGAGCAGGAAGGGGGTTGGGGAGTCGCAGAAGAAAGAGGAAGTGAACAGCGGACAGGGGAGGAGGGGGATCAGTAAAATAAGATGCTGGATCAGATTTCAGAGGTGCCGGATCCACATCCAGCATGTTCCGGCAAAAATTAAGCCCTGCTTATATCATTGACTAGCAAATCAGAATTGTCCGCTGGCTAGCAGTTTTGGTTTGGTTTACAGAGCTGCTGTGAACTCCAGTCAAAAACAGCGCTCTTCAGTGCAAAGTGCGCTTTAAATTTGATTTACAATACAAATTTTGATTTACAATAGCTTCTAGCAATTTTTTTCTTTGCTGCTATCTCCGTGGTCTCTGACCAGGGGGAGGCTAAGCCTTCCCCAGCCTTACACACGCTCCGTCTATGGGCATAGTTAACCTGCAGTTTTATTGCATATAGGTGATCTCTATCTGTGCATGTTTTTAAAGGAGTGTATTAAGTGTATGGGTTGTCCTTGAAGTCCTCTATGGTTGGCATCATTTCTTTATCTCTTGGTATGTGTTGTCCTCGAGGTCCACATTGGTTGGCATCATCCCTTTACAGGTCTTGTATCACATCAGTGGCGCTGCACAATCTCTCGGGGCCTCGGGATGAGTATCCTCTGGTGGAAATATAGAACAAAGAAAGTAGTTAGCGTAGCTGCTGTTCAAAATGTATTTGAACATTCATTCATTTTCGATAACAACTATTTTGATGGTCCATTTGAGTATTAGACTGTCTGCTTTATATCTGCTGATACTGCTCCTTTAACAGACATTTAACTGACTATAAGAAACTTTGCAAGTACATGTCATCTTACACTAACCCTAACCCCAACCTAACAGTCTACTTATAATCTAATGAGAATTAGTTTGCATGTAGATGCAATGTAACTTAAATTCAACAAATGGACCATCAAAATAAAGTGTGATCTCATTTTCTTATTGGCTTAGTCCCTTTATTAATCTAGGGGCACCACAGCAGAATGAACCCCCAACTTATCCAGCAAGTTTTATTCAGCGGATGCCCTTCCAGCTGCAACCCATTACTGGGAAACACTCTCATTCACACACATACCGAAGCACCCAGAGGAAACCCACGTGAACAAGGGGAGAACATGCAAACTCCACACCAATATGCCAATTGACCAAGCCGAAGCGCGAACCTTCTTGCTGTCAGGCGACAGCACTACCCACTGCACCAACATGTCTAGTGCATTAAGACAGGAGGAGTGTGTCCGACAGGTGGTTGTCAAGCCCACTCACCTGCATGGAGCAGACTCATACAGTTTTGTGTGTATGCTTTACTAAAGAAATAGGTCTTTAATCTGGTTTTGATCTGAGAGAGTGTGTCTGAGGCTAGGACATTATCAAGAAGGCTATTCCATAGTTTGGGAGCCATAAATGCGAAGGCTCGACCTCCTTTAGTGGACTTTGCTATTCTGGCTGAAATTCTGGTAAAATCAGGCCGTTTCACTAAGAGAGTCAGGATGAGGGTTGAAAATGACATATTATATATATTTAAATAATTATTTTTAAATAATTCTTATATTTAGGCATATAGTGTATATTTTTATGTGTAAATTACTTTATCAACATAAGTCATCCTCAAAGAACACATACATACAAATCCATGTCAGGACCCCCTTTAAGGCAGAAGGATGACATCTCAATCTTAGGACTGATATTTGTGACCCCTCATGTAGCAGTTCTCTGCGTCTGGTGACTGTGTGGCCCTATGTGTGTTCCCGTGAGTGTATGTGTGTGAAAGTGACAAGCAGAGGTGCTAATGGTCGAACCACAGTGATCGTTTCACACCTACGCGACTTGCCAAGTGACATTTTAGCAGTCTCTCACTTCTCTCACACACTGCTCGAACCGCAGCTAGTTTTGTGCTCTATCTTTTTCTGACTTTGTGAGTTTTGCGTTCATGATGTGTCTGTTTTAGGTTTGACCCTCAAAATCTACTGGATTAAACGACTCTCTACATCACAGCAGCAATTGTCCTTTTGTTCTAGAAAACTGTAAGTCAAAATATGCACACATACAGACACACATTACTTGGTTCACTTCTCGGTGACGACCTAATTTACATGGAATCATAATGAGGGGAAATTGAATCTGTGCCTCTGATGACCTTATAATGGCCCAGTAAGTGACAGATCTGGTGTGTGTGTGTAGATAGAGAGCAGGGTGTTTTGTGTAGACATTTGATTGACTTTCAACTATTCAGATGGGAATTTTATTTCATGGGTGACGTCTGTAAATGAAAAATCTCCATACTCCTCAGTGATTAACACTTGCTTGTGGATAATATAAATTTGCTGTGGATGTATTCGGACAAGTTCGGACCTACGTGTCTCACAATCACGTAGCTCCTCCCCTTTTAAAAAACACCCAATTGCATTTTTTTTATTTAGCTCTGCCAGTGAGAGTAGTTGAGCTCAGCGCATTAAATGCAATGCATTGTGAAGCATCTTGAAGGGGCGGGACATGCCAGAGAGCAGAGAGCTTTTGATTGGTCAAGATTTGATGAGAACCTGTAGTTGTAGCAGCTAATGCTTTCATATGAGGCTCTTGAGATTAGCAGAGAGTCTTTAGAACACATGAACATTAAGTACCCACAGATATGGAGTTAAATCAAATAATTACTGGGTTTATTAATTTCCATCTTCGGTTTATTTGCCAATACATATATAGCCAATATAACTTTCAATGTGGTAAAATAAAATGTAAAGGTACAATGTGAGCGAAAAAATGGTTGCTCTCATCACCTCTGGCTCTGCTCTCGGAAACATGCCAGTCCATTCTCATATGCACTTACGCGCCGTAGCGTCACATAAATGAAGAAGAGCCACTCATTCACATGATCGGTTACCCCAATGATCAAACATAAAACTTATCATTAAGATATTTAAATAATTTCTGAAATGAAAATAATTTGATTAATTATTAATCAATTATTAATATGGCACCTACAGAAGTATGAGGTGATGTGACTAAAACCGTTCATTTATGCTGAAGTGACAAACTACAAGCTTTATATGTTTATATCATTCTTTTATCCTCTAAATTGTGTCACTGTTTTGGGGCACACTAGCTTTTAGATATCCTAAAAACTAAAAATACTGATACTTACATAAAAAAAATAATAAATAAAAATTTGTGTGATGGAACCTTTAATTATTATTTATGTGGGTTGTCAAATCTACTAGTTGAGAATCTACTTTACTGCAAAAGTATACCTGTAACCCTGATTAAACTCATGCTAGATTAACACAGGGCTTTGGCATCAGCACTGGCATGATCATCATGGCAGCAACCAATGACATTTTACCACAACAACAAAACCAGCTAGTCATTGATAAACAGAGTACATAGACACAAACTTTCTAGAACAGTGTGCATTTGTTATGCTTGAGATACAACAAAGTACAAACACACAATGTGTTTCAGTGACCAAAAAGCATTTACATTTAGGAGCCTTTTTTCCCCAAAGCGAATCAGTAAGTAAGTAATGTGCATTTATATAGCGCAATTATCGTGTATGGCCATACACCCAAAGCACTTCACAATCATGAGGGGGTCTCTCCACACCACCACCAGTGTACAGCATTCACTTGTATGATGCGACAGCAGCCACAGGACAACATCACCAGTGTGCTCACCACGCACTAGCTATAGGGGAAGTGGACAGACAGTGATAGAGTCAATTCAGTGGATGGGGATGATTGGGAGGCCATGATGGGTAAGGGCTGATGAAGGGAATTTGGCCAGGATACTGAGGTTACACCCCTACTCTTAAGAGAAGTGCCATGGGATTTTTAATGACCACAGAGAGTCAGGACCTCGATCTAACGTCTCATCCGAAAGATGGCGCACACTGACAATCCCCCCAAACAATCCTGCTAGCACAGAGACTCGAACCTGCAACTTTTAGATCCCAAGTCCAACTTTCTAACAATTAGGCCACAGCTGCTCCCACATCTTTATCCAGATTTTGATGGCAAGTAAATCACCACATGGCCTCAGTGTTTGTTAAAAACAGTAGGTAATTTGGTCTGGGGTTTTTAAGTGCGTCATGAGAAGAAAAAAACATCAACATTATGGATTCTGTTGGCTATAAAATAACTACCTACTGCCTGTCAATAGTGAACATCCCCTACGTCCCCCTGAAAAAACAACTACCATTCAAATAGGGCTAAAGACCTCTAGAAGAACTCTATAAGAACCATTTTTTTACCCAAATCGTTTCCCTATTTTATTAGAACTGTTATTTTCTTCGGCTTAGTCCCTACACACACATTTAATGTTATTAAACTGTATTATTTTATTAAACATTCTTATCTACAGGGAAGGCTGTATTACTTTAGGACCTAATCAAAAAACACTATTTGGGACATAACATTTTTATAACAACTTCATACAGTAAGTGCTGTGTGGTAAAACTCAAGGAGAAAGCTTCAATAACATCTGCCTGTTGAGATTTTACCATGTCAGAGTAACCGCGTTTAGTGGTTTTGGAGAGAAAATGAGAGGTTTCTTTTGAAAATTACTGTTGTTTTTATAACATTTCACCAGTCTCTGGGACCACAAATATAAAAATAATAATCTATTTCACTAGAAGATGAAGGATTTTCATCTGCGTTAGAGCTACTCATTCATTTCCGTTTGCAACCAAATTGGTGTACATCATTTGAATTGACCTTGCAGCTGGCTTTATTTATTTTTTTAATCCAACAGTATATGTTTTTGTAGTTCTTTTACTTTAATGCTTTAGTAATTTCAAATATTTATTGTATTGTAGTGACTTCAGTGGATTCTAGTTCACCTAAAGCTTACATGGGACAGGATAGGGAGAGGAAATTCTACATTTAAATAACTATGTAACAAAAGTGGTGCATCCCAATTTACCTAATTATATTTATTTGTTTATTTGTTGGTTGATTGATTGATAGAATTGCACAATCAATACCCTTTATGTAAATCATTCTTCTGACAAATCTGCCTTATTAACTCTTTATTTTTTGTTTGTAATTTTGATCTGAATCCACCTTTTGGACCCTATTCACAAGAGTGTTATGGTGCGTTTAACGGTTAATCATTCATTCCTTCATTTTTTTTTTGCTTAGTGTCTTTAGTACTCTTGGGTCACCACAGCGCAATGATCCGCCAACTTATCCAGCATATGTTTTATGCAGCGGATGCTCTTCCAGCTGCAACCCATCACTGGAAAAATCCATACACTCTTATTCACACACATACACTACGGACGATTTAGCTTACCCAATTTATATTGCATGTCTTTGGACTTGTGGGGAAACTGGAGCACCCGGAAAAAACCCCACACCAACACGGACAGAACATGCAAACTCCACACAGAAATGCCAACTGACCCAGCCGAGGCTCGAACCAGTGACCTTCTTGCTGTGAAGCAATTGTTCTACACACCACGCCACCCATTTAACAGTTATCAGCATATTAAATACTTGAAAGTTGTTAATATTTAGATGAAAAAAAAAACATATTAACATTTATATGTATGTCTTATAAAATATTTGCATCAAATTACAAAAAAACAAAATGCCGCTTGTGTGAGCCATTCGAAAAGTAGCGTTAATAGACAGGACAGTAAATTTGACATTGCTCTCTCTTCTGGTTCCTGTTATCACAATTGCTGTGCTGCAATTGTGATCTCACACAATTTTTTTCCTATTTCTGAAAGTCTTGATAACACCATTGTGGTGTTTCTCTTTTATTATTTAAGTTCATATAATTGTAAAAAAATAAATAAATAAATGCTGTACTCTCCCATTCACTGAGCTCCAAGTTTAGCCAACTATGAAGACTTCCACTATTGAGAAAGTCGGGAATGTGATAAAAGTCCAATAGCCAATATAGTGTTGTCTATACCTTTGGGATACTAATATGGGATACAAATGATTATAATAGAGCATCATCAGGTTCTGGAAGTAAAATAAGTTTAATATTCCATAAATGTTCTCCATAGGAAAATAGGTTTAAAAAACTCATAAACCTTTAATGATAGAAAAGTGTCCCAAAATCGATCTTTTAGCTTCGCCCAATCCCATGAAGCCTTGTAACCGACATGTCCATTAAAGAGCCCCTATTATACATTAAAAAGGGTCATATTTTGGTTTTGGGGGTCCAACAACAGACTGATATGCATGCAAGGTCAAAAAACACTTTCATGGTCTTATAATATGCATTTATGTTTGTCTCCCAGAAACTCCCATTTGATTCGTTCAGCGATTCATTTGTTCCCAAACCCCTCCTTAGCACGATGCTAATCTGCGCTGATTGGACTAATGACAGTTTGTTGTGATTGGCTGTGTTCAGCACGAGACTGAGAGAAATGCCCACCAATGTCAACAATACTGAAGTAGTCAGAGTGCAGAGTCTATGTGTGAGCATACCTGCCAACATTCCCATTTTTCCCAGGAGTCTGCCGTATTTCAGACGCATCTCCTGCCCCCCTCCCATTTTGTTATTTCTCCCAGAAAACTCCCGTAATTTCAAGGCGTCTGCTACAGTGTTCTTCTTCTTTGCTACTGTGTTTGTGGGTGGAGCTGGGGGTTTTGATTTTCCCAGGTTTGCGCGCACAACAAATGAGTGGGGCTTAAGTTCTGTATCCACGTCATGCCGGCACGGCCAAAGACTCGTTATTAAGACGATTCATTTGAATTCTTTTATAGATGAATCAGTCATTTTAAACACGGCGCACTTTCAGATTTAAGCCTTTGCTGGATATTTCACTTCACTAAGAGCTGTTACACACTACATGGATGGTCATTTTCAAAAACCCATTATAGGGGCTCTTTAACACTCACTTAAAAATATACATCAAAATGAAAATAGAGTGAAAAAGGTGTTTTTTTTTTTATTTTAGAATTATTTACAAATACATTTATTTTTCATCCACAGTCTGTATTCTAAAGTCCTGTATCTAAAATCCTATTGCATCGTCATATAAATTGTTCCTGTTGCTGTTTAGATCTTTGTTAGTCCTGCAAAGTTCGGTGTGAACTTGAAAGACAGCAAAGGACGCTCCACGGTAATGGAAGTGGCTCGTGTCTTATCACCCACTCTCACCCACCCCACACGTGTGTACGAGAAAGATTTATCACACAAATGAACCTGTGAAAATAACTTTCTGCATGACTACCATCTCCGATCACAGCCACTGTCTTCTCTCCTGAAAAATGGTGTTTTCCAGCGCCTAGACGTAAATACACTTAGCTTTTGGCTTTCTTCTAAATTCTCTGCACAGTTCACAAGGACCAGACTCTTTTTCCTGAGCTCTGAGCCTTTCAAAGAAATTTCTGAATGCAAAATAAACTGTTAATCTGTCAGTCACGACGCCCACTTGTGCGCTCGCAGTCTTAACCTCACCCTCCATGCAAACCAACTAGAGCAATGCAGCTAGAACCGTTTCCAGAAAACACCCAAGGCTAAACGTAACATTTGCTCTCTTTCACATGCACAAATACCGCCAAACACACCCCAATTAACTACCGCACACTGTACCCACACATTTATATGCCTGAATCAACCTTTCCTTCAATGGTTCACTCCAAGCCAGAGGCAAAAATCCCCCTCGAAAGCTTCAGGCCATTCAGCCATGACGTTCTGGGGCGCTGCTGGTCAGTTATATACGAGGGGCTGCGGATGTTTGGGCTGGCCAAGGGGACTGTGGATCAGAGGCTACTGGCCTGCCCAACCAGCCGGAAAACTAGCAGCACGTCTGCTATAGCATGGGGCCGCTGGGTACTGGAGCCAGGTGTGAGAAAAAGATGTCATGCTCCAGAGGGCAAGCCAACTATCTACAACACCCCATTAACCTACTACTGAGAGGAGAGGGACAAGGCTGATTCCAAGTGAAAGAGAGGGAGAAAAAGAACGAGAGAGTGCAGATATGGAAAGTGAAATTCCTCTTTGGGAAGAAGGATACGCGGCTGCTGGTTGTTGAGGCTGTTTGTGGTCAGGGGCTAAGGGACAAAAGAAAGCACAGAAGCAGAGAAATTGACAGCTGGAGAAAAGAGCAACAAAAAGAAAACATTGAGGAGATAGTTGAGTACAAAAGGAAAAATATATATACTAGATAGATGTTTGGAAGTCGACTTATATGTCATTAATGTCGACTAGTCTCTGGTGATGTCATCAATAAAACACAAGATGCAAATGTTTTGCAATGTAGGGATATTTTTGCAGTTTTACCCCAAAAATGACCAGTCTGTCTGATAAAGAAGAGCTGGAGTCGGGGATTCAATTAAAAAGGAAGTTTACTGAAGATAGTTTGCAGTTTCATCAGCAGAAGCTAGCTTCAACACTTGCTAATGAGTCCATAGGCCTCTTTGCTTACAATCTCAAAACATCAACAATCAAAGAGTTCAGATGCAAGACCCTCTAAATCCATTAGACCTCTTTTCTTGGAAATGAGCATTTTCTATCAGGCTCCTCTGATTAGGTTTATAGATAATAAAAAGGTTATTAGCTAGTAAGTAAAATAGCTTTTTTCATAAATGTTACTTTAGACAATTCTTTGGTTTTTAACAAGGTAAATTTCCTTTTGCGTCAAACCCAGCTAAATCCACTTGTGCTTTTTTTGTTGCAAAAACCTCTAAATCCACCTATTTGGACAAGACATTGTAATTAGTTGGAAAAAACTAAAGATGCAATTAGAAATTATTTTACCGAACATAAAACACATTACTCAAACCACCTAAATTTAAAAATATATAAATCTGTCAAGTACGTGGCGGTTCATTCTGCTGTGATAAACCAGGAAAAAAAGCAGAAGGAAAATAAATGAATGAAATCTGTCAAGTAAGTGCATTAGTCAATAACATTAAAATTAATATTATTTAAATCTTAACAATCTGTTGTCAATTCTGATTTTTGGGATTTAGATGTAATGTAAGTAGAACAATGTAAACATTGCAAACATTGTAAACTAAGCTTGTTAGATTCAAATAATATAGTGTAAAACATTATGAAACATCAATATCTGCATGTGCATTGTCCATTAATATAAAAAAGCTTGTCAGACATAAGCCTGGTTTATACTGGAGATGGTGCATGCAATGCATGTAGCTGTGCATTCATACTTCTGCGCGCTGTTTCTGTTGCTCTGCAGTAACACTTTCGAAAGGCTAGTTGGCAGTGAGGTGTTTATGTTCCTCGGTGTCGAGTTTCTTCGCTGGTGTTTTGATTTTTCTGAATGTGGTTCAAACTTGCTCATTTTGAGGCAGGAACCGGCGGATGTGCAAAACAACTTTAACCATAAGGTAAACACAAAGCAACAGTCTCCATCCGGAGCTCCTTGTAAAAAGTTGACACTTGTAAACAGTCGCTCCAACGGACTCGCGTGACTCTCGGTGCCAACCACACTCGTCAGCGCTTCCAAGCCGACCAATCACAGAGCTTGCGCTACGCATCTTTGCATTAGTTCAATTTTTTGAGAGGTGCACGCTAGCGACGCCAACGGCTGCGGCGAGGGCCATGCGTCCTCGTGTAGGCTGCGCCGTAGCATACGTGTGTGCTTGAGGCAGGAGTATAAATCAGCCTATATAGGTAATATGAATAATGTATAGTTTTATGCATTATATTTATCTTTTAAAAATAGCTTACATTAGCAAATAAACACAAGGTAGGCCTACTGGGCAAAAAGACGAAGTCTCTCAGACAATTTTAGAAGCTGTCATTCATTCATTCTCACCATACTTATGGTCTCCTGTTGTATCCTCATAGCATCCACGTGGGAAAAAAGAACGGCATCTTAACTTTGTCTGTCGTGAAACACAGTTGCTGTTTATTGTATAGTAAATCGGACTCATTCAAAGTAGTGTCTCTGCGCAAAAAAATCGATATGAATGCTTGCTACGCTTCCGACTGTACAGTGTGTTTTCTTTTTCTTATAATACACAGAGTTTTGAGGTTTGCCATTCACTGACAGTCGGACAGGCTCACCCAGTTCATCAAACTTCATCTTTTAAAATCTAAATCGAAAGCGAAATAAAACATTCTCCTCATAAAAGCCGGCATATCAGCACACTGCTATATTGAAAACAATTGATTCGATTCACGCCTTCTGATTGGTTCTCGGGATATAGCAGCTTTTGCTTTCAAAGAGAAGTGGCGACTAGCGGCTTTTGCCAACAAACTGTTATTTCTGAATGCGCTGACGCTGCGATTTTAGATGATTTGAAGCAAATCTATTTGTTGATGGTGTATACATGCCTAAAGCATTCACTCAATGTCATTATCTCATTTTTGGCGGAAGTGACGTTTAGCGGCTTTTGCATCTGAACTCTTCAATTATACTCTTACATAACGTCATTAACTGTGTCATACATATAGGTGTTTTAAAACAGATAGATTTAGAAAATTTCTATGTGGGTGTGTGTGTACGATTCTGAGTGATATCTAAATATCTCAACCATACAAACGTCAGACATCCACTAGGCTGTTCAGAGCTAACCCTAGACCTGTGAAAGGATCCACAATCGAATAGAACACACGCACACTTAAAGTACAATCTGTTTCCTACCCAAAGTTGAGTGTACTCTCAGCCATCTTTATCAAAACTGGTTAAAAGCCTGTATAATCTACATCCAAACTGGCAGCTTACATAAAAAAGATTTAACTTTAAAATATTTAACACTTAAAATGGCAACTATAATTTTAATCATAGTTAACACGAAGCAAATAACAATATAAACAGTTGTCCCCAATTCTTCAAAAGTTCATGACCTCTGACCTGGCTGGGTAGATCCGGAGGAAACAAATCATTTGGTATACAGAAGAGCAATCACACACATATTCCAGTTTTACACTAAAGTAGCATGACACTAAGGTATTAAGGCTCTTAAACATTCAACTTAATATGATCCATGATCCAGGATCATTTAGTTTTTCAAAAATCGTCTGAGACTTGTTGTCATAGCAACAGTTCTGCTAGCTCAAACCTGCTAGGGAGCAGGTTCATTTCTTATAAACAGGATTAGATCAGGTTAGTTCAAGCAAAGATAATACTGAAAGTATGTACCAAATGCTGATAATTTCTTACAGTAGTTATACACTTGGGAAAATAGTAAATATATTTTTTATATATAAAGTTAAATATATATAAAACTTATGCAATCTGCACTCCGAAATAAAGTACAAAGACTGCCACCTGGTGGTTTAAAGAGAAAATTTATTGATATAAATTTTTTAGATACAAACGCATACATGCACAATATTCGACTTAAAAAAAATAAAATAAATAAATAAAGGATAATTTATTCTTTATCCCTTAATTTACAGTCATGCAGGTGTTTTGACCACTAATATACCAGTGATTTGGTGCTTCAAAAAAGTTGCAGACACCTTTAGCGATATCAAAATGCTTTTTTGATGCTAAATTAATTTATAGTTATTCCTTACGTTGATTAAAAAACTTTAGTATGCCTAGGCTACTATAATAAAGAAAATCTTCTCTAAATGTAGAACTAAATACATTGAAATGCATTGAAATGCATGATGAATACTCTTGACACATGAAAGTGTAAAGCCTGCAGCTCACAACAAATGTGGAAAGTTATTGCGTGTCATTTTTAACAAACCGTTTACTGAAAATTTTATGTAAATTTGCTCACATGGATAATTTAATATTAATCAGATGATGTGCTGTGCCATCAGCCAATCGTTGCATTGCTGATCATGATCGATCGATCTGTCCTTCACAACACACGCTGCGATCTCAGATCAGTTTATCCAGACATTTTAATCTTATTCGAGAACTTGTTTGAAGAACCAAATTAGCCAGAGATCAGTTATCAAAATTAAAAGATTCAGGATCTGCCAAATCATTTTAGATCATTTAAGCGACGTACGAAAAACGGACCCCTGGAGCGGACTTGTGTCCTGGAGCGGACATCCATCATAAAAATCCACACCATTAGCAACATGCCACAGTTTGCGATTTATTTGCAAAAAAAAAAAAAAAAAAAAAAATATTAATATATATATATATATATATATATAATATATATATATATATATATATATATATATATATATATATAATATACATATGTTTGTTTGACAGCTCATAATTGGAAAAAACAATGCAACATTACAAATTTTTGTGCAAAAAAAGGCATTTCATTTTGTTAATAACGTAGCATTAGCACACAAGTTTTAGTTCTGAACAAATGCAGTCAAGACATTTATGATGATACATTCCACTAACAATATAACAATAACAGATATTTTTACATAGCAGATACATACAGTAACACACAAAAGACAAAGGCTGAAGCCTACTTAATCTCAGAGTCCTACTCAAGTCAGGAATTTTCCATGGTTACTGCTCATCTTGGTTATCACATGTCTCCTCACTGCACATCTTCACCACATATACCTGGAATGCTATGAAGTTTGCCGTGGTTGCGCATTTCACGGTTTCTGCTCATTTCAAGGTCAGCGTCTACACTTTGCATAGTACAACAGCCAGTCACATTACTTTTACAGTGTTGCGTAAACTAGAATGGGGAACCATGTTTCAGGACATAGATATACATTATAACATGCACTAAGCCAGTTCAGCGAATAATTAAAGGATAGGGGAAAATACAAAATACAATTTTTTTATTTAAATGCAAAACTGAAAAATTCCATATGCGGATTGAACCATGAAGGTTGTACTGAATGAGTATTGCAGTACTCTAATTTATATATAGGTTATCAGCTTCCAAATATGAATTATTATCAGTTATTGGACCAGATTTTCCACATTGAGGCTATATAATGTCAATTATTTTACGACATACCTGCTGACAAAGCAAGGGAACTTCTACTCTAATTGCTATCTCATGCAGAGATAATTAATTTCCACAGGACTGTAATTATTTACATGCTTATTAGTGAATTGTGGGTTATAGAGTAAATGAGAATATATATATATTCAGTCGGAAGGATGAGAGAACAGAAACTTATTGTAAGAATAATCTTACGGAGCGGTGCATGTCACGTCTGCGCAGCCATTGCCGGAATGAAGCCTTCCGGTATAACAGACACTTCTAAAACAGCAGCACAAAGAGGAGAAATCAGTGCGTTGAGGATCTGTCCAATGTATTATTAAACCTTTTCTCATTTAAAGTTTCAGGTAGGCCTACTTTGTGTGTGAAGAGCAGATAATAACTCTCTCTACTCCAGTGTTGTAAATGCGATCTGCTGGTCTAAGACACAGCGCAACATGATTTTAAAACAGCAATGATCTCCATGTTGCAGGTCAAAATGAACCCATTTAATGCAAAACTAAATGCATTTCTCCATCGATTACTTGTATTAACAGGAACAGTTAGTCTTGGAGAAAGTTTTTCGAGTTGTCATGAATGCGACACGCAGTTTGAATTGTGAATGAATGGAGAATGACTGACAGGCGCAGCAGAGGGAAGCGCTGAAGTCAACATGAATTTAACCATTTGAATATTCATCTGTACTTCACAATATACTATAGAATGGCATCAAAACATTTAGAAAATAGTAGGCCTTCATGACAACTTTATAGTGCCTTTTAATAGGCTACCTTCATGGCTTTTGTTGCCTTATTACACAGAGTATAGCGCACGCACAAGATCGCAAAATTACCCGATCCAGCAAAAATATGCGGCATCGAACCGATATCCGATCCAAGTATCGGGATCGGTGCATCCCTATTCATTACTGACATTTTCATGGTGTGTGTCATACTGCACATATACCACCTGATAACATCAAATCCAATCACACAACATGATATTTTTAATGAAAAAAGAGAGACATGGGGGTATAACAAAAGATAAATAGATACTTAAAAGGTCTCATCTCTTCAGGGTTTGACGTTTTGTGCATTCACAGTTGCTCATCTAAGTTCTCAACATAGATTTGAGTCAAATATGGACAAAACCAACTGTTTGGGTAACAATTAAAAAAATGTTAACAATAAATAAAATAATAATTTAACCAACAGTTGGGTGTCTTCCATAGTCTGTTATGTATCTGTTGTTGATATTTGAAAGTCATAATAATGATGCAACTTTGACCTTTTAATTTCCACATTTGATGCTTGGCTTTTATTTGAAATGGTTGAATTGTGTTTGTTGTTTGTTCATTGTTTGTTTTTGAAAATAAAAACCCACAATAATAAATAAACAAACACAAACAGATAAACAAACAGACGAAGAAAGAAAGAAAGAAAGAAAGAAAGAAACCTTGTATGTATCTGTTGTTATTATTCGGAAATCATAATGATGCAATTTTTATGTCTTTGTATTTCCACATTTGATGCTTGGCCTTCATTTAAAAGGGTTGAATATTTATTTATTTATTTATTTATTTATTTATTTATTTATTTATTTATTTATTTATTTATTTATTCATTTTTTGTTTGATTATTTATGTATTTATTTGTTTGTGTATTTAATTGTTTATGTATTTATTTATTTAAACAGTTTAATTTAGTATGTGAAGTTTCAAAGACTCAAACTCAACGAAATTTTTATTTAAGATTCATCCGCACCAAGGTTAGTATAGTTAATGAAAACGAACGAATAAACGAAAACTAAAACTTTAAAACCATTTTTGTTTGCTAAAATAAAAATGAGTATTAAAAAAAACTAGAACTGAAACTGTAGTGTGTACATACAAAACTAACTGAAACCAACAAAAATTATAGCAAAAACGTCCTTTGTTTTGTCTTTGTAAATGTATTTAATTCCTAAGCTTACTGTGTTTTAGAAGTACATTAATTTACTTCGCTGCGAGGTAAAACACACGTTTTAGATGCCATTTATCAAAATCAGGTTAATGAACTGATTCTTTCACTATATTAGACCAGTCACGATACTGAATTTTGGTACTAAAATAAACAAAAAAACCCATCAATTTCCCGCTAATATTTAAGCAATGTTGAACGCAACACCGCTGATTTGCCATAATGTTCACCGATGCTCAACAGAAATGACTGTGATTGGCCGTGGAGGTCATCAGTTCACCGCAGTTCACCTCTGTTTACCAAGTGCAAACACAGACGAGCGATCCCAATCCACTGATCACTCGACTGATCTTTGCAGCTTTAAACACTCCAGTGTTCGTGTATCTGTGTTTGTACTAGGTGTCTGTTGAGCACTGGTGAATACTATGGCAAATCAGCTGTTTAAGAGTGTGCTCAGCGGCGCTTAAATGTTACCGGGAAATGGCCGTTTTTAAAACTTAAGTAGTGGGACAACACTATTACAGACAACACGAGGGTGTGCTACACAGGACTGCATTGTTTTATCGCTCACCAGATTACATAGGCTAAAGCAAGCAGGGAAGCCTCCAAGGTGTTTACCTGGTGCCATTAACTGAAGCCTAGGTGGACACTCTTAAAGAGATTGTGATGTTTTTAAATGCCTAATATGCTTATAATTGTTTAAATAAAAACTAAACGGAATGAAATTAAAGTGATGCTTACACCACATCTGTGTTTTGAAATCATAGTAAAAGCTGGAAGTTTGTAGTTCACAGCATGTTCTTGCAATGTTTACAGTGCTGATCCTATACGTCCGGGTTTCTTCCCACCGCAGCCTCACTTTCGTGTTTTAAAATGGCAGTCGCGTGAAATAAGCGTATTATAACCTTAGTCCACACCTCCACTGTAAAAATCTCTGCTCTGATGACTTTTGATGTTGAAAATTCAACCCTAGGAAGAGTTGCTGAATTTCAAGATGATTTTTTTTTTTCTGCTGTTAAAATAGTGATCAGTTTTTGACCTGCAAGTCAACAGAAGACAACATCATATGACTCCTTTAAAACCATATTTACATTTTAACCCAACAGTTGGGTGCTTTATTATTTCATGTTGTGTGTCATACAGTAAATATAGTGCATACAATAAGCACTACCATCCAATACCACAATCACATCCAATTGTACAGCATTTTCTCGAAGTAAAAAGAGCATAATTGCACTCAAATGAGAGAGAGGCGGAATTAAAAGTGACAAAGGTAATAGAAGATCCACAAAGAAAGCATAGAAAGATTTTAAATCATTCGAAAATTCAGTATTCCAGAAGCAGCAGCAAAAAAGAGGCAGTGATGAAGAAGTCATGATAGACTTTGTAAGAAGCGTAGCACCAATTTTTTGTAAGATGACAAGAGAGATAAAGAGCCATTCAGCATGCCTATTTGGAAACGACGAAATGAGAGGGTATGTTTGGGTGGCGAAAAAAATGAATGAGGTATGGAGAGAGGATATAAAGGAAATGTGGAAATGTACGCGCGTGGTGGTGAGCGGGTGGCTGTTAAGTTGTGGGTGGGAGCCTGTTTATAGGGCTGTCAAGTGAAAGTGGTCTCCGAATGAAAACCAACCACAGAAGGAGTCAGAGAAAAAGACAAGTAATGCCAAAATCCAGCGCACACACACAAACATGTTCTTTCCGTAGCCGTGGCTCATCTGAGTGGGTGTGGGTTTGAGTTACAGTCACGGGGGTCCGATTTGACACGTCTTAGTTACATATGGTTAGCAGCGCAGTGTACAGTAACCGTTGTGTGACAACATTGGGAAAGCATGACAGAAAAGCAGCATGGAGAATCTGCCTGCTAAATGGAGTGACAACAGACCAGCCTTGCTCATTGTCATGCCACTTTGTGTACTGTGTGTGTGTGTGTTTGTGTGTGTGCGTTTACTCAGTCTGCAAACCTCGGATCTGAGTCAAATATGACTGCATGTCAGAAAGAAAGGGCTGGTTTCTGGTGCCCTGCAACCCTGTCTAAACTCGAATGCTGTCAGTGTCGAGGTGAAATATCATTGCTAACGCCCCTGATGCTCTTTTCATATCTGTGATGTCATTATTTCTTCTAGATGCATGATTTTTCTGACACGTGTCTGCAAACTTGCTGTGTGTCGCAACAACACGGGGCGAAGGAAGTGTTTTTTGTTGTTTTTTTTCTGGCTCGTTTTTTTTTTCCTCTTTCGTTTCTTTCAGATTTTTTCACCTCCATGTTTTGGTGTCTCTGGGGTCTTTCCTTTGCTGTTAGGAGTTAAGAGGTGCTGTTTATAGAACAGAATAAGGTTAAAGCGAGGATGACAACATAAGCAGAAATCTGTGGTAAGGTGTGTGGAGTTTTATTTTTATCTACTCTGGTACTCTGGAGTTTAGAAATCTATCAAATTGTGTCTTCAGAGGTGTTTTTTAAATTTGTGTTATGTTGATTAAACATTGTGTTTATGTTTTATATGTTTAACTTGTGTAATTTGTGTTGTCTTCCTTAGTCTTGTATGTGTCAGTTCATATTCGAAAATCATAATAATTATGCAATTTTGACTTTCATTTCCACATTTGATGCTTGGCTTTTGTTTGAAATGGTTGGATTTATTTATTTATTTAAAATTTATTTATTTATTTGTAAATAAAAAACACAATAATACTTAAGCACAAATAAATAAATAAATAAATAAATAAATAAATAAATAAATAAATAAATAAATAAATAAATCTTGTATGTATCCGTTGTTCATATTGGAAAGTCATAGTAATGATGCAATTTTGAGGTCTCTGTATTTTCATATTTGATGCTTGGAAATTTATTTATTTATTTATTTATTTATTTATTTATTTATTTATTTATTTATTATTTTTTTATTATTTATTTATTTATTTATTTATTTATTTATTTATTTATTTATTTATTTATTTATTTATTTTTATTTTTTATTCATTTATTTATTTAGGCCATGGTAAATGGTAAAAAAATAAACATAATAATAAATAAATAAACACAAATAAATAAATAAATAAGTTAGAGATGCTCTGATTGATCGGCCGGAGATCAGTATTGGCAGATAATCACATTTAATGACTTGATCGGTACTTGCTGATCTGGCCGATCTTATGAACCGATCACAGGTGTTTGTGTTAGTTAGAGCTGAGCAAAATATTTGAATGACCTTGCATTTATGCCTTTTTACATGTAAGAACTGAAAGATCTGTGTTTTTGACAATTTAACTAAAACCTGGCTGAAAATATTAGATACATTAAAAAAAGAACACGACATTTTAACATGAATATTTAAAATATTATTTTACTTATAATATTACAATTTACTTGTTACAATAAGCAGTAGTTTATAGACCTATTTCCATTTAGTAAAGAAGTATTAGATTTATAGGTGTGCATGTTAACTTCTTAAGCATCAAATATGCACTCCAAACTTTTTCTTGATTGAGACATGTTGAATTCTTCTTTCATCATTTGCAGTGTTTCCAAATGGCGCTGTTAGTCTTATAATTATCATTACTTATAGTTATAATATACTTATAATAAATTCTTACTTATAATGCTTATAAGAGATTTGTTTAAGAGATTATATGCAGAATAAATAAACAACTAAATAAATAAATAAATAAATAAATAAATAAATAAATAAATAAATAAATAAATAAATCTGTTATGTATCTGTTGTTCATATTCGAAAATCACAATAATGATGCTATTTTGATGTCTTTATATTTCCACATTTGATTCTTGGCTTTTATTTAAAATGGTTGAATTTATTTATTTATTTATTTATTATTTATTTATTTATTTATTTATTTATTTATTTATTTATTTACTTATTTATTTATTTATTTATTTATTTATTTATTTATTTATTTATTTTTAACACATGCATGCTCTTGGAAATGGTAAATAAAAAATAAATAAATAAATAAACACAATAATAAATAAATAAATTGGATTAAATTTAATTTATCAAATAAATAATGTACAGTAATTCCTTAGTAATTCAATGTAATTACTAAAATCTATACATATATATTTTTCAACTAATTTTGTATTTTTCAAAAATAGAGTATTATTGACATATGCTAGCAAATTGGTCCATAGCATTTAGGGATTCATTCTGTTAAAAAGTTTGAAAAAAAATCCTTTGCCAGATTATTCTGACAGTACTTTATCTCTATTCTTCATCAACTAAACTGTACTGTCAATGCTTAAAATTTAAAAGGATTGTTATAAAATAATTATTTATTTATTTATATTTTAATCAGATATATTTTTTATAAAAATAAATTATTACATGTATTTTAGCAATTGGGTCCATCCCATTTACTTATTAATTGTATTTAAAAAAAAATCCTTGTCCGAATGACAGACTTCATCACTATATTTTCATCTAAACATTAGTCAGCACTTAATATTTAAAATAGTTATAAATTCATAGTTATACATATACATTCCTGCAGAAAGATTCCTTTCAAATGTTTGTTCACTTCAAAAAAATGACTCAAATAAATCCAGAGTTTCCTTCTTCTAATTAAAATGCAGTCATATTCATGTCTGCTTATTTCGATATGCTGCTCTGACACAATATGAAGGCAGGAAACGCAGCTGCAAATAAGTCTTTTCTCGCCTACACCATGTCACATACACTGTACAAAAACCGATACATGTTTATTCTCCTCATAACATCATCTCTTTATGACAAACCCGTTTCAAATGCAATCCAAGATCAGCTTTATCTACTTTCGTCCTGTATCTGCGTTTGTTGTGGTTTTGCTGTACAAGTCTCAGAACCAAGTGCTTTTTGGTATTTTGGTGTTTGATTCGTTCTATTGGTTTAGCTGCGAGTGGAGCGGCGTAGTTCAGCTTGCTCTATGTGGGTGTGCATTAACAGCTGATGGGATTCTGGGCAGAGTTTGTAATTTCACACCTGACCACTCATCCACGCCACCGCTGGGCACTTAACCGAGCTGGCAGCCAACGACCACACACACATACACATATACGCACGTACACACACACCCAGAGCAAGTTTCCATGGACATGATGCTCCTTGAATGTTAGCTGCCCTGTTAAGTGACTGTTTAAATATGAGGTACAAATGGGGGCTGGTGTCATCATTGCTCACCGACATTAGAACGGCTGGTGGAATCGACGACAGTGATGATGAAGACGCTTTTGTATAATTCATGACTTGTTTCTCCTGCGTCTCTGCATTAACCTGCATTAATGTAACAGATCTCTGGAGCACTTTACTTGAAGGGGGAATTCAGAAGACTGCACTTTTATAATCGTGACATGACACGTGAATATGAAGGAGATTTAATGCATGCTTATGAGAAGTGTCATTCGCTATGTTAAGTCTTATTTAAAATTTTCTTTTTAAAGATTTTATTTTTGGCCTTTTTGCCTTTATTAAGTAGATAGGACAGTATTATAGACAGGAAGTGAAGTGGGAGAGAGACAGGGGGTAGGGACGGGAAATGTCCTCGAGCCGGGATTCGAACTCGGGACGCCCTTACTGCACCAAATGTCAGCGTGCTAGGCTATTGCACAGACATGTTAAGTCTTTTTAAATGCAAAGATTAAATAGTTTGAGATGTATTTATCATAATTTGATATTATCAAGACAACATAACTTGTCATAAATCTGTCATAAACATGACCATGGCCATTACACAATCTTAAAATAATTCTTCCTGCCTTGTTTTTTTAGTTGAAACAACTTAAACCAAACTGACTATTTTTGTTGGTCTATGTAAAGCTACATAAAATCTAGTTGAAACCTGATGAACTTATTAAATTAAGTTACAGTAACAAAAAAAAAATGTTGCCATGACTTTTTGTGATTTATTTTGTTTACAGTGTAACTGTGTAATGAATTTTAAAGCAGCATCATTAATAATGGTGGCTGAGAGAGCTTAACGTGCTGCAATTTAAGAAAACACATGCAATTACAAAAAACACCAGCAAATTAAGAAACGATCTTCATCTGTTTGTCCTCACAATGCATACGCATTAAAAAACATGCTGCATTTTCACACAACGCAAACAAATTAAAAAAACTCACTGCATTATCTCACAACGCAAACAATTCTTGAAAACGAGCTGTATGTTCTCAAAACACTTGCAAAAACATCAGAACACAATGGAAAAGTGTCAAGTGGACCCAAAACCGTGACGGACACTGCTGTGCTGTGATTATTGCTCAGTGAAGTCGTAGGTGATCTTTAAAAGGTAAGTTTTCTGTATGTTACATCATGTAACATCCAGATACTGGCTATACATGTATATATAACATGTATGTAACATCATGATTCCCTTGTCTTTTGTATTTTGTTAGCCTAAATAATCATAACCTACATAGCTGGATCTGTCATGTTTTAGGGTCTCCTTGAATTTTTTTTGTTGTGTTCTGTGTTATTTTAAAGTGTTGTGAGAAAATGCAGCGTGTATTCGTAACTTGTTTGCGTTGTGTGAAAATGCAGCATGTTTTTAAAAATGTGTTTGTGTTGTGAGGTTTTGCAGTATGTGTTCTTGTTTTATTTTGCTTAATTTGCAGTTAGTTAAACCTGCAAAAGAAAATATAAGCTCTGGTGGACAGTAACAGCCTCCGAAATTATATATATATTCAGTATATTTAGCGTTCCACATATAGGTAATTATCAATTAGTATATAACATAAATATCAGAAACGTAAACATTAAGTGCGCAGGTTACATTGTAACCCTGTGTCCTAACAACACGCTATGTGACAGATGAATCATGGCAGAAATTTAAATACAGCCATTCAGAAGCACAGAATAGTGCACTTAATGCACTCCAACGAAATGGTAAGGTTTATAATCTAATTAATACATATTGAACCTCTTTAACATTATTAAATGGACATGCTGAATCATGTGTTGGCTTGCACTGAGCCACAGTTCTAAAGTTTAATTTTAAATGGTTTATTTTATTTTCAAGATCTGAGGTGAACCATCTGCTGCTGCTTTCAGTGGTATAGCAATAAATGTCATGTAAAATGGCATTCAAACTCACATTATTAGCATTTAACACTGAATAAAGCACATGAGGTTTACCTGAGGTCATTATTGTCAGTTTTCTTTATTGAACAGTCGTTCAGCTGCAAGAAATAGAAGTCGTTTCTAAAATATACATTTCAGGTCTTGGTTAGGGCAAAGAATCCTTTTATTATGGAAAATATTCCTTCTATCACGTGACGTATCTTTTAATTTAGAACACGTTTTAAATCAGCCTTTGTTAGTCTCGTCAATAGGGCAATTGCTCTTGCGTGTGTCTTGCATGTGTTTTAAACCAGGGGTGCAATACCTAGTTGAACCACTGGGTGTCAAACTCACATACTGCATCTTTAAATTTTGACCATTCACCATTGGAAACTTAAAAAAAATAAATAAATAAATCCAGATCTGCTAAAACTGATTATATCTAATAGATAACAGATTTTATAAAATTATCATTAACATTCACTATTATATTTAGGGCAAAAGAAAAGCCAAATTTCCCCTTTGGTGTTTCGCATGAGAAAGAAAATCTCATGAGGTTATCATGAACTACAACTGACTTATTTATAACACGCTTAACTTGAATGATTGAATTATCATTTTTTAGGGATTTAGATTTAAATTTGTCATTCTTAGAAACCTCCTGTCCTGAGCTTTGATTCCATCCCATAACCTCTATCAAACAACCCCCACTCACACAGTATAGATGAATATGTGAAGGTCTCTAGGTGAATGGAATGGTGGGGAATTATAACTTTCCATTCCCAATGCAGTTTTTGTCTATTGTGTAATTATTAATTACCCTGTCTCTCATTGGCTCAACACACAACATCACTGGGGGACAATGAGAGCCAGAAAGCAGAGGACAGAGATAATGGAGATGCTAAATAATGAGGGAAATGGGTCCTAACAATGGGACATGCGTTTCAGAAGGGACGGGAACCTGAAGAAAGGGTCCGACATGAAGCATTACTGCGAGAAGCAGATGGGGGGACATTAAAAAGGAAAGCAAAAAGAGGATTGGGGATTGAACAGGGCATGCTGGAAAGAAGAGAGGACTGGAAAGAGAACTGGGTGGAGGACTGACTCTCTCTTCTCTTGATTAGAAGGAAGAGGCTGTCGAGCCCTACGTCGTGCATTGATTCTCGAGCATGATCAAAAGTGACACAAAAGTTTCAAGAGTGTATGTCCTTTGTAATCTTCTACCTCCTCAGGAGTCTGTGGCTCATTGTGGTGTGGGTGGTCTCTTGGTTGAGCCCACATGAGCTTGGCGCTGATATCAAAGAACTTCAACCTGGTCTGGCGACAGGGTCTCTGCTGTTGATCAGAAGTATGAAAAGACAAAAGAAAGATCTGAATTCTGCTCCACATGCATGAGAACTAAATATGAGCCCCTGGGGTAGAAGGTTCTTCTCTATCAGAAGCACAAATATTCTTAAAGAGGTAGTTGATCCAGAAATGTAAATTTGTTGGTAATTAACTCACCCCCAGGCCATTGTAGATGTGTTTTCATTCCTCAATAGAAAATTAAAGAAGAGTATAGGCTGGAAACATGGTGATTCATAAAATGCAAATTAACAGTTACTAGCATTTTATTAGTCACAGAAGAATAAAAAATTAAAATATATACAGTTGAAGTCAGAATTATTAAATCCCCTGTTTGCCCCCCAATTTCTGTTTAACGATGATTTTTCAACACATTTCTAAACATAATAGTAATAATAACTCATTTCTAATAACTGATTAATTTTATTTTTGCCATGATGACAGTAAATAATATTTTACTAGACGTTTTTATAGACACTTCTATACAGCTTTAAGTGACATTTAAAGGCTTAACTAGGTTAATTAGGTAAACTAGGCAGGATAGGGTAATTAGCCAAGTTATTGCATAACGATGGTTTGTTCTGTAAACTATAGAAAAAATATATAGCTTAAAGGGGCTAATAGTTTTGACCTTAAAACTGCTTTTATTCTAGCCGAAATAAAACAAATGTCTCCAAATTTGCAAATAAATAAATAAATAAATAAAAAAGACTTTCTCCAGAACAAAAATATTATCAGACACACTGTGAAAATTTCCTTGCTCTGTTAAAAATAATTTGGGAAATATTTAAAAAAGAAAAAAAATTAAAGGGGGACTAATAATTCTAACTTCAACTGTATGCATATAGAGCTATCTAAAGTCAAAATTATTATTTCCCAACACTGGGAAACACCCATACATTCTCATTCACACACAAACACTACGGACAATTTAGTTTATCCAATTCACTTATAACTCATGTCTTTGGACTGTGGGGGAATCCAGAGCATTCGAAGGAAACCCAAGCAAACTTGGGGAGAACATGCAAACTCCACACAGAAATGCCAACTGGGCTAGCCAGGACTCAAATCAGTGACCATCTTGCTCTGAGGCAACAATGCTAACCACTGAGCCACCGTGCCACCACATTTAGGAATATGGCATAAAAACCCTTAATGGAAATGGCAAGATGCACATACATTTTTAAATGCATAAAAAAATGAGTAGGATAAACTTTTTATCCCCAAAAAACGAGCGTAAAATACGATGGAACCACATTTATCGAATAAACTCCAGCTTGCGCATCAAAGTCATGTGATTTTGCTTTAACTGATCATGTGATAACAAAAACGGTGAAAGGTGACAGGTATGTTTGGGTGGAAGATAAGGTCCGAATATTTTTAAATGTCACACTACCGGTCAAAGTTTGGGGTCGGTACGTTTTTTATTTGTTTCAAAATAAATACTTATTTAATCAAAATACAGAACAAGTTGTAAAATATTGAAATGTTATTGCACTATAAAATAACTCTTCAAAAGTAGTTTATCGTTTAATTTGATAATTTATTCAGCGATTTTAATGATTTTTCAGCTTCATTACTCTAGTCTTCAGAGTCACATAATCCTTCAGAAATCACTCTAATATTAATCATTATTATTATTATTATTATTATTATTATTATTATTATTATTATTAATAATATTACTGTTATTTTTATTATTATTACTGTTGTTTTTAATATTGTTGGTAATAGTAATAAAAGCAACAATGACTGGAGAAATAATTTCATTTGAAACTACATACATATAAATATATAACAATTTTACTTTTTTTTTTTTTTTTACATTTATTAAGTGATGCCTCAATGAACAAGAATAATTTTCTTATAAAAAAAAACTGACCCCAAACTTTTGACCAGTAGTGTATATACGAAAAAAAAAAGAAGTGACGACCATTCTTGATGGCAGCGTTCAAAAAAAGAGCAGTCTTCCACCTCCAAAAGCAAGATGACACATTGGCGCACATTGCGTTTCATCTACTGTGTATGTGTTCTAAAAAGTTGTTATTATATACGAAGAAAGCCTTTCTAACGTAGCAACTTCTATTTTCTTTTGATATTTGGTGCCAGTATATCAGAAAGTGACGATATTGTTCTCTTAATGTTTTATACGATATTCCAGTTTTGCCCATACATTTAATTGGCATCTTTGGATGGAAACATGGCTAGTGGCACAATTCCCAGGAGGAACCAAATGTCCCCACAAGTATAGCAATACCAACAAATTTTGACCTCATAGGGACATTTTTTTTGACTCCCATGAGGAAAATGGCTCATAATTCACACAGAATAAACCATTTTGAAAATGTGAACAAATTGTTTCCTGTGAGGGTTGAGTTTTGGGGTAAGGGGATAGAATATATAGTTTGTACAGTATAAAACTCATTACGTCTATGGAAAGTCCCCATAAGGATAGCTGTACAAATGTGTGTGTATGTGCATGTATGTGTACAGAATACAAATGTTTTATTTCATATTATTCATTAAATAACAGCATTCCTCTATGCACTGTTGACAATGAACATAAAAAGGATGTCACACATTAGCTGTGTTTTGTTGACTAGTGACAGCTGTGTAGTTCATCTATTTTAATTTGGACATTGCACTGCATCTGCACAGATTACATGTACCCCACCAGCAAATTTAGTGAGCATAATATGTGAAACACAACTTGACAAATTTGGTGATTTCACAGCATTACACTCCACAGTTGATTTGCACCTGTATTTTGTGGGCTTTCCCTTAATTCATAGCCTCAGGTAAACGCTTCATAACAGTTGATACAGTGAACGAACCACAGTTCAGCAAATTGACTGAACTGTCTGAAATTGTTCACGGCTTGAGTCAGGTCACTCAATCAAAACTCACTTGCGGACATTCCCGACAGTCATTGAGCCTCAAAACGAGCCAGTATACGGTCCTGTAATGGCAGTTTGTGCCAACTCATATAGCGCTCCAGTTACTCCAAACGTACACTGAACTAAGAAAACAGTTGGACTCACATCTTTATTGGATGCGTTAACAAGGTAATCTATATATATATATATATATATATATATATATATATATATATATATATATATATATATATATATATATATATATGATATCCAAATCAATACCCGTTGCATGATGATCATGATGTATGTACAGTATGTATATGTGTATATATATATATATATATACATATACACACACACACATCATGTCAATAGATAAGAAAATTATTGAAACGGTTTGAACTACTTGAAACTGGCTCAAAAATTAGGTTTTAGAAAGAATTTAATAATTGAGTATTGATTTTTAATTGCTTCATACGATTTTAATGTATTGTCAGGAGCAACGGGTATTGATTTTCTTTTGTCTGTGCTATGCTTTTGACTTTCACAGTGTATTGTAGCCCTCATATTTGATCAACCAAGGGTTGTCAGGTCTGTGCTTTTCCTGTGAATTTTCCTGGGCTACTTTTAACCACTTCCCACAGATTTTGTTTTTTATGTATTAAAAGTTTGATGTATTGCTAGGCCTGTCACGAAAAGTCATTTTCAATCTGTGCTTTTGAAAACACTATTGGTTGGTTTTAGGAAAGAGGAGGCTGGGTCAGTCGATCAGTGAGTCGGTCAGTCATTCAGTCAGTCTTGTGAATTTATGCGAGAACAGCAAGCGTGAATGGCACTCGCAAGAGAAATCTGAGATCTGAAAAAGCTTACACAACGGCCTCTGGTGGATTTACGTGAGAAGAGTCGGCAAGAATAGGACTCATGAGAGAAATTTAGGATCTAGAAAAGTGTACACAGCAGCCTCTGGTGGATTTGTGAAAACAAAAACGGCAAAAAAATGTAGCTCCTAGGTTGTATTTGGCGCTCTTCATAATTATATATAGCGGTACAATTTCAGAATGAGCCTGGGTTGGTCAGTTTTGTTGCGTGATGTATTGTCATAGAAATGATTGCGATACATGTTATAATTGTCATTTTAAGACCAATTTATGTCTGTGTTTTTATCATGATTATACAACAGCATATAAATAGTCGTAAACACAATAAAGGGACAAAAACAACATGTAAGTGTTCTTGTAAGATGGCTCAAACGCTATTCCTGAATCATCACTTTTTTGGAAGTAGACCGTAGATTCAGAACCGAACTTATTTGGACACCTTCTTCTAAACCTGTCAGTAGTTTCCAGGAAAATGTAAGCATTATTTGTAAAAGAGTTAAACCCTGAACTCGCTGACGCCTCTAATGAAGATCCAATGCAGCACAATTAGCTAAAATATTAAAGAGATTTAATATTAAAGAGATGGAAATTTTGGGCGACACAGTGGCTCAGTGGCTCACTGTCCCCTCACAGCAAGAAGTTCGAGTCCCGGCTGGGTCAGTTGTCATTTCTGCGTAGAGTTTGTATGTTCTCCCCATGTTGGCGTGGGTTTCCTCTGGGTGCTCCAGTTTCCCCCACAGTCCAAAAGATATGTGCTATAGATTAATTAAATACTCTGAATTGGCCGTCGTGTATGAGTGTGTGATTGAGTGTGTATGGGTATTTCCCAGTACTGAGTGGCAGCTGGAAGGGCATCCGCTGTGTAAAACAAATGCAGGATAAGTTTGCGGTTCATTCTGCTATGCAACCCCTAATGAATGAAGGGATTAATCCGAAGGGAAATGAATGAATGAATAAAAACTATGCTAAGATGACCAAACACAGTAATAATAACAGAATCTTTACCATTTCTAATATACACTTATTTTCTATGGGAAACCACGCATAATGCATGCAGTAATGGAAAGTATGCATTTAACAATTGAGTGGTTGCATAGTTTGAGTTTTGATAGGATTTGGCTAGTTTTGATTGGCCAATGGACCAGTTTTGACTGACCATTAGGTTAGTTAAGTTGCAAAAACCTAGCAACCCTGATTAACAACTACAGTTTCAGTTTAAAATCTTTCATCTTAATCTGTTGTTCACCTAATGATGGCCTGTGGATGAGTAAATGAACCACAGTTTTTTTTCATTTTTGAGAGAACTCCCTCATACAAGTCTAGCATAAATTTGTTTTCATCAATGCACTGCACTCGGAACTCCACACTATTGTGTAGAAATGGTCCACTATTATATAAGTCAAGTCAAAGAGTCTTGATAACTGACTTTTCTGTTATTTAGGTTTGAATATTGAATGCTTCTGACTGAAAAGATGCACAGTTCAGAATGTCTTTTCTAAGACGCACCTACGCAAACACCCTTAAGCTCTGAAATTTGCATTGGTAAACACATCCCTCGGTCTCATTTTACAAACAAATTTTAAATGTGTTGGGGTTTTTAGCCTTTTGATTAAATGTATGCCATTAGCATCACAGGGTAGACAAGACGTACAAGCGATGTGTGCAGCGTGGAACCTTTGAACTGCCACGGCATGATTATGTGTGTGAAATATGAATATCACATTTATAGATTCGCCCTTGCGAAGTAACCAAGACACGAAAGGCCAGTTAGTCTATGCCACAATCTTCAAATGGCTCGTAACAGCGCAATGGATATTCTCTCGGCACAACATCCCACATTCAGCTCGAGCTGCTCATTGGGCCAGGATGGAATTGGGGCAGATTCAAAAGGAAACACACATTTCAATTGAGTGTAAATTGGCCCTGCATTATCTTTCCACAAGTCCTTTCATACGCTGAAATTGACTTGCACCACATTAAAATCCAATGTCATTTTCAAACAGTGCTGTCACCATGGGAGGATAATGACTTTGCTTTTTAGCTGAATGCATTGCCTTTCACGGTGTGTGTGTTTGTGTGTGCGTGTGCATGCGTGTGTATGTGTGTGTGAACAGTGTCAGAGCTTAACAATGGAATAAAACATTCTTTTACTAGAGATAAAAGGCCACATGAAGATGACAGGGTGGAAGCATATAGCTGTTTTCACAAGTAATATACTATCGGCTCTCAAACACAATTTGGCTGCAATGTTATAGCTTTGCTTTCCGAGGTCACAATGGTCATTAACTTTGAATCTGCGTCTCCGTAGATCTGGAAATTGATATTGTTGTGCATTGCAAATGACACGCCGTAGATTCATTTTCCATTGCTTTTCTTTTTCCAGTAGAACGACTGGAGTTTATTAAACTCCAGGAAGACTGATTGATTTTGGAAGTGTAAAAAAATGGATCAAAGTTCAGATTGACTTTAGATTTAGACAGCAGAAGCTCGGAAGGGTGCATATTGCTACTGCCTGGGCTGTTTATGGAGGATGCAGGGAAAAAGCATTATTATTACTGCATTCAGTATTATGCAACTGTGGGAACTATGACAGAGAGACCTCCTCCTGTCCTCCATTGTGTTTCTGCCTTTAAATGGAACAATGTATGAAGCTGTACATCATGTAGCACACCTGGTTTCTATTATACCTTGCCATCGCAACTATACTGTATATCCACAAATTATTTTTTCTTTCTTAGTGAACTGAGATCTGGTGAGGTCCAGAAAAGATGGCAGACCTGACAGATATGTCCATAACTCCTCAAATTATTTGTACATGCAGCATATTTTGCGAGCACATCCTGAACATTTTGTTTATTATAAAAAATGTATAATAGTTTGATTTCCTCAACAACTCCTAAACAGTTTATTTCAGCTGTATGTGACATTTGAAGTTTATTCTTTAGCTCCTTTCACACTGTGATACTGGTAAATATACGGAAAATTTCTGCAACGACTTTACCGGTATATTAAAAAAAGCACTGTTCACACAGTCGAGGACGTTATGGAATTTTTCCGGAAAGGACCATTCACACATCCATTCCAAAATACCGATAAATTCTGATATCATTAACCAGAATTGAGCTCTAAACGGCTGCGCTGGTATTTGTAAACATTTGACTACATTACAACCTCTGTGGATGGATCAGTGCTGTGAACAAATTTGTTGAAAGCATAGAGAAACACTTTCGCATGTCGAGATGTTCATAATATGTGGGTGTGCTGGCGCTCACCAGCTGCTTTACGTGCACACGCTTCAGAGCTTGAAGGTAAACATACAACGGCTTATCATAAGCATTTTATTGATAATTATTTACAAAATAGGCATTTAGAAGGAACATAGAAATGTTATCTGACTAACATCTAGCAGCTAAATGTGTCTGGGAAAATATTCACAGGCTTTTAATCTCACAAACCGCGCGGACATGAATGCGTCTGAGTGTTCTGAATGGCTAAAGTAGACGTCTTACGTCAGCACGTTCTAGATGTGAACGCGCTCTTTCCGGCAATCTTGCTTCCGCGTTCACACAGCGCAGTATTCTGGCAAATTACCGATAATGTTACAACTTCTCTTTCCAGAAAATAGCTGGAATAAATTTACTGGTATTTTCAAAAAGGGGCTGTTCACACATACAGACCTTTCCGGAAAATTGCCGGTAATGTTCCAGAAAGGTCTGTATGTGTGAAAGGGGCTTTTATCTTACAGGATTAAAATTAAAATTTAAAACTTGTTTTATGAGTTGCATACATTCTGTACATTAAAAAAAAGCTTAAATTAGATATTTGAGAAAGAACATTGATCAAAATTAGAGAGCACTTTCAGATGCCTCACAGTTAGTGGTGTTAATCTGGCAACTGGTAATTTCCTTAATTATCTGACAAACTCTATTTAATTGGCAGCCTGACTTTCCAGCTTTCAATGACTTTTAACACTGCTGCTAGAATTGCTTGCCAGTTCAGCACTGAAAAGTGTAAGGATTGGTATCACGACATATAAAGTCTCAACATTTAAGAAAATTTGGACCAAAAGCCCTTCACCAAAAAGAATTAAAAGTATATACCCTATTCTGAGGAGCAAGTGGTTAAAAGTTTGTGATGAAAGCAAGGTTCATTTATATGGGTCTGATAAGAAACATTATGTTCATCATCAAACTGGAGAAGTTCTGAATTCAGAATGTATCTGTACACTTTGTACTTATTCTTGACTGAGCCATCAGAAACGATCTCTAATTGCGATCATTATTTACTACAAAATAAATGGTTTTTGTTAAAGTGCCTTATTAAGTTTTGTAAAACACTGTTCTATAGAATGGTAAAACCACAACTAACATTTCTTAAGATTTTGTAGTTTCTTCAGACACATATGCATCGTTTTCATTGAGAGGTAGGGTTCAGTTCAGTACTCTACAGTACAGTTTGGTATGGTCCTGATCAGGTTTGCGATTCCACTGCCAGAGATACCATTTTGGTAAGCGTGCTGTATTACAAAAAGTTGTTATTGACGCCAATCTTTCTTGAAGAATAAAGTGATATGTGTTGTTCACATATTGCATCTTTTGTGAACTCAAGTTCTTGACCGTCAAAGTCACCCGCGGTAGCACCCAAAAGGCAGAGGAAGATGCTAACTATCACACAAAAAGTGTATAAAGTGTGTGGTGAGGGGTTATACAGCTTTAAAACATCTATAATAATTGTAAAAAAAAAAGTGGACTGCTTCACGGATTTAACCCATTGCGGGCTATTTTTAGAACATAACTCCTACTATTAAAGAGTGTTTTTAATATAGACGTGTGGCAATATCAATCAAATACAGAGAGAAAGCAGCACCACTCGCATTTTCCACACATTTTTAGACATTCTCGTAAACAACTATTGGACATACAGCCGATTCTGTTCTTGCTTCACACCATATGGCTTTTTGTTATAAGAATACTGTATTATTACCGTGTCATGGCATGGCTATTTATTTAAAAATGGTGCTTCCTATGTTGTCAGCACCCTGGATTGTTGTGTGTCTAGTTCCACCCTTTTGGTACCGTTCTGTCATAGGTACCCTTTGGAGGGGGTGCCAAAAAAGTGGTAAGTCAGTTGGGCTGCACAATACTGTAAAAATCATTGCGATTAGGGATGCAACGATTACAGGTTTTGGTTGTTCGATTATAGTTTGAGGAATAATCACAGTTTCACAGTTATCATGATTATTATGCATTCATTCATTTCAAAACACCAGTAGTTTAGTTAATGACTTGAAAACTATTTTAAAGTGTTGTTTGTTGTTGCTCAGCAACCATTTAATACAACACAAAATAATAATAAAAACTAACAATAGTCCATTTCTTTGGATTTAAAATTAAGTAAATAGATAAAAAATAATTTAAACATAAATAATAATTTTACAATGGAAATAAATGACAGAACAATGAATAAATAAATAAATAAATAAATAAATAAATAAATAAATAAATATATATATATATATATATATATATATATATATATATATATATATATATATATATATATATATATATATATATATATTTGTCTAATGTAAATCTAAGCTACATATTAGCTAGATATTTTCCTTATAAAGATAACAAATATAGTCAAAGGCTGCTGAACCTCTGTCTAAAAGGCACTTTTGATCAAAACTCCAGATTCATTTTGTATTTTTTGTCTTTGTATATTCCAAGTAAGTTTGAAGCTGACCGGTCAGTTCTTGTTACGTAACTCGTAGTGCGTTTGCGCCATAGTTTTAACTAGGTTTGCCTACAAAGCATGACTGGCACCGCATGCGCAAGCCACGCACCTCCATTGGAAATAACTGACTTGCGCACTAAAGACACAATATGTGAACGGCCCTCAATTAATAGCCTCAAACTAGCGCATAGTTGGCGTATATCTTTTAGTTGCAGCAGTTTTGTTCCATGCAGAAACAGTGTTTTGAAACCTTTTTAATTAGTTTACTGTGATAAAGTAAAGTGCGGTTATTAGTGAAATCGGTTAATCATTGCATCCCTAGATGTGATATTTTTTATTTTTATATTTCCGACATTGAGATTATGAATACAATTTCAGCAAATGGCTTAAATAGTTGTATTTGGACTTAGTGGGATAATTTTGTACAGGAGTGAATCAAACAAATAGCGCAAAGATAAAAGTGTAATAAGCAGTACTTTATGGTTTTCTGAAGATTCAAACCGTATTCAACTGTACCTGGATATCTGACTAATCAAATGTAATGTAAATAACACTGTGCAGTCTTTGTTGTTGATAAACTATAATACCAACTTAACATTGCAGATACTTGTGATGTGACTATTGTGAATGCACACATTGCGATATTGATGCTGAAATGATATATTGTGCAGTCCCAGTACAGTTTGATGTTGTTGGTACTTTTTACAGTGGAAAAGGACATGCGTAAAGACATGCTGTACTGTATCGGACCATACCGCTAAGTGAAAATAGGCCTAAAGTTTGTCTCCATAAGACCACAATGTATCTTCCAGAGCCATGGATCATAATTTTGTTTTTTGTTTTTTGACAATTGAAATGCCAGTAACTGTTTAATTAATCACCATGAATAAAAGAAATCTTGTTTACTATTCTACTGAAAGAAACAGATATGTCAGTTCAACTCACTTTAGATGGCTTGAGGGTAATCTAACAACAAATACATTTTAGCATGAAGCAAATATCTTGTTATACAAATATTACATCTCTTCCCAGGCCGCAAAGTACCACAGTATTATTATCTGACACTCTTTGCAAGTAAAGCTTCCACATTACACACATACCATACAAACACACACACACACATAAAGGTAACGAGTACTTCAATAAATCCCTAGTGATTGTAAGCATGCGTGCCGGAACAGTTCTGAGCTTGTCCAAGCGTTAAAACAGCACTGGCATTTGATTTGAGCTTTCTTATTGCGATCGCGCCACATTCATTTTCTTAATCATCAGTTTGGTCCCTAATCCTCGCTTACACACAGCTGGCATTAGCAGTTTCCTCAGAAGAGCGCGAGGAGACCTTTCTCCATCCACCCCACAGCTACAAGCTCCTCGCCAACAATAAGATTCTCGACAAACACACACTCCTGCATGAACACACTACCTCGCAGTCCCCGCATTTAAAAAGGATTAACTTTTTCATGCTGTCCAACATGGTCTGTTGCCATTTTTAATGTGAATTAAAACTAGGTAAATGCCACCATCACTCAGTCAATAATTCCCCACATGTGCTGGCTATTCCCATTGAGTGTGTCCTTTAGCGAGGCTACCAACACAGAGAGGGATAATTCTGCTAAACACAGCTGTGAGCCGTTTAATTTCACCGCACTGATGTGGCATTTGACTTTTGACAGCGCTGAAATTCGAGCTTGTTAGAGCATCGTTACGTTAGCATGTTGAACATTTGGTTAGATTCCGGTTTAAATCAGTGTGAATGCTAATAGCGGTTTGATGTTTATTGGCCACACGGTCGGATAGTTTTCATGGGTATCAGCAGCTCTTATTATTTTCCCCAAGCAAACACAAACCCACAGGTCTAACCTGAAGTGGCC
This sequence comes from Danio aesculapii, assembly GCF_903798145.1. Lineage (NCBI taxonomy): Eukaryota > Metazoa > Chordata > Actinopteri > Cypriniformes > Danionidae > Danio > Danio aesculapii. Next base: position 44,532,320 of record NC_079448.1, on the reverse strand, counting down.
CTGCTGACCGCCTTCTTTTTTCGACCAGTGCCGCTGATTGACTCCTCTGCCAAATAAAGGGGAAAAACACATCTTTTACTCCCATGAGGGTCAGGTCAGCTTGCCGCTTATCTGGGCTCCTGCCCTCTAATTACTGCTGAAGAGCTATATATTTGCTCAGTATGTCATTCATTTATGAGTTATTGGCTGTTAAAATTGAGTTTGCAGCTCCCACTGAGGAAGAATATGGCGTGGGGAAAAAGGTGTATATGCATTTCACATGTCTTTGGATTCTCTTAAAGGATTGCAAATTGCTACCGCTCTTTATGAAATATAATATTTCCAAATACACTCGACAGCGATAAGTCACGAAAGACGTGTGCTAATGAGATAGGAACAAAAAAAAAAGAGGGTGAAAAGACAGACATTTTAATCTTTTAAAACCCAGGCAGTAGGCACATTGTTAGACAAACTAGGTGTCAGAGTGTTGGATTTTTTTTTCATGAAAAGGTTATTTATTTATTTCCGACTCCCGTGGTGAGCTCTAACGAGATGCAGGCTCTTTGAAGAGTTAGCCTGTCACACTTAATAGTTGGCCTTTCTGAACTTGCTAAGCTGCCTCTCCCCACGACATGCATGCCAGTCAAGCAAGGGTTGGAATAGTGTGCATTAAGACCTGCTCGGAGAAAGCTATGATTAAAACAGAGCGCACAGCGTTTGTGTCGGAAAAATGACAGCGCTGTGTCTTGGTGCCGCTGCGCAGACCGGAGAATATTGTAACACATATTTTATCACAGGCGGATATGTAAGGAAGAAATTCCCTCTTTGTTGGAGATTTTCTTTACACGAGCGTAGCTGGTAATGAAAGGCGCAATGGCATCCTTAAAGTGCTGCCAAGCTGAGCGTCTGCATTTTAAACTTTAATGCGCATATGCTTGTTTTAGGCCTGACAGTGCGCATTTCACATGCTGAGAGTACGCATGCTAGTGAAGGGAAGAGATTTAATCTGCATCTGAACTGATGTAATAAATGCCCTGAATGTTGGCAATTATTGTTAAATTATAGAGGAAGAGTTGTATTGGCTGTGAAAAGGATACCTAATAAAGTAATGTGGATCATAAATTAGCTTTATTTAATAAAGGGCAATATGTTGGTTTATTGGGTATAAAAATGTATGCTATGTATTCATTTATTGTTAAAGATACAATAATAACAATTATTATAAATAATGAAAATGCTATCTCTATATATATGTATGTATGTATGTATGTATATGTGTATATATATGTATATATATATATATATATATATATATGTGTATTTATGTATGTATGTATGTATGTATATATATATATATATATATATATATATATATATATATATATATATATATATATATATATATATATATATATATATATATATATATGTGTGTGTATGTGTGTATAGTGTGTATATATATGTATGTGTATATATATATATGTGTGTGTGTGTGTGTGTGTGTGTGTGTGTGTGTGTGTGTGTGTGTGTGTGTGTGTGTGTGTGTGTGTGTGTGTGTGTGTGTGTGTGTGTGTTTGTCTTTGTGTAAATTTGTCTTGAGCTTCGTAAAAGTGCTTCACACTTGGTAATGCTGTTTTGCACTTCCCAGCCACTGTAAAAGGGTAATTTTTTTAACTTTACATTAGGTTTTTAGTTGCTATACTTACAAAATCATTCAATAAATCTGCAAATTTTTTTGTTTATTTTTAATTTTTTTTTTTAACTTTTTTTAAAAAAAGTCTCGGCACTAAGAGAGAAAAAAGAAAAAAACTGTAAAAGCATACACAGCTCTAAATGTAATGGCAATAAATGTGAAGGCGTGTTCTTGCACTGTTATCTTGAATTTGTTGGGCAGTTTGTTCATTTTTGGTACCATGTTTACAAAAACCCCATTTCCAACATTGATTTGATCATGGAGAGAATTAATATTTTAAATTGTAAAAGGAGAGAGTATCTGCCATAAAATGTATCATGTGTTTAATTTCTCATAACCCTGTGCATTGAATTATTTAAAATATGACTCTGGTTAAGCATCAATATGGAATTCCTTCATATTTACGCAATAATATTGTGTGCTATATTTAGCCGGTGTAACCTGAGCTGGCACATTACTTTTCTTGATGTCTTAACACAAGTTGACACAAGCAGCATGCTGAGGAAAAACAATACATTTCTGTTGTTTATATATAGCATCTAATTGGATCTAAGACTTTAAAAGTTGAATGTGTCTGAAATCACAGTTTATGATAAACTGTTTCCTGTTAAAAGAGTTTGTTTAGTTTAAAGCAAAACTTCACGCAAGTGTCAAAGTTGTAAATAGTCAAAGTATTATATACTCAGACTTATGTAAGTTAATTAATGCTCCCCCCATTAGCTCCCATTGTCTACATTGTGTCTGATACAAACATGTAACAATGCTATTGTTTATTTATTGAACTATTTTTTCACATATTGTACACTATTTCAGCACTTCTGTTCCCAGTCGGTCAAAAGCAAAAGCTACAATGCTCTGTCTTCCCAAAAGAGTGCCCAGTACTTGTTAGTCATATCAATATTAAGGAAAGTCGTGACATGTGGCCAAGTATGTTGACCAATCCAACAAGTGTGTGCTCTGCATCTCACAAACAGCAATGAACAGACTTGGTAAACACACACCTGAAGCATTCAACTGTGGTATTTAGAGTTATTTAAGGTTATTCACTCCCACCAACTACAGTCCCTGGCAGTCCTGTGACTCAAGCCTGCGACCCCATGTCCAACTCTCTAAACATCAGGCCATGGCTATCAAATGTGAAAGCATAGACACTGAAACATAAATGCGTGGAACATAAATGTTTGATTATTTTGTTAGCTTATATGTCCAATATTAATGCTTTGAGGTGTGTTTCAAATGGGATATATTGCCCTCCAAAGGGTAATTTGGAGTGAAAATCATCATGGCCACCATATTGAAGCATCATTCCTTATCAAATTAAAACGTCACATCAACCTTTTATCTGAAGTTTATCGGTGGCTGAAAATCACTTGCCGTGCATCTAGCCCATTCTCTGACATCTCTCCTTTCTTTGGGTAGTCCTTTGGGCGATGTTAAGCTAGTATGTCACATTATGATGTCATTCTATAAGTAATATCTGCACTTGGATCAGTGTGTTTTAGGTAAGTATATACACATTACACACTAAAGGAAAACATTACGCATTGTTTGCTCTCTTTAAGACATATTTTAAGTAAAATAACAAGACTCTTTTTCTTCACATAATCAAGCAGACTAAATCAGGTTGGAAAATGTCTGATTTTAGTAACATCTTAAAATGCTTTGATCATAATGACCTCAAATGCTAATTTAGGCTTTAATGAACTCCCTCCTGTTTATGTCTAATTCAAGGGGTTACACTTATTGGAAAGAGGAAAATCACAGTGTTTTTTGAGTGACACATGGATGGAAATTAAGGCTCTCGGTTGGAGGCTAATTCAAAATTTTCATATCTTGTGTCCTTTTTACCTGCATGCACCTCTCTTTTTTCGCTCTGTGTTAAGAATGTGTGTCATAGTTGATTGCACGAGCTCAGTATGAATAACTGTCTCAAACTTCTCACCGGAGTTGTATTGGAAGTGAAAACTTTAAGTATATAACTCTGCGTTTTACACTCACATCAGATCCATAAGGCTAGAGAAATTGCCGACGTGTGCGCCGTGAAAAAAAAAATCATGTCTCATGGTCAGCACTTTTTATCGACTCTATTTCTGTCAACACTATTTTCTGTTCTCAGCTTTTGTCTGCACACTCATTTCTTCACTCCATCTTGCTATTTCATTCACCTTTCCCTTTACATCTTTTTTGTCTGCATTTTTTTCAGGTCACCAAGGTTGACATTTTCATGTACTTCACATATAGGTGTCATTATATAAGTTGTAAAGCAACCAAAGTGGTCAATTATGCTTGTGACCATCCATGTAGGGAGTTTTTCAACAGTTCTGTCTTACTTTGGCCCTGTTTACATTAATACATCTTAGTTTTAAAACACATAAGTTTTGCTACGATTATGCCTTCCGTCCACACTACCCCAGAGTTTTCGAGCCCTGATAACAGAGCGTTTTGGAAACACTGAAGAGGCCGTTTTCATTTTAAAACACTGCTGCTCTGTGTCAGTGTGGATGGGGGAAAATGAAGAAATCTAAAAAACAGAGGCAGGGCTGCAGATCTGTTTTTTTCTCAATATTAAGTGCACAAATTTAAGTCTTGCACACTTTCCTTAAGTTCAGTTTTCGCAAGTTTGATATGGAAAACATATCAAGGACTCCCGAGGACACGTTGGGTAAAAACAGTGTATTGTATAATGTCATTCGCATCACCCTGGCTTTGTTGTTTTCCAGTCTTAACAATAAAATGAACAAATGATATAAGGAAATGCCTACTTTCATTTTGATATTAACTCAACAGACACTAAAAATGTTGAGGTGTCGTGTAGCTACATATTTATATGACCGTCATCTTCATTGTATGCATATTTATAACAAATCGAAGCCTAAAACATAACTGCCTTCTTTCATTTTCATTGAAAATTATGAAACATACCCTGCCTCTTTTGGTGATTATCAAATAATAAACAAATAAAAACGTACAGTGGTGCATAACATACAATAAGTTTTTACAATAAAGGAAATAAAGGCAGCAATCAGTCAAATGTGCAGAATTAGTGTACGTGTTTACATACGTTAATATATTAACTTATTTTTGCGCAGACAATCCACGTTATCTAAGAAGAGGTAATAGATTCAAAAGACCATTAGATAGAGACTAGATGAATTAAATATCGTGTTTGACAACTATATTGAAATGAAATCCAGTAGAAGATCCTTGATTAACTGTCCGACCTGCGCTGCTCTCACTCTGTCTGGAGCTCAGATGTGCGCATATGCTGCAGTGCATGTCAGTGTGTGTGTGGTCACTCGGTAGGTGGAGAGAATAGTGTCAAACATCCGTGTATGTATGGCTTATCCTGTTGCTAAAAGACCTACACGACAGTAATATTATTGAGTTTACATGTCTGTACAGCACTTTAATAATGCAGTTAAACTAGGAATATTTCACATCTTCGATTTGTTTACATCGACTTTAGCCATATCTAAAGTGCTATTCCATCACATTGTTAATTTGTGTGGTGGCAGTTGTAGCAGCCTTTGCTTTTGCACACCGCAACCTTTGAACTCTGGTGAAAAAAATGGTTACGTCCCACCCACCCAAGCAAATGAGTGATGCGCAACACAGAGGGTATATATGAATGGAAAATAGATTTTCATTCAACTGAAAAAAAAAAAAAATCACAAAATGCAAAACAATTTAGGTGCTTTTTAAAATTAATTTGTAATGAATGTTATTGTAATTCTATTTTAATGACGTATGCCATAAAAGACAAGCAACACTGCAAAATCTTTAGCTTAAACTCTTCTGACTGGACAAACTGTGAGCTACTTGATGTGAGTATGAAGCAAGTGAAGTGCAACACTAAGGCAGCCCGGGTTGCCAGGTGTGTGCATCATAATGCTCCATCATAACATAACATAGCCCGAGATTTCGTCACACCCCTTAGAAACACAATAAAAATTATGCTGTGACAATATTTTTAATACATTTGTTTTATAATTCAGTTATGTGACTTATGTGTAATTAGCATTTAATTGACAAAACGAGCAAGCCGTTCAGTTTATCAAATATAAATAGCATGAATATCTCTACATGTGTGAACTAAGGAGAATTCAATGCTTTCATAGTTATTTATTACTAGTAATTAAAGAATATTAAACAGAATGGAATATATGTGTTATGAAGCGGACAGGAGACAGAGGTAAGGAAACGTTAGGGTGTTTATTAAATGACAACAAGGAGCACATGAAGGATAGCCAGGAGGATCAGGAATGATGTTGGGGTCTTTTCCTCCGTGGCTGGGTAACAGGAATACACGAGGATGGACAGCACACACCAGATACAGCTGACAGAGGATGACACAGACTTGGAAGGACTGGAAGACAGGACGATTCGGGAGGACCAGGAAGACTAGGAGGAATACAAAGAGAACAGGTAAGTAAATCGTTTGTTTTAGCTGAGGATGACTACGCTGAGTGGTCGCTCAGTTGTCCGCTTTCGTCGAGACGAGCCCGGACAATGAGCGACTGGAGTGCTGTGCTTTTATCTGGTGCTCGTGAATGTGATGCAGCTGTGTGCTCATTAGAAGTCAGGTGATGGTGATCTTCGTGAGTGGGGGTCGTGAGAGCCTGACCAATCCATGACAGTACCCCCCTCCCCAGGGCCCGCTCCTGAGGGCCGACACCTCCGACGCCGTGGTGGTCTCCCTCTGCCTCTAGGCGCTGGGAACTCAGGGTGGCTCTCATGAAACTCCACCATGAGACTAGGATCGAGAATATCAGCTCTGGGAACCCATGTCCTTTCTTCGGGGCCGTACCCTTCCCAGTCCACCAGGTACTCCAACTGGCCACCACGACGTCGGGAACGCAAGATCTCCTTCACTGCGTAGACGGCTCCTTCTTCTAGGAGCAGTGGAGGAGGGGGTTCCTCTTCGTGGTCAGGCTCTGTGGAGGGAAGAACAGGATCGTGATAGGGTTTCAGGAGTGATACGTGGAATGTAGGGTGAATACGGTAGTGAGAGGGTAATTGTAGTTTGTAGGTGACGGGGTTAACCTGTTCCACGATGGTGAAGGGACCAACAAATCGGGGACTTAACTTGCGAGAGGGCAGTCGCATGCGTATGTCCCGGGTGGATAGCCACACCTTTTGTCCGGGTGTGTATCTGGGTTCTTCAGACCTTCTCCTATCGGCGGTTACCTTGCTTCGACGGACTGCCCTCTGCAGATGTTGATGAGCCTCGTCCCAGACTCTCTCGCTCTCCCGGAACCAGTGATCCACTGCGGGGACATCAGATGGTTCGCCATCCCAGGGAAAGAGCGGTGGTTGGAAGCCCAGGACGCACTGGAATGGCGTGAGTCCGGTGGAGGGTTGCCGCAGTGAATTTTGGGCATATTCTGCCCAGCCCAAATACTGGCTCCAGGAGTTCTGGTGACCACTGCAGAAGGTCCTCAGGAACCGTCCCACCTCCTGAATCTTCCTCTCTGTCTGCCCGTTGGTTTGGGGATGATATCCAGAAGAGAGGCTGACGGCCACACCTAGGAGCTTGAAGAAGGCTTTCCATAGACGTGAGATGAACTGTGGACCTCTGTCCGACACAATATCTCTGGAATACCAAATGACCTGAAGACTTGATTAAAGATATTGTCGGCAGTTTCAAAGGCTGTGGGAAGACCTTTCAGAGGGATTAGTTTGACAAACTTTGAGAATCTATCTACTATGACTAGAATACAGGTATTACCTTCTGACGAAGGGAGGTCAGTGATAAAGTCCACTCCTAGGTGTGACCAGGGACGGTTCGGAATCGGCAAGGGATGGAGCTTTCCAGCGGGTAGATGACGTGGGCTCTTGGATTGGGCACAGTCCTTACAGCCCTGAACATATTGCCTCACATCCCTTGCCATGTTTGGCCACCAGAATCGTTGGGATACTAGCGAGAGAGTATTGTTGATCCCTGGATGTCCAGTGCCTAGCGAGGTATGTAAGGAGTGGATCAGATCTACCCGGTGTTCAGGTGGTATGAACTGCCGATGAGGAGGGCATCCCGGCGGAGCAGGGGCTTCCGGAGTGGCAACGACTGGAGGAGCGTTCCAGGTGATCGGACAAATGGAGATGTGTTCGGGAAGAATCTTCGTTGGGAGTTCTTCATGATCGTGATGCTCGTGTAAACGAGAGAGAGCGTCTGCTCTTAGATTCTTGGGTCCTGGACGATAGGAAATGGAGAAATCAAAACGTGAGAAGAAAAGTGACCATCTGGCTTGACGTGGACATAGTCTCTTGGCCTCTTTGATGTATTGGAGGTTTTTGTGATCTGTGATCACCTGGAACGGATGTTTGGCTCCCTCCAACCAGTGACGCCACTCCTCCAAGGCTAGCTTGATTGCTAGAAGCTCCCTGTCTCCTATGCTGTAATTCTGCTCCGCCGGGCTCAACTTCCGAGAGAAATAGGCACAGGGATGCAGTCGGGGGCGGTGTATCATGATGTTGAGATAATACTGCCCCGACGCCGGTGGTGGATGCGTCCACTTCCACCACGAAAGGAAGATTTGGGTCAGGATGAGTCAGGAGTGGGGCCCTTGTGAACTCCTTCTTAAGAAGGCGGAAGGCTGCGGCTGCTTCTTTGGTCCACTCCAGTCCTTTGGGTTTACCCTTGAGGAGATTAGTGAGAGGTGATGTAATCCTGCTGTAGTCCTTGATAAACCGTCTATAAAAGTTAGCAAACCCAAGAAACCTCTGGAGCTCCTTAATGGAAGTGGGTTCTGACCAGGATAGAACAGCCTCAATTTTCTTCCCATCCATACGTATACCGGTTTGGTCAATGATGTATCCCAAGAAATGAATCGACTTCTGGTGGAATGAGCATTTCTCCGCTTTGAGGTAGAGGTGATGTTCTCTCAATGTGTGTAGGACCTCCGCAACGTGTTGGCGATGTTCGGCCTCACTCCGGGAGTAAATGAGGATGTCATCTATGTACACTATTACACAGTGGTGAAGAAACTCCCGGAGGACTTCATGAATGAAGTTTTGGAATACGGAGGGGGCGTTGACCAGACCGTAAGGCATGACCTCATATTCATAGTGGCCAGTAGGGGTCACGAATGCTGTCTTCCATTGGTCCCCCTCACGTATTCTTATCAGATTATACGCGCTGCGGAGGTCCAATTTAGTGAAGACTTTAGCTTCTCGGAGCTGTTCCAAAGCGGCTGGTACCAGAGGAAGGGGATATCGGTATTTTACTGTACCGTTATTTAGGACCCTGTAGTCGATGCATGGACGCAGCCCTCCGTCCTTCTTGGCCACAAAGAAGAAGCTTGAGGCGGCTGGTGATTTTGAGTGACGTATGTACCCCTGACTCAGAGCCTCCCTTATGTAATCTTCCATTGCCTGATTCTCTGGAAGCGAGAGCGGGTAGATCCTACCTCTTGGCAACTGGGCATCTGGAACTAGGTCGATCGCGCAGTCCCATGGCCGATGCGGCGGTAGCTGGGAAGCTCTCTTGGGGCAGAAGACATCATGAAAGGAGCTGTACTCCTTAGGAATGTGGATAGACTGCTTCTCAGGAGGGCTCTCGACCGATGTTGCAAACAAAGAAATGGGGTTCCGACCTTGAAGAGGGAGATTTGGAAAACAGGCAGGTGTACATCCAGATCCCCATTTCTTTATCTCTCCTGTGCCCCAAGAGATGATGGGATCGTGCTTCACCAGCCACGGGCGCCCTAGAATGATGTCCATATTTGCACCCTCCAGAACCAGAAATTGAATCCTCTCTTGATGTAACAACCCCACTTGAAGAAGGATGTCTTCGCATTGTCGATGGATACGGGTCGAAGATCGAGTGCACTGGGTTATCGGTTGTATCTGGTATATATGCGAGGACGCCTCAGTACGGAGGTGGAGTTGACGACAGAGGGATTGGGAGATGAAGTTCCCTGCTGACCCGGAGTCGATGAGGGCTGTGACAAGGAGAGAAATAGAGGCAGTAGTTATTTGTACGGTGGTAGTAAGTGGTTTACATTGTTCAATATTCGTACTGAATACACTCACTGAAGTCCGAATGGGACGAAGGGGACACTCCATACGGGTGTGTCCACTGACACCGCAGTATAGACACAGACCCCGGGTCAGCCTCCTCTGTCGTTCCGCTGATGTCAGTCTTCCAGACTCTATTATCATGGGTTCTGGTTCTGGAGAGGCTGTTGACTCAGGCGATTGGAGGAGTGCAGACGAGGGGGTGATGGTGTCCTGTTGATAGGAACGGAGACGATCGGAACATCGGAGAGAATGTTGGATGAATCTCTCCAGACCCATTGTATCATCTAATGTGGCCAGTTGGATTCGGAGCGTGGGTTCCAAGCCGAGCCGGTACGTGGTCAACAACGATCTCTCATTCCATCCACTTGCAGCTGCTAGAGTGCGAAACCGGAGAGCATATTCCTGTGTAGATAGAGTACCTTGCTTTAGATGATACAGCTGCTCTCCAGCGGCTACTTCCCCATCAGAACGTCCAAACACCTCTTTGAAATACTCCGTGAAGGTAGTGATGGAATTCATGACCGGCCCGGCTTGGTTCCAGATCGTCTCAGCCCATTTAAGTGCAGGTCCAGAGAGTAGAGATACGATGTAGGCGATCTTCGACTTATCTGTGGGATATAGAGAAGGTTGCATTTCGAATATGAGGGAACATTGTAACAGAAAACCATTGCACTCCCCCGCTCCGCCTGAGTAGGGCGCTGGTCGGGCCATGGGACTGGAAGGAAGGGCCGAAGAAGAAACTGTGGAGGCGGAAGTGCTCGGTGCTGGTGGTGCGTTGGAAAGTGGAGCTGGTGGCTGTAGAATCCGCTTCAACTGGTCCACCAGCTCTTGAAGGTGATCGGGGGTGCTCATGTTGTCGTCGTTAAAGGTCCGGGCTTCTGTTATGAAGCGGACAGGAGACAGAGGTAAGGAAACGTTAGGGTGTTTATTAAATGACAACAAGGAGCACATGAAGGATAGCCAGGAGGATCAGGAATGATGTTGGGGTCTTTTCCTCCGTGGCTGGGTAACAGGAATACACGAGGATGGACAGCACACACCAGATACAGCTGACAGAGGATGACACAGACTTGGAAGGACTGGAAGACAGGACGATTCGGGAGGACCAGGAAGACTAGGAGGAATACAAAGAGAACAGGTAAGTAAATCGTTTGTTTTAGCTGAGGATGACTACGCTGAGTGGTCGCTCAGTTGTCCGCTTTCGTCGAGACGAGCCCGGACAATGAGCGACTGGAGTGCTGTGCTTTTATCTGGTGCTCGTGAATGTGATGCAGCTGTGTGCTCATTAGAAGTCAGGTGATGGTGATCTTCGTGAGTGGGGGTCGTGAGAGCCTGACCAATCCATGACAATATGATGGAAATGTTTAATTTAATTAACAAAATATGACACTTCAGACAGCAATGAATCAGTAAACCTTAAAATAGAGAATTCTTTGTTTAAAAGTTCGAACATAATGAAGACTTTGGGGGAATTTTTAGACTGAGTCTGCGGTGATGCGAATGTTGATGGTCATTTCAGTTTTACAGTAACATTAATTTTCAAGTGACCTGGAGTATTGTCAATTTATCTTGCCATGGAAGTCAATGAAATGCTTTTGCTCTCTGCATAAATTCACAGAATGGTTTTAAACCTTGCAGGCAGTGTGAGGCAGTGCAGTGTTTTATATATTTATATACAGAGAAGGAGTATTTTAATAACTAGTTGATTCTTCCCTAGGCAACAGTTTTAATCCCAGACATGCAGTGGTTAAGCACTGGAAACTCTGGCTGCGTAGCAGGTCCTCCAAATGTCTTCCCCAATGGCAAGCACTGCTCATTAGTTAAATAAGTTGTGAGCATATTGATTAGAGGCGTCTAAATTAGCCCCTCGCCAAGGAGCAAAAGAAGCCCCTTGAGGAAAACACACTTAGACAGAACGAAGGACAGAGAGAGAGAGAGAGAGAGAGAGAGAGAGAGAGAGAGAGAGAAAAGAGTAAAGAAGTCTCAAAACGGGAACCTTCAGACTCTGCCCTCTTTAGCAATGTCAGAACTTTCTCAAGGCCTTAATGACAATGTGGTTTATTTTTAATATGATGTGCTTTAAATTGTGGTTTAGAGGTAGGTTTGTGACGTGCTTTGGGGATTTTGGGAGTGCTTGGGATTCAAACAGATGCTTAGATGGTACAAAGTGTGTGTGTGTGTGTGTGTGTGTGTTTTTTAAAATTTAGATGTGTTTGGATTAGGCCGCATTGATTGATTTGATTTGATTGATTGATTGATTGATTGATTTATTCGATTGATTTGATTGATTGATTGATTGATTGATTGATTGATTGATTGATTGATTGATTGATTGATTGGTTGGTTGGTTGGTTGGTTGGTTGGTTGGTTGGTTGGTTGGTTGGTTGATTGGATGGTTAGTTGGCTGGCTGGTTGGGTAGTTGGTTGATTAATTGGTTTGTCAATTGGTTGGTTGGTTGGTTGGTTGGTTGGTTAATTGGTTGGTTGGCTGATTGGTTGGTTGGTTGATTGGTTGGGTAGTTGGTTGTTTTTTTTTGGTTGGTTGGTTGGTTGGTTGGTTAGTTAATTGATTGGTCAGATGGTTAATTAGTTTGTTGGTTGGTTGGTTGTTTGGTTGGTTAATTGGTTGGTTAGCTGATTGGTTGGTTGGTTGGTTGTTTTTTTGGTTGGTTGGTTAGTTAATTGATTGGTCAGATGGTTAATTGCTTTGTTGGTTGGTTGGATGGAGGAATGGATGGATGGATGCAAGGATGGTATATGCTGTTGGAACTTGTACAGTATATAGTAGTTAACATGTAGATGACAAGGCATTGTCATAAATGAATCTGAGCATTTATTTATTTATTTATTTGCTTGTTCTTTTTTTGTTTGTTTGTTAATTTATGGTTGGTCACAAATAGGGAAGACACAGCTCGGGAGTGTGTGTAGCAAATAAAAAATAAAATAAAAACTTAAGCGTAGAGTTAAAAAGTATTGCCAAAAACCTTTAAGGCAAGTTAGATTACTTGGCACCCATCTCTGTAAAATCCTTTGGCAGGTTTTTTTCTATGTGTATGAGTATGACTCCTCCTGTGTCTACATAAATAGAAAAGTAGCAATGTCTAAATTAGTATGTGTCTCAGTGCAATACATTTTAAATTAGAAAGTCAGTAATTGTATTGTATGTTGTGCTCATTTGATCTCAAATCCAAAAACAGTATTTTTATACTGATTTACAAGAGCAAATGTCATATTTGACTACTTTTCATTGCAAGCCTGAGTTTACATTTCTACATCCACCATATTTAGTGTTTTGTTACTCTTTGCAATTGAGTTCCCATTCAAACATGACTGTTTGTGCCTTAGACACTGACATAGGTAGCATCAATATAAATAAGGATGCATTTGAAAATTCAACTTTTTCTGGATTTCCCAGTATTGGGTTGCGGCTAGAAGATTCTGTGCGTAAAACATATGCTAGGGTTGTTGGCGGTTCAGTCCACTGTGGTGACCCCTGATAAATCAGGGACTAAGGAAAATGATCTTTTCCGGAATTGTATCATTTCTGGGCTGCTTGCATGGTTCTATCATGGTTAGTATGCAGCCTCTAGTGTTAATTGCTAATGCATGTTTACTCTATCTTACACAGTTTTTACTAGCTGGCCTCAATATGACTTACCCACCTAAACCACACTTCCATGTGGGTCATGGCGCAATGTGCCCCCTTTGGTTCAAATTGTTTTGCTGTGAGAGGAATGCACACATTTCTTTTTTCATGGGAAGATTTTAACCTCATTCCCACACTACAGCCAATTTAGTTCACCAAATTCACCTGTACTGCATGTCTTTGGACTGTGGGGGAAACCGGAGCACCGGAGGAAACCCATGCGAACATGGGGAGAACGTGAACTTCACACAGCCAAGACTTGAACCAGCAAAATGCAAAAATGCTAAATACTGCAGTTCTATGCCACCTGTAATTATGTATAATTTTATAATTTATATAATCTGGCTAGCTAGTCTTGTCATGTTTTTGTTTGCAGTCCAGATGCAAACTACTATGTTGTTGCTGAACCTAAACAGCGTACATATAATATAGCAAAAATTGAGGCTTTATATAAAATACTAAAAATTTAGATCTTTTAAATGATACTTTGTCAGTATTATTGATATTTTTAAGTAGCAGTTTATTTGAATACTTTACAAAACAACACAGAAAGAAAAAAACATCAGACCTTTGGATAGTATAGTGCATTTCTTGAGATTAAACCTTATTCCAGTCTAGATCACAGCAAAAGTGTGACTCCTTTTTTGTGAAGTTTACCCACAGTGCTTTTACTGTTGGCCTCCGTTACACTCACCCATTTAAACCTCACTCCCAGCTGGGTCTCACCTTGTTCTAAGTGAGATTCAAACTGACATTCCCAGCATTGAAGATCGGTGCTCTAACAAGAACGATAAAGACACTTGTAAACCTATGGAAGTCAGGTTTACCCACACAGCTTTTACTAGCTGGCCTCCATTACATTCACCCTCTTAAACCTCACTCTCATCCTTGCTCCCAGTGGTATTTGTACCTATTTCCTGTGGTGGCAGCACAAACAAGGATGGTCAAGGCAGCAGCCTCAAGCTGTGAACCATCGTGTTCTCAGTTCCCACTCCAAGTGGGATTCAAACCAGTGTTCAAGTATGACAGGACAATATGTTAACAAGGATGTGCCACCTCTTGAGAGCCATTACACTTATTTCCACCCCAAACTACTCTGCCATCCAAATCCCAGCACCAGTATGACCCTCCGGTTCTACTCGCTCTGCTGTGAATAGGATTGGAACCTGTGTTTATGGCATTTGAGGTAGACACTCTTACCAGGATGGCGAATACCACATCCTCATAGAGTCATACAGAATTAATCCTAATAGAATCATACAGAATTCATTGGAAATAAACAAGCAGATAAAGCAGCTAAGGAGGCCTTTTTATTTAATATTTCCCCCAGATTTGGCTTCAGTACTGACTAATCTAATGCATATGCACACATATAATATTGTAAAGCTTCCTTTAAATAATAATTTAAATAAGAGCTCTATGAGGGGTGTACTCGTATATGATGTGCACTGGATGTCCTTTTATCAATATTATTTTCATTAGCATTTTATTTGTATATTTATTGTTTATTTAAGAAATTATGTTTGAAAATGATGTATTGAATATTTATTACCAATGTTGCCATGAATAAAGCCAATGCTGCTGATGTGGCATTAAAATATAAATAAAATGAGACTTTGTGCTGCTCACAGTGTGACTGAAGATAAACAATACTTACACACTAACCAGGACGGTAAATACTTAAGCCTCTAGTGTCCATCACTAGCATGCCTCTTGAGACTAGGGGACTGAGCTTTACCCACACAGCTGTTATTATCAAGCCTCACTCCAATACAGGACAAAACACCAGTGTGACATGTTCCAAGCAGGAAAACATACTGGATTTTCTGGAATCGAAGGCAAGCACAAATACAAAGATGATAAAGACTAATCCAACTTTAACCTTTAACTAGCTGGTGTCTACTTGTGGTCATGTGACACATTGATCTGTGTTTACAACAGTATATGACTGTGTGAAACACATGTACCGGTGTACACAAAGTCAGGTGGATGACTATCTGCTGCAGTACACTGTAAACCCTGCTGTTGTCATTACTAAAGATATTCAGTCAATATAACTTGACGTTACTTAAAATATCAAGTTAAAATATCAAGTTGGCATCTTACTGGTGGTGATTTAATATTTTAAGTTCTCTGAACTTAACAATTTAATTTCTTTAATTGATTCAACATGTCTCTATTTAAAATGATTGGTTGCGCTTGAAATTCTGCCTTGGCTGATTGGTCAACATATGCTATATGACACAAGGTGGTCATTTTGCTTGTGATGCTCAATTTTGCTTAAGCACAGCAGGACAGAGGCACTACCTGAACCGATCAGACGAAAGAGATAAGTTCAATTAGTAGGTAGATATTTAAATGCCTATACATTTTTCTTAATTGATATACACGCAGTGGCGACACAGTGGGGCAGTGGGTAGCACTGTCGCCTCACAGCAAGAAGGCCGCTGGTTCAAGTCCCGGAAGGGCCAATTGGCATTTCTGTGTGGAGTGTGCATGTTCTCCCCGTGTTAGCATGGGTTTCCTCCAGGTGCTCCGGTTTCCCCAACAAGTCCAAAGACATGAGCTATAGGTGAATTGGGTAATTGCTAAATTGTCTGTAGTGTATGTTTGTATGTCCTGGTCCTCCAGGTTGGGGGTTGAGTGTTGGCCTAATGACTCACCTCGTAAAAACTAAATGTTACGAAACACCAACATGGTGCGGCTAAATATTAACTTTGATATAAATGGCCCTGTGAGTAAGTAAGTAGATAATATAAAGCTGAGAAATTTGGAAGTTTTGTCTATTAGCCATTTTATGTTATCTATATTTAAACATTTAAGTTATCTGTAATAGGGTTTACAGTGTAGCGACTGGTTCTGGACAAAGCTCAATTTTTGCAACTGAAGCTTTCGCATTACTTTTAGCTCTCGAACAAATAGAAAAGGAACAGCAATGTCGTTTTTTTTTTAATTAGTTGCATGGATTCTATGTCCTGTAAACAAGCACTCAAGCACTTGAAAACTGATCGTTTGATTTTCAACATAATAGAAAACGTGGACTCTATTAAATAAATATAACTGATATTATTAAAAAAACCCACAACATTAGCACCTACAAGAATTTTCAAAGCAACTAAATAAATATGCTAAATTATAACATACGCACACATTAATAAAAAGGGCAGAGATCTTTCTTGAAAGAAGAAAAAAAAAATCTTAGAAATCAGTGAAAAGATGTGTTGTATTCCTGACTAAATTAATTAGAGGATCCCAGTTTTTATATAAAAAAATAATCAATGGAACCTCTTAATGTAGACTTAATTTTCAATACATAGAAAAGACATCAAATCTTCTAACCATGAGATTTAGAAGACCTCCAGTGTAATAAAATCTGTCTCCGGGCTATCAGTGACGCAAAGGCTACAACATTAGCATTCTTATTTGAAAGGTTATCCAACAAAGCCGTTACACCAAAAATAGCAATCAAAGGGCAGGGATCAAGAGAAATGTTGAAAATTGTAAAAAAAAGTATCAAAGAAAGAACTCCAAATATTTTCCATTTTTTTTAAATATATTTATTATCTGTTTTTTGTCCTGTCTCTGTAATCCTGTTGCACTGTAGAAGCTCTGTCACCAAAACAAATTCCTCGTATGTGTGAACATACCTGGCAATAAAGCTCTTTCTGATTCTGATTCTGATTTTTAGACGTAAAAAAGGTGTTTTAAAACATTTTTTGTTTAAAAAAGTGATTAAATTGAAAGATGGCAACTTTCAGTCTGCACATTTATGAGAAATGGCAAACAGAAAGGGACAAATGTACAAGCAACAAATTGTAGTCAATCCATTAGCAAATAAAAGACATAACTACCGTTTTGAAAATAGACATGACCAGGTTGTATATACAAGATGTAGAAATGACCACTCAAGACTTTCCTGCTCATATTTATTGAGGAAGTGGAAGAGAAACCAATTTGTGACTTTTGTAAAAAAAATTTTTGATAGAGCATATTTTAATAGATTGTATATTCTTAAAAGATATAATATTCAGAAAGTATTTTAAACAATTTTTGTGGCTAAATTGAAAGACATTATATGATCTTTTATAAATGTTTTTGTATAATCCTTGTTTAAGAAATTGTTATGTATTGAGTATGTTATGTATTGTTGAACTGTTATGTATTGTAATGTATTGGCAACGTCGTCATGAATATAGCCATTGTTGCATAAATAAATAAAATGTGACTGCATGCTACTGTGTTATCGAACGTAAATAATACTTTGTACAAACATCATGCTGCATTCTTGCAGAGTTCCACTTAATATGCTCACTATTGCTGTTCTGCAGGAAAACGTTTGGGTATTTGCCTTTTAGACCAAACATAGCATGGTAATTGTGTGCGACCTGGATGCAGCAGTAAGTGCTTAGATCATTTGCAAATAAAATGATGCCAGAACGATTGTGTGAGAACTTTATTATGCCTGCACCATCATCTCAGTAAGCTTTTATTAGGCTTTACGCTCACACAGTTTTAGTGTCTACAGTCTGGATGAGAAACATAGTGTGGACATGAAAATCGCATTTTGAAAGGAAATTGCTGTTTTCAAATGTACATTTGAAGTCAGAATGATTAGCCCTCCTGAATTATTAGCCCCCCTGTATATTTTCCCCCAATTTCTGTTTAAATTTAAC
The DNA here is from genome assembly GCF_903798145.1 of Danio aesculapii. NCBI lineage: Eukaryota > Metazoa > Chordata > Actinopteri > Cypriniformes > Danionidae > Danio > Danio aesculapii. The sequence goes on along the minus strand of NC_079448.1, from coordinate 44,514,310 downwards.
ACATTTCTAAACATACTATAATTAGTCATTTTTTAAAACTGATGACTGGGAAAACTGCTTTTATTCTAGTCGAAATAAAACAAATAAGGCTTTCTCCAAAAGATAAAATATTATAGAAAATACTGTGAAAATTCCTTGGTCTGTTAAACATCTTTTGGGAGATATTTGCAAAAGAAGAAAAAATCACAGGAGGGTGAGTAATTTTTACTTAGGACAACACATGCACATGACCTCAATCATTTTTGGTGATGCAATATACACTTACCAGCCACTTTATTAGGTCCACCTGTCCAACTGCTCATTAACGCAAATTTCTAATCAGCCAATCACATGGCAGCAACTCAATGGATTTAGGCATGTAGACATGGTCAAGACGATCTGCTGCAGTTCAAACGGAGCATCAGAATGGGGAAGAAAGGTGATTTAAGTGACTTTGGCATGGAACATGGCATAGTTGTTGGTGCCAGACAGGCTGGTCTGAGTATTTCAGAAACTGCTGATGTACTTGGATTTTCATGCACAATCATCTCTTGGGATTACAGAGAATGTTCCGAAAAAGAGAAAATATCCAGTGAGCGGCAGTTCTGTGGGCGCAAATGTCTTGTTGATGCCGGAGGTCAAAGGAGAATGGCAAAAGTAGTTCAAGTCTGATAGGAGGACAACAGTTACTCAAATAACCACTAAGCATACAACCAATAAGCTTCTCTGAATGCACAATACGTCGAACCTTGAGGCGGATGGGCTACAACAGCAGAAGACCACACTGGGTGCCACTCCTGTCATCTAAGAACAGGAAATGGCTACAATTCACACAAGCTCACCAAAGTTGGACAATGGAAGATTGGAAAAACGTTGCCTGGTCTGATGAGTCTCGATTTCTGTTGCGACATTCCGATGGTAGGGTCAGAATTTGGCATAAACAACATAAAAGCATGGATCCATCCTGCCTTGTATCAACGATTCAGACTGGTAGTGGTTTAATGGTGTGGGGCATGGTTTCTTGACACACTTTGGGCTCATTAGTACCAACTGAGGATCTTGTCAACGCCACAGTCTACCTGAGTATTGTTGCTGACCATGTCCATTCCTTTATGACCACAGTGTACCCACCTTCTGATGGCTACTTCCAGCAGGATAACGCACCATGTCATAAATCGCAAATCATCTCAGACTGATTTCTTTAAGATGACAATGAGTTCACAGTACTCAAATGGCCTCCAAAGTCACCAGAGCTCAATCCGGTAGAGCACCTTTGGGATGTGGTGGAACGGGAGATTCGCATCAGGGATGTGCTGCCGACAAATCTGCAGCAACTGTGAGATGCTATCGTGTCATTATGGACTAAAATCTCTGAGGAATATTTCCAGTACCTTGTTGAATCTATACCACGAAGGATTAAGACAGTTCTGAAGGCAAAAGGGGGTCCAACCCAGTGCTAGTAAGGTGTACCTAATAAAGTGGCCAGTAAGTGTATATTGCCTATACGTAAAAAAAAAAAACAATTCTAGATACATTTTAGCTGATTGTGCAACATCTTTATCTCTGTAGGAGGTGTCAGTAAGGTTAAACACTAAATTAAATTACTTAAGTATATTTTTATATGGGAGTCTGACAACTGAAAATAGATCTGGTAGCAGATATTGCAATATTATTGCCTCTGTTACCTTTTACTTTGCACTTTTTTGTTAAGATTTATTGTTGTTTAGGAATGCCGTTATACTTTCTGATTTCAATGCCTAATTATTCAATTGTTAAAATGACTATAATTAAATGAAATATTCTTAAGAATAAAATATGATCTTTGGAAGAGTACACTTGCATTGTGATGCTATTATATTGTCATTCTGTTGTTATATAATGATGATAAAGTGGTTTTAATGACAATAATATCAATTATCGCAATATATTTTGTTGCAATATATCATACAACAAAATATAGACATAGTGATAGACCTATTTTGACTTCAACTGAATCTGCATCACCGTAGACAAATCCCTGAAAGAGAAACAAACAGTGTCAGTGTTTGTGATGTGGTTCTGTGGTCTTGAGTGCGGTTTGGTCATGCGGAAGAGATGTTGGCCTACATTCACCCTCTTAGACATCCCCTATCATAAATTAGGCATAGACACCACCGGCATTTACATAAGACCTCCCTCATCTCAAAATAACTCCCGTTTTTCCACTCTCTCAAGTGCCCATTTCAAATCTCTTGATCTCTTTTCTTTCTTCGCTCACTCCACTCGCACGCACAAATACAAAACACACCAATTTGTATAAGAATAGTCTTCCCTCGTGCGGAGAAGAAGGAAGAGTGTGCCTACTCAGACACAAGCATCGAAACATAATCTGTTTCATCCTCCATCCTTTTCGCTCTTCACCTCTTGTCTCTCGTCACCCCTCCCTCTTATTTGTTCATTTTTTTGTGTGTGTTTTGATTCTCCCCTTCTCTTCATCCTCTTTCTTTCTCCCCCTTTCTAACTTTCTTAAGATGCCACAAATCAAGGCTGCGCTCCAGAGGCTAGTGCCCAGGGGAGGCCTAAAGCTATTCTCCAATTAGTGTCAACACACAGACAAATACCACATTTACACAGCCCAGAGAGAGAGAGAGAGAGAGAGAGAGAATAAACGAGTGTGACAGCAATTCCAACAAACAATCTGTGCGGAGCAGACAGACAGATAGATACAGCAGAGCGCGATCTGCCACTCAGTATCCTCATTTATTTAGCTTGCTGGTACATGCACACACTCAAACTCACACAATTAGCCAGCGGTCATTCGGGATATGACTTTATGGAACTGTTGATGGTGAGGGTTCATCTTGTCTGCTCTCCGTTTGCTGCTCATAAGCTCAATGTGTGTGTTGCAGAAGGATTTTCTTAAGGCAAAGTCAAGCCAAGGAATGCCATGGAGTTCATGTTAGGCAACAAAAAACCTCGGGACTCTGTGAAGTGTTTCTTTACAATGCATGTTAAAATGCATCGCCAACACTACAGGAGCCACTTATTGGAGATGAAGTGTGCAATTTAATGACGTTCAAATTATTTGTGGCATACTGGGTTAAAGTGAAGGGACAATGAAAGGGATATATTTGTAGGATGAAGTGTGGAGGGTGTTCTGTTCTGCTGCTTTTTTGAATAAGATTTAAATGCAGGGTTTCTGCGGGGTCTTAAAAAGTCCTAAAAATTCTAAAATTTAAAAATTAGCTGTTCTAGGTCTTAAATATTTTTGCACAGGTCTTATTTTTCCGATGTCCATGTAACGCTATATCTAATGCTCATTAAAATATATATTTTTTTGTGTCGGTGCCAATAGCCTAGTGGTTAGTGCGTCGACACATAGCACCAAGGTGCTCACGACGAGTTCAGTTCCCAGCTCGTGGTCCTTTGCTGATCCTTCCCCCATCTCTGCTCCCCACACTTTCCTGTCTGTAAAATCTCTACTGTCCCATCCCAATAAAGGTGAAAACCCCTAAAAAATAATTTTTAAAAATCTTTTTTGTTGCTGTTGCTTGGTTTTCGTGGTGTTGTAGTTCTTTATTTCATTAGTCCAAATGTAATTTGCGGTATTACAACTACAAATGAGACCAACATGCAATAGCCAATCAGCTTTCTGTTATTGAACTCAGTGAACTCGATTTTGAATTTAAAACAATTTAATAGTTACAAACTAAAATTAAGTAACAAATTATGTCTTTGAAAACTGGAAAGGAATATATGAACCTATCAGTTTACAATATACTGATGCCCAATTTCTAGACTTTATTGGTGATAATGGTCAAGAATGTTGGACCATAATGTCCTTTTTAGCGTGTAGATAGAGGACAGAAACTAGCCAGACAGTAATGTGTGAATTGTTGAGTGGACAAAAACAAACAAACAAAATGTCAGTATTTTTAGTAAGTGTTTTTTTGCTTTTATTCTTGACGTAAAATAAATATATATAAATAATTGCAGAGCAACCCATGTTCTGTTGTCATTAATATTTAACTTTAATAGGTATAACTGTCCGCGATATGAACAAAAGCAAGTGACCTATCAAAGTTTGATTAAATTTGAATACATTTATTTTACCACTAGTTTTGTGATTTTGCATTGTCTCTTTGTCTATGCGTGTTTTTGATATTGTGATATTGGTCTTAAATTGAATGCTTAATGGTCTTAAAAAGTCTTAAATTTGACATCATGATATATGCAGAAACCCTGAAATGGCATTTGAATGGCAGTGAGGTCTGATATTAGTATTTTTGCATTTCATATATTTTTATTTTTTTAAAATGTACAATACATCTAGGCATGGGCCAGTGTAAGATTGTGATGGTATGATAACCTTGGATAAAAACACCACAGGATTGTTATTACTGCTCTAAAATATGTTCATTTTAAATGTCTGTGTAATAAACAACATATTTTCCTCGCATTGAACACAATATATTATATTATTATTGAGAAACATTTTAAATATTTTGGAGCAGTAAACACGTCCGGATAAATAATTCAAATAAATCATTGACTTCCGCTGTCTTCATTAGTTTCAAAAACACAGATTTCTTTACATTTTGAAAAGGCATCTTTGGATATATTTTTTTCTGTGGATATAAAGTATGGGCTGACCAGTGAATTTGATGTGGAGGCTCCTTTTCTGCTGAAGATACTGTTGCCTTAAAAAACAAAACAAAATAGTTGCATAATAAACTTGTGTATTGACCTTATTCTTTAATGCGGAAGTGCGCTCGTTTTTGCGATTGTTTTAGAACTTCTGATTCCGTTGCCTATAGGAGAAATGGCTAGGAATAATAAACGGCAGTGTTCATGACTATGAAAACAAAGCAGAATCATATAATAAGAAAATATCAGTCTAAAAATTTAATAAAAACATCTAAAAATGAATAGAAGAGAATGAAACCGGAAGTCTCGAGCCAAAAAATTCAAATGGCTGTGCCCGCTTGTATGCGGAGAATAAGGTGAATACCGTAGGATTAGTATAACAGAAAATTTTAGTGGTTTTAAATCCCATGCCTAATATATTCTCAGAATAATCCTATTCTAATTGAATAGCTTTCACAGGACAGATAAACATAACAGTTGTTTTCAACATTGATGATGATATTGAAAATGACTTCTGAATCATGTGATACCGAGCTATATATATATATATAACGTTGGCATTATGTTATCTAAAAATAAATACTAATGTAGTCTTTATATGTTATTTTATGCAAAAATTATCTTAGTTACAATGTTTGTTATTGTTTTTTTTTTTTTGTAAGTTCAATAGTTTACTGAATAAAACAAAAAATGTGTTTTACTCTATAAACATTTTAGGTGCAATTTAGGTTCCATTGCATCTACAGGCCAACTAATTCTCATTAGATTATAAGTAGACCGTTAGGTTGGGGTTAGGGGTAGTGTAAGTTGCAAAGTTTCTTATAGTCAGTTAAAGGTCTGCTTGGCAGCAGTATCAACAGATATTAAGCAGACAGTCTACTAATACTCAAATGGACCATCAAAATGGTGTTACCAAACATATGATATACATTATAAAATGCTATAAATTTTAATTTCAAAGAAACTGATATAAATATATATATATATATATATATATATATATATATATATATATATATATATATATATATATATATATATATATATATATGAATGAAATAAAATACTTTAATTTACAAATTTACATTATATTATTAGAATGAAATATTTATTTTTTTGCTACAATTTGCTTATATTGTTTTGTCTATAATATTCATTCATTCATTCATTCATTCATTCATTTATTTTCTTTTCGGGTTAGTCCTTTATTAATCTGGGATCGCCACAGAGGAATGAACCGCCAACTTATCCAGCATATGTTTTACACAGCGGATGCCCTTCCAGCTGCAACCCATCACAGGGAAACACCCATACATTCTCATTCACACACATAGACTACGGACAATTTAGGTTACCCAATTCACCTATAGCGCATGTCTTTGGACTTGTGGGTGAAACCTGAGCTCACGGAGGAAACCCACATGAACACAGGGAGAACATGCAAACTACACACAGAAAGGCCAACTGACCCAGCCAAGGCTTGAACCAACGACCTTCTTGCTGTGAGACGACAGTGCTACCCACTGCACCCACTTTACCCTTGTCTACAATAGTAGAAGTTAATACATAAACCTATTTAAAGGCTGTCTGTTATCAGGGTTGAATATTTATTCATTCATTTTCCTTCGGCTTAGTCTTTATTTCAGAGGTCGCCACAGTGGAATGTACTGCCAACTATTCTGGCATATGTTTTACACAGCGGATGCCCTTCCAGCCCAACCCAGTACTGGAAAACACCCATTCACACACACACACCCTACGGCCAATTTAGTCTATCCAATTCACCTATACTGCATGTCTTTTGACTGTGGGGGAAACCGGAGCACCCAGAGAAAACTGGGAGAGCATGTTAACTCCACACAGAAACGCCAACTGGCCCAGCCAGAACTCGAACCAGCGACCTTCTTGCTGTGAGGCAACAGTGCTAACCACTGAGCCACCATGCTGCCTTTTCGAATATATCTATCGCAAAAAAAATTTCAACAATCATTAAAATTCCTTTTAAATATGTTGTAAAGATTTGTAAACCATTAACAAACCAGTCTGTACTCTATTTATAAGCTTTCAATCTCTTCGAGACTTCAAATTCCTAGAAATGATGAACAGAATCTTTGTACAGCAGCGCATCTGCCCATAGAACAAGAACGTCTGAAACCTCTCTGCGTTCCCTGGGCTCTCTGCATTAACCGTGGCCTGTGGCATTCCTGCATGTTCTGAGAGTTTATGAGGGGCACCATATCCATCAGCCTTAATGCTAGCGGTGTACGCCTCAGGGCGGCCATCTTCACTCCTTCCCATCAGCCACGGCGGCTCTTCATCAGAACAACCTGAACGAACAAGTCCCACTGAGCCGCACATTAGCGCACAAATCTCAGCCTTGATCAGCACGCAGCCATAAATCTTCCATCCCTCATACTTAAACTGACACCACAGAGTTGCCATCGCCAATCCCTTGAAATTCTCTTCATATCCTTTTTTATTTACAGTCGAATTTAAAATGATTAGCGCCGCTGTAAAATTGTGATTATTTTAAAATATTTTCAGAGTGCTCTTTAACAGATGCAACACCTTTTTTAACATATTAGTTTTAACTAAATTCTTATATTTTTTTGTCTTTGTCATGATGACAGTGTAATATTTGACTACTTATTTTGCAAAATATTACTATGCAGCTTAACCTCCAAGTTTCCCTAAGGACATTTTGGGGAAAAGTAATTTATTTTGTTTATTTATTTTGAAATAATTAATTTAATCTGAGCAGTTTAAGACTTGGATACTTTTTCTAAGTTTGTTACTTGCTATATAAATACATGCAAAAAAGAAAAAAAAGAGGACTCTACTTAACAATGCTAAGTGGTATAAAAATAAATAAACAAATACATAAATACATCTTTCCCTTTGCTTAAAAATGGGCCCCTATAGGAAATGAATGGGAAATATTGAAATTCAAAGCATTTTGTTATTTGTCCAATTAAAAATAAAAAATCCAACACAGTCCTGAGCAATCACATACCTAAATGAAGGTCTGACACTATATAATATGCTCAATGTGTCAACAACCCAAACTTACACACACACAAACAGTCAAACAGTGGCATTGAAATGGTGGATATTTTGATATTGTCATGTCATCATTAGCTACCAGATGTCACTGAATGCCACATTTTTAGATTTTGGTTGGTCTGAACTGACTTCAGGGCGACGTGGTGGCACAGTAGGTAGTTCTAAGTACTCACAGCAAGAAGGTCGCTGGTTCGAGCCTCGGCTGGGTCAGTTGGCTTTTCTGTGTAGAGTTAGCATGTACTCTCCGCGTTCGTGTGGGTTTCCTCTGGGTGCTCCAGTTTCCCCCACAGTCCAAAGACATGCAGTACAAGTGAATTGGGTGGGCTAAATTGTCTATAGTGTATGAGTGTGTATGGATGTTTCCCTGTGATGGGTTGCAGCTGGAAGGGCATCTGCTGTGAACAACATAATAAATAAGTTGGCGGTTCATTCCGCTGTGGCGACCCCAGATAAACAAAAGAACTAAGCTGATAAGTTGGCGGTTCATTCCGCTGTGGCGACCCCAGATAAATAAAGGGACTAAGCCGAAAATAAAATGAATGAACGAATGCTGACTTATAAAAATGATCTATAACAAAAACAGCATATTTTATTAATTTTCTTATATTTTTAAAATGGTTTCTTTTATCTGAGTGGTTCAAGACCAAGCTACTTGTTATATGTTTGCCACTTGGGCAAACACACAGAAAGAGGACTTTAAATGAATGGGGAATACTAAAATTAAAAGCCTTTTGTAGAGAAATTTATGTAAATAATAATAATAATAATAAAAACTTTTTAAAAAAATCTAAAATTTGATATATTTCATTTTTTGTTCAGACAGTGATATGACATTTGTTTAAAAAATAAATTAATAGATAAATAAATACTGGGATCACAGTTGCAACACAGCAACTTTCGTGCCCAAAATTGTCCACAATGGAAAGAATAAGATCTGCAGTATAAAGTGTGCTTCTCTAGAAGTAGGCCTTGCACAATATCAATATATCGACTTTTCGCACAACACATGAACATGACCTCAATCATTTTTGGTGATGCAATATATATCGCCAAATACACAAAAAACAATTATTGCTAAATTTTAGCAGATTGTACAACATCTCTATCTTTATTGGAGTTGTCAGTGTCAGTATGGTTAAAAAACACTAGTATTTACTATAAATTACTATAGTATATTTTTATGTGGGTGTCTGACAACTAAAAAGATTTGGTTGCAGATATCGCAGCCTCTGTTACTTTTTATCTTGCACTTGCACAGTGCACAGCTCGAGACTGAGAGAAATGCCTACCGCGGCTTATCAACATTGTTGAAGTAGTCAGAGTGCAGAGTGTATGCGTGAGTTCAATGCAGGAGAGCATTAAAGCAATGCAGTTAAACACCAGCATATTGCTCTGTTCTTAACCATGGCACACATTCAGTATTAATCACCACAGTGGCAAAAGCTCAACTATTTTGAAACTTGACCGCCGTACGTGTGTAGGAACAGCTGACGGTGGCCATAGCAACAATAAACGGCAGAGGATTGCAAGCTCACAAACGCATTTAAATCCGTAAACAAAGCAGCAGGCGGCGCATTTTTAATGTTGCTTTAGACGGGATATGAGAACATAAAGTGTCAACCAGGTACAGTACAAGTGGTTACAATTAACAAAACACAATTAAATACATAATTTGCAAGCTAGAGAAAACAAGGAGGCAACCATTTTAATCGCACTTAAGTCACTTACACTTGTGAAATGGAGGAAGAAACTGGTCCATGAACTGTGCACTGTAAAGTTCCTGTCAAGCTCTTACAAAGTCCCATACATCAATAGTCTTTTCTGATCCTTCCTTTAACAAACGGCAGACGAATCCTGCATTGTAAGCGTGTCGATTGCTAAAGCACTCATCAGAAAATAGACTGGAACACAACACAAGGCTGGGGCTATAATGCTGAGGTATTTTTGCAACAATAGACTTCAACCACTGACACTTCACAGCCTCATCTTTTGGTAGGGAAAATAACACTAACTTTCCCTCACACTTTAGAGCACAGTGTCTACGCGACATGATTCAACCAGGATCTGCTACAGTGTTTGTCACTTTTTTCTTTCTACACTGTTTGTGGGTAGGGAAGGTGGGTTCAATTTTTCCATAATATGGGCTCTTTAAACATCACTTGGTAAATATTTGAAAAAGAATACAAATTTCACCGGAGAGCTAATTATATTGCCTTCAACTGCATATCTTGCGCTCTTAATTCATCTAGTGCTCCGTTACATTTGAGCAGTCGCCTCTCTGACTCCATTTTGTCTTCCGCTAACTCTATTGCAGCTGTTGTGTTGTCTCTTGGCGGAGTTTCTGGGTTTAGCGCATCAATTAAAGATAAGCTTCAGCTCGTGCTTTCCCTAGTGTCAAACATGCTGTGCTGAGCTCCAGGACCGAGCCGATCTGCCTTCTGATCCCTTAAAACACTACTTCATTACTCTTTCATTCAATTCCACTACGGGCTCCTTCTTTCTGTGACTGTAATCGAACATGACCTCTACATTTATCCATTAGCATCCTAAACCGAGAACAAGAGCTGCTTAAAAACTTAATTTATGAGAGAGGAGACACTAACTGCTTCATTACCTTTTGGGAGCAACTGGGTTGTAGAGAGAAACAAACTAGCGAGTGAGATATAAGTGGTAAAATCAGGACCTGTGTGTCTTAGTTTCAGGGACATATATACTGTACAGTTGAAGTTAAAATTATTAGCCCTCCTTATTTTTAAAAAATAATTCACAGTTGATTTTTAAAAGAGCAATGACATTTTTACAGTATTTTCCTATAATATATATATAAATATTATCTAATAGGTTTCCTAATTAACTTAACATAAAATGCTTAGTTGACCTAATTAAGCTAGTTAAACCTTTAGATTGAACTTAAAGTTAAATACTACACTACCTGACAAAAGTCTTGTCATCGACCCCAGTTTTAAGAGCAACAAATAATAACTTGACCTCTGGTTGATCAGTTGGAAAAGTTTTTCCGATTCGTCAACTGTTAAACTCCAACCCAATCATCACAAATACAGCAGAAGACCTATTGGAACCTGCAATGGTCCAAGATTCTTACAGAAATCAGTCAAGTTTGGTGAAGGAAAAATCATGGTTTGGGGCTACATTCAACATGGTGGCGTGCGAGAGATATGCAGAGTTAATGGCAACATCAACAGCCTGAGGTATCAAGACATTTGTGCTGCCCGTTGCGTTATAAACCACAGGAGAGAGCAAATTCTTCAGTAGGATAGCGCTCCTTCTCATACTTCAGCCTCCACATCAAAGTTCCTGAAAGCAAAGGATCCAGGATTGGCCAGGCCAGTCAACAGACATGAATATTATTGAGCATGGCTGGGGTAAGATGAAGCAGGAGGCATTGAAGATGAATCCAAAGAAGCTTGATGAACTCTGGGAGTCCTGCAAGAACGCTTTCTTTGCCATTGCAGATGACTTTATTAGTAAGTTATTTGAGTCATTGCAGAGATGTATGGATGCAGTCCTCCGAGCTCATGGGAGTCATACACAATATTAATTCTTTTTCCACTGCATCGTGACTTTATATTCTATACTGTACATTATTTCTGTTAAGTGACAAGACTTTTGTCTAAGCAAAGTCAGACCTTACTGTCCTAATTAAATAATCAGTAATCAAGACATGATCATATTTTATTTTGGTCAAATAAATGTAATCTAGAGGTCTTTGCCTTTTATATAAGCCACTTCTGATATCAAATGATCAACTAAAAGTAATTATTTTTTGTTCCTAAATCTTGGATAGGCGACAAGACTTTTGTCAGGTAGTGTAGTTTCTTGCAAAATATCTAGTAAAATATTGTGTACTGTCATCATAGCAAAGACAAAATAAATTAGTTATTAGAAAGTAGTCATTAAAACTATTATATATTATAGAAATACTTCTCCATTAAACAGCACTTGGGAGATATAAATAAATAAATGAATAATAAATAAATAAATAAATAAATAAACAAACAGGATGGCTAATATTTTTGACTTCAAATGTACTTCATTGAAGTAACTGTTCAATTTTAATAAATTTGGCTTAAATACCTCCTTTTTCTGCCATTTTTGGTTGACACATGAATCAATTTGTGTTCAGGTAATACAATTATTTAAGTCCAAACAGCTCTAAAGCTACTCAAAGGGCTTGGGGGAACTGATTGTAGTAAATGATTAAAGTTGACTAAATTAACTAGAGTTTAGACAACTTAAGCATTAATCGTACATTTACCATAATCGGTTTCCTTAAACTACAAAACAAACGTTAAAAATTTGATTTTATTTACATTTATAGATTTTATTTTTATTTATTTATTTTTTAAACAGAACTGCCGCTCACAGGATTTTTTTTCTCTTTTTCAGACCATTCTCTGTAAACCCTAGAGATGGTTGTGCGTGAAAATCCCAGTAGATCAGCAATTTCGGAAATACTCAGAACAACCATGCCATGCTCAAAGTCTCTTAAATCAGCTTTCTTCCCCATTCGGATGTTCGGTTTGAACTACAGCAAATTGTCTTGATCATGTCTACATGGCTAAATGCATTGAGTTGCTGCCATGTGATTGGCTGATTACAAATGAACAGTTGGACAGGCGTACCTAATAAAGTGGCCGGTGAGTGTATATACACGTTTATTTTCCAGTACTGGATTGCGGCATGAATGGCATCCACTGCATAAAACCTATGTCAGAACAATTGGTGGTTCACTCCGCTGTGGTGACTCCTGATAAATCAGGGACTAAGCTAAAGGGAAATTAATGAATGTGTGTTTAAGTATACATTACTTATTGGTTTCAAAACTCAAATGATTTGCCAAAATCAGTTTCCTCAAACGGTTTGAGTTAACCTAACTTGTCGTTTTTTACAGTAGACTTGCTTGTGATGATATGCTTTTAAAAGAGAAAGGCATTTTGAAAGTTTTCCAGTCCCTGTAATGTTTCCAGTAACCGTCACTGAACTCAGGAGACCAAATCCACCCCTTTCCATCACAATAATGCCACACTGTCAGCCGTGAAAATCCCAATTTGGTAATGCGAAAGTTTCTCGGTTTGAAAAGCATCGGTGTGTGTTCAACCCTGTCTGAAAAGTTGTAGGAGTTTATGAGGAATAAGCATGACACACAGGGAAGCTTAAGGGACATTATTGTGCTTATTTATATCTCTATTGAGTTGTGCTTGGTGTTTCAGCATCATTGCTCCAGTCTTCACTGTCACATGATCTGCTCCATATTTATGTGCAAACTGTGATACATTTAAGTTATTTGATGAATAGAAATTTCAAATAACTGAATATAAATTGTTACAGTCTGTGTTAGGGAAAGGTACTTTTTAAAGTATTGCATTACAATATTGAGTTACTTTCCCAAAAAGTAACTAGCTACGTTAGTTAGGGTGCTTCCACACCTGTGAATCAATTCATTTGATCCGAAACAGGGAATCAAATTGTTACAATGTTGCTCTTTGTTCTTGGTCCGGTTCGCTTTCACACGGCAAAGTTTCTAAATGGACCAAAATAGCTAAGTACGGTTTATTTTGCAGAGTCCCGCTCAGCTGTCATGTGTCTTTATTTTAATGTATGACGATGAGCAATAAGACATTATAAGCGAAATGCTGCGCTTTCATTTTGAATGGTGACACACACAGACATCGTCACTAAATATAGAGCAGAGGTAAGATTTTCTCATATGTAGCAGTGGGCTTATGCATTATAGGCTTAACGTTATAGAGAGAAATCACAGATAAACTAAGACTGCTGTTCGGTCAATTCTCCTAACGGATAAACAGCTCTCGTTAATAGTTCAGCATGCTTTCATTTTCGTATTTGACATGAAACGCACATTTACCGGTAGGAATGACATCTTGCCCTACTCATAACTCTCTCTTCATATAGCTGTATATATGCCTATTACATATCCATGATGCACTGTGATATAGCCTGGCTCGGATCGTATCGCTTTCTTATTACGATGGATCTGCTCCAGAGTTCGTTTCAACCACTTCATTTAGGCGATCTCCGACCGATTGTTTTGGCGTTGATCTGAGTGCGATTGCTGGATTCAAATATGCCAAACGAACCGCACTTACTGGGCAAACGAGACAGGTTCTGAAACAAATTCTAGGTGTGAAAGCACCCTCAATTACTTTTTGTAGTGAGTAATTAATTACTTTACTTTTGGATTACTTTTGTGTTACATTTTATAACCAGGCTGAGGCTTGATAACTTTCAGAATTATTATAATTTTTTTAGTAGAGGAGTTCTGCTATTAGCAATGCACTGTATACATTTACCTTTAAAAAAACACATCAAAAATTTTAATTTTAGGATAATGTTATCTGAGAACTTCCTGACCCCAGAGCTCTACATGCCATATATACAGATTAATACAAATAAAAAAAATGTGTCTCCTACTTTTGTACTATTTGTCCTAAGTAAAAATCACTGTCCATTAAGACAATGCCCTTTTTCTTTTCTTCACTGCGTTCAGAATAATGAACTGCATGATTCATTGTGACTACTTTCATTTTAATTCAGTAATTCATTTTTTTCAAGCTAATTAATTAAACTAAAAAGTAACTTGCACTACATTTTCAAAAAAGTAACTCAAATATTATTACTTTTTAAAAAAAGTATGCGTTACTTTACTCGTTACTTAGAAAAGTAATATTATTAAATAACTCGCATTACTTAACGTAACTAACGTAATGTGTTACCCCATCACTGGTAATATTATAACATTAATAAAGCCACTTTACTGTCACTGTAATATGTCTTGCAAGCAACCAATCAATAAATAAATAAATTTAAATTATTTTTATTTTATTTTGTTTGTTTTATTTTATTAATTAATTAATTTATTTTCTTGGGCGTCACAGTGGCACACTGGGTTGCACGATCGCCTCACAGCAAGAAGGTCAATGGTTTCGGCATTTCTGTGTGGAGTTTGCATGGTCTCAATGTGTTGGCGTGGGTTTCACATGGGTACCGCATGTCTTTGGATTCCAAAGACATGCGGTACAGGTGAATTGGGTATGCTAAAATTGTCCGTAGTGTATGTGTGTTAATGAGTGTGTGTGGGTGTTTCCCAGTAACGGGTTGCAGCTAGAAAGGCATCCGCTGCATAAAACGTGCTAGAAAAGTTGGCGGTTCATTCCACTATGGCGACCACTAATTAATAAAGGGACTAAGCCGAAAAGAAAATAAATGAATATTATTTATTTATTTATTACAATCTTTCTGTTAAATAAACAAAAAAAAAACTCAATCATATAACAATCTTAAATTATATTAAATCTGTGCTGTAACATGGAAAAACGTTTTACATGTTTTTTTTAGAGCCACCCAATTTATAAAAATAAATATAATATTGTATTTAATATGATGTAATAATGTACAGATTTTTTTTTTTTTTTGCATTTGCATTTGCAATGCGTTTATTATCCTGAACTTTGAATTAACAACAGTTTTAAAGCATTTATTAATCAGTCACCCATAGGCCTGGGCGATAAGGCAAAAATGCAGTCTCGATAATTATTTTCCATATTGAACAATATAGATATATATTCCTATATAAGATGGTAATGCTTCCAGATTTAAAAGTGTACCTCAACAATGACCGAAGCCACAAAAAATAGAGGGTCCACTAAATGGCATAACATTTTCAGCCGATACATCTTCGGAGGCCGAAAATTCACTACATTTCGAATATCAACACTCTTTTAGATTTCCATTGTTGCACATTTCTGGTGTGTGATTGGCTCTTAGATCAATATAGAGTAAAAAGTCCAGAGCTTATCATTGTTATTATTGATCACAATTCGATATAACATCATTTATCGGGTCAGCACTAGTCACCCTTCATCCATATGCATGGTATCCCAAGGAAATGTTCCACAACGATCTTGTTTGTGCATGTCAATGCTCAACCTAATCGAGTTGTGTTTTAATATCAATAATCTGTTGTCTTTAATACTTTTCACTTTTCACATCTCAGAATAGATTTTGCCAACCAAATCGACAACCTCTATTCACTCAAAGCATAAATGGCTTTACTATTCAAATACTGACTGTTTTTTTCTATGTTATTGAAAGGCAGACCCGAGGGGAAATTTGAACCTCACGTCTAAATCAATTAAATATAAAGAGAACAATTACTAAACACAAATGCACAACGCGGAGCCCTTTTGTTCCCTTGAGATTGGTTTTCTTCAGTGAGAGTTATTATTCTGCACCTTCGGAGATTTACAGTTCTTTATGTTCTTTATGCTTTTCCTTCTTTCTTCCCCAACATAATTCATTTAATTCCTTCACTATCTTTCCGTTCTCTCTCCTGGCGAGGAAAGGTAGCGACGCGGCTCAGTGTGGAGCAATGACAGAGTCAGCGGGTGTATTTTGGCATGAGTGTGGATTACAGGTCCAATCCATACCGTAGCTGCTTAATACTCCGTCACATTATGAAAATCCTCTTGCTTTTAACACGCGGCTGCTGCTTGTCTCTGCTGATTTATATGCCCTATTACAACGGCGCAAAGAAGAACTTTTCACTTTGGCTTCAGTCTTTTTTTTCCCACAGACTCTCTGTAAGACGTGTAATGAGTCTCGTGCTGTTCAATAAATAACGCTCTATTGGTCTGAGCAGCCGTTTGCTGTCGATCTGGAATTGTTTTAATCAGCGAAGTGTCACTGTTGCCTATAAGCCACGACGGATGGGATGTGATCCAGAAATTTGGATTAAAAACTCCAGGATTGTATTTTACAGTACTGCTGGATTTAGACATACTATCACTCAGGGAATCGATAGTTTGATTGTCACATCTTTCGCCAGCAAACCATGGTCAATGTGGTTGCTAATTATGCGCTCGCTGTACAGCTAGAGCTCACAGACTATTAATGTTTACGTTCTTTTGGCACAGATGGTGTAGTAAAAAGTAATAATGCAGAAATGCTAAAAATCACTACTACATGATAATTTAAATAATGTAGAGTGAGAGTTTTGGGAATTCTTATGTTGCTACAAACCTGATACTTTTGGTTAACACTCACTTTCACTGTATAGACAAAAAAATTGCAAACAAAAACAAACAAACAAACAAAACTTCTGGTAATTATAACGTTTGTGACTCAATGCCAGAGTCTTTCTGCAAAAAAAAAAAAAAAACGAAACATGGCATATATAGCTGTGTAATAGCGTTATTATGCCTGGAACTAAAGTAAATATTCACACTTTCACACACAAAAACTCCTAAACTCCTGGTTCCAAAGAAACACAGAATTGCTGAACGACATTGACAAAAGTTGGTTTAAAATAGTTTTGAGAAACATACCCCATATCTAATTGCACATGTTCTCATGTGAACACCTCGCTGATTCATTTAAATCCAGTCAGAGCGACTCTACCTTTAGTCACTCACTGATTAAAATGATTTGGTCATAGCAAGTCTCCATTTACCAACTCACTGATTTAATTTATCCAGTTAAAGTGACTCTACCTTTAACGACTCACTAATTAAAAATTTTTTTAGTCATAGCGATTCTCCAGTTAAGACCTTACTGATTCAACTTATCCAGTCGAAGTGACTCTAGCTTTAATGACTTTGATTTGAACTCGATGATTAAAATGATTTGTTCACAGTGAGTCTTCAATTAACAACTGACTGATTCAATTTATCCAGTCAGAGACACTCTATCTTTAGTAACTCAATGGTTAAAATGATTTGTTCAGAGTGAGTCTTCAATTAACAACTGACTGATTCAATTTATCCAGTCAGAGACACTCTATCTTTAGTAACTCAATGGTTAAATGATTTGTTCAGAGTGAGTCTTCAATTAACAACTGACTGATTCAATTTATCCAGTCAGAGACACTCTATCTTTAGTAACTAGATGATTAAAATTATTTGATCAAAATGAGTTTTCAGGTAACAACTCATTGGTTCAATTGATTAATTGATTCCAGTCAGAGCGACTCTAATGACTCACTGATTAAAATGATTTGGTCACAATGAGTCTCTAGATAACAATACACTGAGTGACTTTACTTTTAATGACTTGATGATTAAAATGATTTGTTCAGAGTGATTCTTCAATTAACAACTCACTGATTCAAGTTATCCAGTCAGAGGGACTCTACCTTTTATGACTCACTGATTAAAATGATTTGTTCAGAGTGAGTCTTCAATTACCAACACACTGATTTAGCTTATCCAGTCAGAGTGACTTTACCTTTAATGACTTGATTAATAAAGTAATTCGTTCAGAGTGAGTCTTCAATTAACAACTGACTGGTTCAATTTATCTATTTAGAGTGACTCTACCTTTAATGACTCGATGATTAAAATGATTTGTTCAGAGTGAGTCTTCGATTAACAACTGACTGATTCAAATTATCCAGTCAGAGTGAGTCTACTTTTAAATACTCCATAATTAAAATAATTTGTTCAGAGTGCGTCTTCAATGTAATGCCACGCCAGCAGAGGGAGCCCTCGCCCAACTACTGACTCATCTTCACTCCCTCTGCAGTCACTTCCTGTTTGTGCTGTATTTCAGCAAGAGCTCAGGCCATGCTTCCTTGCAAAGTATTGCCAGGTCACCTGCATTACCAAGCATTGTTCCAAGAGACTTTCCTGACTGCCTGCCTGTGTATGACCCTGCCTGTCTTGATCAAGTACGTTATCTGTCTTTGCCCTCTTGCTCTGTTTTGGACTGCTTATTGTTGCCTTGAACAGTTGCCTGCCTTCTCACCACATCTTCTGGATTTGCCCCTGTGTTTGTTGATCTGTTTTGGACTGATTGTTGTTATACTGAACCTTTGCCCCTACTCTCTGACTACGTCGTCTGGATTTTCCCCTGTTTGTTATTGGATTGGACTTCTTACATGTTGCAGACACTCTGCCTGTTTATTCGTTGATGTCTCTGCCTAACCCCTTTAATAAACGTCTGCACATGGAATCTAATACTGTCTCAGACCCCTCGTTACATTCAATTAATAACTCACTGATTCAACTTATCCAGTCAGAGTGACTCTACCTTTAATGACTCAGTGATTAAAATGATTCATTCAGAGTGAGTATTGAGAACTCACAGATTCATTTTTTTTTTCAGTCAGAGTGATTCTACCTTTAATGACTTAATGATTAAAATGATTTGATCAGAATGAGTCTCCAGGTACAACTCACTGATTCAATTTATTCAGTCAGAGTGACTCTACCTTTAATAACTTGATGATTAAAATGATTTGTTCAGATTGAGTCTTCAATTTACAACTCACTGATTCAATTTATCCATTCAGAGCAACTCTACCATTAATGACTTACTGATTAAAATGATTTGGTCATAGCGAGTCTCCAGTCTCCAACTCATGGGCATGCTTGAAAGTGAACATGTCTATATTAGTGTAGTAATAGCTGAAGTACTTTCACACTGTTACACTAGTGAAATTTAAAACTGATACTTAATACTTTTACTGGAGTATAATTTGATTATGGTAACTGTACTTTTATGCAAGTACTTGATTTGGGTACTTCATCCACCTCTCTGAAAACCCATTTAATTAAATCAGTGAAGTGTCACTGTTCCCAATGAGCTGGTACAAATGGGATGTGATCCAGAGCACTGGATTAAAAAAAGTCCTAGAGTTTCTATTAAAGTCTAAATCCGGTGTAACCTGCAATACTGTCTCTCAGGGACTTCGATTGTTGCATCTTTTGCCAGCAATAATGGTGGATGTGTCCGCTAATTGTGCGGTTCCTGTAAAGCAAGAGCGCAATGTGTCGCACCTCACGGACGAGCACGCAGAAGATAATAGTCACGCTCTTTTGCCACCGTTGCGGAAGCTGATGACAAAGCACAGGCGAAAAGTCAATATCAATTACCTCTCGTCTCTCAATACCAAACCACTGAGTCACTCAGCAACGTCAGACCAAACAACAGCTCAATTATTTCAAGCGTTTTCAATCACAGAGACACTCAGGCTCTTTTCAAAAGCTGTGTGCTGCTTGCTTAGTTGAGGAAATAAAAGTGAATCAATTAGCTCACAGTGAGGCTGACCTTATCTTTGCAGAGGGGAAAATCCTCTGCGTCTTTTACGAGTTCCTGGGTTAACAGAACTGAGTGGATCATGGAGTTGCCACTAAGTACAGGAGCTATGACTCTATTTATTGAAGTTTTTTGTTTTTTTTTATTCAACAGTTGTTGGCAGCTTGTGTACTCGTAGGTGTAACATGTCAACTTGGCTCATTCAATCAGATTTGTAAATTATGTTTTGCTGTTTAGTGTTTAGTTTTAGTTTTCAAGTGTTTACAATGTGAAAAAGCTTTCACTGAAGCAATAGAGCTATCTCTTTTTTAATATAAATTCAAAAATACACTAGTGGGGCGACAGAGTAAAATGACATTGGTGAAGTACGCCAGACAAACACAAACGGTGTGCAAATACTACAAAAAAAGACGTTCATTTACACTAACAGAACAACGAATATGATGCACATGAACCATAAGCTCAGTGAAAACTACTGTCACAGAAGTCTATACACAAAAAACTATTAATAAGTCAAACCACGTGGACCTGATGATTTGCAGCTCCGCTTGCTCTGACGGGTGCTACAGTACGGAGATCACACGGTGCATCAGCGTCTTCATAGCGAAAGTGTGAGGATGTTTTTTTTAACTGAAAGAGAAAGTTGTTCTGTTTCAGAAGCAGGTATTACATTATTTTTACCCTCTCCTTTTCAAATTAATTTATGCATATTTTAATAAATTATTATTGAATATAAAAAATTATTAATAAATTATTATTGAATATTTAAAAATCACATGGATACTTATACTAATTAATTATACAAGTAATATTAATTATTCACCTTCATAATCATGTTCAACTCCTGTCTCTATCCTATTATATAATTAGTTGTTTTATAATCAGTTTTTTTTATGTTTATATTTATAATATAAATATTTTTTATAACCTTGGCCAGTTCCCTGGAGCAGAGAAACTGTTGACCCAACACAATCTCACGGCAATTCATAACTTTTTGATTTAGTGGCTAATTCGTATGAATTCGTATGATCTAATTCGTACATTTTCGTACGATTTGCTCTTCCCCCAATGACGGTTGGCTTTAGGGGTGAGGTTAGGTGCCACGCCTCCTTTTTAAAATCGTACAATTTCGTACGACTGAACTCATACGAATTTGTACGAATTAGCCACTAAACTGACAAAACGTAAAATATTTACGTTTTCTCGTGAGATCAGGCTGGTTGATCATCTCTGAAAACACTGCTCTCTGGTTTAGGAAAGGCTTACCTATCCACACTAGCCATCTCAGTCCCCAGTGAAAGAGTTTTTCATTAGCCGGGGACATTGTAAATGTGCAAAGACCTCAGCTTATGCCAGAAAACAGAGATATGCTGATATTTCTTTAAAAAAATGTCAAATCCCTGCACAGTCACAGTTTTAGTTTGTTTATTTTAATGTGTCTTCTTTATTTTTTTTAATTAATTAATAATTTTTTTTGGAGGTGGGGGGTGTTGGGTTGTTTTGAAAAAAACAATTTAGTTATGGCAGAAAATAGATTATATTTTGCAAAAAAAAGTGCAGTATTAAGAAAAAATTTAAGGTTTCAAATAATTTTGTTAAAAATCGTGGATCGTGAGATTAGTATTGTGAATCGTATTGAATCATGAGTCAGGTGAATATCAAAAAAATATCAAGTACCCTTGATTGGTAGACTATAGCTTTTATTTAATACCATAAATAGGTATTATTACATGGTTATAATGAAATATCTCTGTGGCAATTCAAATTTTATTTTAAAAGAATAGTTCAGACAAAACCCTAAATAGCTCCAGTGAGGCTGACCTTATCTTTGCAGAGGGAAAAATCCTCTGCGTCTTTTACGAGTTCCTGGGTTAACAGAACTGAGTGGATTATGGAGTTGCCACTAAGTACAGGAGCTATGACTCTATTTATTGAAGTTGCAACATTTTTGTTTTTTGTATTCAACAGTTGTTGGCAGCTTGTGTACTCGTAGGTGTAACATGTCAACTTGGCTCATTCAATCAGATTTGTAAATTATGTTTTGCTGTTTAGTTTTAGTTTTCAAGTGTTTATAATGTGAAGAAGCTTTCACTGTAGAAATAGAGCTATCTCTTTTTTATAATATAAATTAAAAAATACACTAGTGTGTGTCAATCAAGTTTCATCTTAAAACAAATGATTAAAAAAGATCAAGTACCATTGATCTGTAGACTATTACTTTTAAATGATATCATAAATATGTATTACTACATGGTTATGTAATGAAATATCTCTGAGGCAATTCAAAATTTATTTTAAGGGAATAGTTCAGACAAAATCCTGAAAAATAAAAAGCACATTTATTCAGCTTCATGCTGTTTGACAGTTTTGAGTATCACTGACTTTCATTGTGAATAAAAAAATAAAAACACAAAACGGTTTGAAGTTAATGAGAGTGAATAAATGATTTGTCGTTTTTTATAAACTACCCTTTTAAGAAAGTTCAATTGAGATATATTAAGCTAGAGATAAACGGGTCAAAACAGATTAGTATTCGCATCAAACTCAATGTATAAAAGTGATTTTATATACATGAAGAGCAAACTAAATGCAAGTGAAACATCTTACTTCAATGTTTCAGATTGTTTCAAGAGTTCACTCTTAGCTGATGATTGATAATAAAGCGTATTTAGCATGCTGTCCCGGGAAAGAGCCCTAAGCTCAAAAGATCCTCGAGCGCAGGGCTCCCTCCCGATAGAAGGGTAAGAGGGGAGTTGGAGCTCTGGTAGATCTGAAGAAACCACACTTTTGTGAAGGTTAAATGTCAAAATATGGTAGGTTGTTGTAGGTTTTCCGAACTTATTGAAGCAATACAAATGACACTTTTTCTTCTAAAAAAACGTAGTAGAATTTAAAAAGATTTCTTAAGTCAGTTCTATATGAGGCAATTTAATTAATTTATTTTCTGTGAACTGTATAATCTCACACAAATAAGAATGTCTTCATGTGCTAGAGAACAACTACCTGACAAAAGTCTTGTCGTCGATCCTAGTTGCATGAGCAACAGATAATAACTTGCCTTCCAGTTGATCATTTGGAAAAGCAGCAGAAGGTAGGTGTTTCTGATGAATCATCTGTTGAACTGCATCCCAATCATCACAAATACTGCAGAAGACCTATTGGAACTCGCATGGACCCAAGATTCTCAGGGAAATCAGCGAAGTTTGGTGAGGGAAAAATCGTGGTTTGGGATTACATTCAGTATGGGGGCGTGCAAGAGATGTGCAGAGTTGATGGCAACATCAACAGCCCGAGGTATCAAGACATTTGTGCTGCCCGTTACATTACAAACCACAGAAGAGGGCAAATTCTTCAGCAGGATAGCGCTCCTTCTCATACTTCAGCCTCCACATCAATGTTCCTGATTGCAAAGAAGGTTAAGGTGCTCCAGGATTGGCCAGCATAGTCACCAGACATGAACATTATTGAGCATGTCGGGGGTAAGATGAAGCCAGAGGCATTGAAGATGAATCAAAATAATCTTGATGAACTCTAGGAGTCCTGCAAGAACGCTTTCTTTGCCATTCCTGATGACTTTATTAGTAAGTTATTTGAGTCATTGCAGAGATGTGTGGATGCAGTCATCCAAGCTCATGGAAGTCATACACAATATTAATTATTTTTCCACTGCAGCATGACTTTATATACTGTACATTATTTCTGTTAAGTGACAAGACTTTTGTCTAAGCAAAATCAGATCTTACTGTCCTAATTAAATAATCAGTAATCAAGGCATGATCATATTTTATTTTGGTAAAATAAGCATAATCTAGAGGTCTTTGCCTTTCATATAAGCCACTTATGATACCAAATGATCAACTAGAAGTCAAGTTATTATTTGTTGTTTCTAAAACATGGATAGCTGACAAGACTTTTGTCAGGTAGTGTATAGCCGAAGATTGTATATTGCATATACCAGCATCCATCAAATAAGCAAAGACGAATATCTATAAGACAAGAAGTAAGAGTAAAGAGTCCTGAAAAGTGTTTACTAGTTTAATGCTGCCATTGTTTCAGTGAGCAGGAAGAGAAAACACATAATCACAGATTCCAAGGCATCTGAGTTGACTTTCCATCGCATAGTAATATATCATACAGTCACACTACAGGATTATTCTTACAGTCGCCGGGATTTTCTGACAAATCATCAGGACAATAAAACAAAGCATGCCGATGAAACAAATCTTCAATATTTTGCCTCACCGATTCTTTTAGTCCAGGGGAAAATGCATGTTTCCCTCTTTCTCTTCTTTCCTTTTTCTCTCTATTCAGTGCTTGTTTCCTTTCTGTGTGTGTTCTATCTAATTGACAGACCAACCGATGTGGAGAAGTTTCATCCTTCTCTCTCTCTCCTCCTTCTCCCTCCATTTCTCATCCCATCACTCTCTCAGACACCTGTGAAGGCTGCGGTTGAAAAAGCGAACCGGAGAGACAGAGAACTGAGGAGCGCAGAAGACGGGGAAGAAAAAAATCTCTTTTGCTCTGGCAGAGAACTCGGCTGGGCAGTGGACAAAGAAAGTAGGGCTGTGGAGATGGGAGCTCAGAAACGCTCTGTTCAGTTTTTTTTTTCTTCTTCTAACAATGTGAGCTGTGGTGCTGATGTTCTCTCTCTTTGTGCCGTACTTCTCGATTTCAGTACCGGCTCTTACTGCACTTAACAAATTCCTGACTGTCCTGCTTGTCGTCTCTTCTCCCTAAAGTTGCTGTCGTATACTGTCTAAGGCCTGAAATGTGGCTTCTCAGCATGCTATTTGCACCTCACATGAAATAAATCTCT
Organism: Danio aesculapii; assembly: GCF_903798145.1. Lineage (NCBI taxonomy): Eukaryota > Metazoa > Chordata > Actinopteri > Cypriniformes > Danionidae > Danio > Danio aesculapii. Next base: position 44,489,751 of record NC_079448.1, on the reverse strand, counting down.
GCTCCTCCAAGTGAAACCATCCACTAAACGAGGAGTGTTGTGGACTAGATCATGTTTTAAAGTAGGGCTGCACAATATATCGTTTCAGCATCAATATTGCAATGTGTGTGTCCGCAATAGTCTTGTATACAGTGTTGAGTTGGGGTTATAGTTGATCAACAATTGAGAATACATGATATTTGTTGAAAGTATAATAGTAACAGAGTAAACTTTATCATTTGTATGTGTTTTACAGGCATTTCAGGAGAGTTTAAAGCATCTGGGCACAAACATGAACAACATATGTAACTTTAATGAGGAAAAATTTTACAAATTTACTATATTACTACAGTACTGTTTACATTTACTGTTTTTCTACAGTACATTTCATTCTTCAATTTCTTTAGTTGAATACTGTTTAACTCTTCAGAAACCGTTTATTTGACTTTTTATTTTTTGCTTTAATATACAACCTCAAATCAGAAAAAACTTTAGGCAGTATGGAAAACGCAAATAAATAAAAAAAGTAATGATTTCCAAATTTACTTTGACTTGTATTTCATTGCAGACAATATGAACACAAAATATTTCAACACAGGCTCATTTTGAAAACGTAGCCCTGTGGACGTTTCTGGAGACAAAGAATTACGTTGGCGGAGGTACGTATGGCTGCATTTAATTTCTTTAAACGAACGCTACGGGGCGGTGTGAGGCCGGTCCTTTTCGCGCTTACCACCTGACCGCTTACCTCTGTATGGATGGCATTTCGGCTGCAACCAGTTTGTCCCGTTTGCGAGCCACGTTCGTCGGCGGATTTGAGATGCAGAGAGAAGTTGACCACGAAGACGGGGGTTTGAGTCCGGTGAAGAGCGGTTTTAGAAAGCAGGTAAGACAAAAACAGAATCCAAAATATGAACAAACAAGTGAATAGCAGGGTGAGGATGTGGTAAAAAAAAGAGTCAAGACGAGGGCTTTTATTTTTTGGATTGCTTTTGAAACGTGTTGGTTGGGTTTAGGGAAGTGGGTGGGCGGGTCAATCGATAAAATTGGTTGGGTTTAGGGAAGGGGGAGGGTGGGTCAGCCGATCGTTCGCTCAGTCAGTCAGAAAGTCTGTCCAAAAGTGAGTCGACAGCGGCCTCTGGTGGGTTTACGCGAGAACAGCAGGCGCGAATGGCACTCGCGAGGGAAATTTGAGATCTCGAAAAGCGTACACGGCGATCTCTGGTGGATTCGCGAAAACAAAAACTGCAGATAAACGTACCACCGGGACGTATTTTGCGGTCTCCAGAAACGTCCGTGGAGGTACGTTTTCAGAATGAGCCTGGGTTGAAATATTTGAACTTTTTTGTAAACTAAATTTAATTTGTAAATATACATCCTTTCCTGTCATTCAGACCTGCAACACATTCCAAAAAAACTGGGACAGGAGCAATTTAGGGCCAGTTAAAACTGTTCTGTGTCAAAAAAAAAGCCCTATGTTAACAGTGTCCAGAAGTGGCTTAGGATTCTCCGGGCTTGGATTGCATCTAGGATGGACTATCACACAGTGGAAACATGTACTGTGGTCAGATGAATCAGCATTTCAGATATTTTTTCGGGACAAATGGTTGCCGTGTGCTCCGAACCAAAAAAAAAAAAAGTAAAGGATCAGCCAGACTGTTACCAGCAACAAGTCCAACAACCAGGGTCTGTCATGGTATAGGGTTGTGTCAGTGGCCTCTGCAAAGGTAACTTGCACTTCTTTGATGGCACCATTAATGCTGAGAATGCACAAAGGTTTTGGAGCCCAATATGCTGCCTTCTTTTCCAGAGACGCTGATGCGTATTTTAACAGGACAATGCAAAACCACATTCTGCACACATTACAAAGTTCTGGCTGCAGAGGAAGAGGATACAAGTACTTGACTGGCCTGTCTGGAGTACCGACCTGTGTCTAATAGAAAATGTGTGGAGCATTTTGAAGCACAAAAAGCGACAACGAAGACCCTGTATTGTTGCCCACCTTAAGACTTGTTTGCAGGAAGAATAGGACAAAATTACACCTGAAACACTTCATCACTTGGTTTCTTCAGTCTCTAAATATCTTTTAAGTGTTGTGAAAAGGAATGGCAACATTACAAAGTGGTAAATGCTTTACTATTCCATCTTTTTTTTTAAAATGCGTTGCAAAAACCAAAATTGGAAGATGTTTATTAAAAAAAAGTGTATTAAACATCATGAGGAACGCATTAAATAATGTGCTGTTGTATTGTCTGCAATAAAATGCAAGTCAAATTAAATTTAGAAGTCACTCTTTTCTTTTTTTTAATTTGGGTTATATATATATATATGATTAACACCCTTGCAAAATCACCCCAATCAATCTAAATTTAAGATTTTTTTTTCCCAAATAGAGCTATTGAAGCCATTTGGTGAAATTCATATTGCAATATGTAGCGCGGAAGTACTAAATATCACAATGTCAGATTTTTTTCAACATCATGCAAGCCCTTTTTTTTTTAAACTAGACATTGGCTTAAAGACCCACTTGGGTCATTATGAATTTCTATGATAGTTAGAGCCAGACTAACAGGTCTAATGGATTAATCCTTCAGCTTGTTGTTTTGTCAAGGATGCCTTTTTTTCTCCAGTTGTATTCCCAAAATAAAATCATCCATTAATAAAATTAATACACATGTAAGGCTAGCAACAGACCAAGGTTTCTAGAGTAATTCAAATAATTACAATAATGTGAAAAAGGTGCAATTTACTAAGCAAAGCAGGTAAAACAGCTTGCTTTTGCCAAATAAATTAGATTAATGTTGCTTGCATGCTAGTATACTCTTTCAGGAGCTTCCAAAGGATGTTTTGTTTACAATAATAAATACTAGTTCAAGTAGTCCAATAAAAAAATGCATCTGAAACCAATATTAAATCAAAAATGTCATTCAGTAAATGTAACATGAATTCCAATTAATATGACACGCCAAATTATTTACTGCATTTGAATGATATTTTAATTAAAAGGTGTCAAGGAAGTCTCAAAACACGCTGTTGACGACTCGCCGTGTTTATTTGATAGTATTCATCTTTGTGTACAATCCAATAAATCAACTTAAACTGAAGCTAATCTGTGTTAACCTTCAGAATGCGTAGTGTTTTTATTAAACCATATTTTGTGTAGTTAATGTTATAGTCAGCCTGTGCAGTTATGTGAAGGATTTCTGATGTATTTGATAATACAGAGGTATTTTTGGACTTTCTGCTGAAAAAATAAATAAATAAACCCAGCAAAGCCTTGTCTCACTGCCTGTCTGCACCCAGAGCAATCACACTAATGTATTTCATTGTGTACAGCCTGCTGTACTAATGGCTGTGGACTGCAACATTTCAGCATTGCTGCCACTGGCTGTTGCGATGGGCTGATAGATGTGGCTTGTGTCTGGATTTATATATATGTATGTTTGGCTGTGTTTGTGTGGCTCAGCTATGCTCTGACTGAACTGCTAGGCAGAAAGCCAGTCTAGGTCCAGCCAGATAGCCACTCTCCCGGTTAATCGGCATGGAGTCGATCCCATTCCATTAGGCCCCTTACGGCTTGCCATAACCAACGGGCGACTGGCATCAGCTTTAGAAACTGAGACCAACCGAGCCAAAACCCCAGCATGGGCACTGCCCCAAAACACACATACATATAAATGACACATAAGCATACACAAGGTGCCAGCAGATCTCTGTTCCCCTTAATACATTTCAGATGAAAGTGAAAGTCGACCCTTTTTTTCCTTTGTATTTTAGTATGCTCGCTTGGATTTGTTTTAGAAAAACCTTTTCTCTATACCAGAGGTTTTCAAACTTTAGGACACATGCCCCCAACCCCCCACCCCCAAAAATTTTAGGCAAAATTATAATGCATGTGTAAACATCATTCACATATTACTTGCTGCGTTTAAAGTGCATAGAATTAATTACATAGAAACATAAATATACAGCTTACCTGATTCAGCGTGATGGCTCAGGCTGTTTTTGTAAGGACAACATCCTAATCTGTGGTCAGATTCGTGACACGACTAACCGTAAATCATCTTCCACTTTCAATAAGCGTGAGCCATAGCATACTTGCTTTTGATGTACGTACATACAGAAAATGCTGCTTCGCGAAGCCAAGATCGCAGAGCCCTGAGGGTGTGGTTGAGTCGCACATTGAGTATGTTTACATGGGCAACAATACTTTAATACGATTTTAATACAATTAAGACAATACTTTGATTAGAGTCCACCTTTGATTAGAGTAAACAGTGATTTTTGATTACCTTAATCTAACTAAAGTCATAATTGAACTAAACAGAAATGGAATTAAGATGTGGAGTAAGCATATATTAGTGGCATTATTGAAATAAACACTGCAATCAAACCTTTACCATAATGTAGGACTTTTCACCGCATTTTGTGATAAGATCCACACACGCGGCTGTCAGTAGAGGACCCCACATACACACATCACGAAATGCGGAGTTTTATTTCTTTCCATTCAACTTGCGGTATCATTAAAAACAACACTCTTCCACCAGTCCTTTCATATTTGCGTCAAATACCCCATTTTGTCATGGGGCATGAATGAAATCTTCGAAGAGTGAAAGTGAAACTGCCGAACTGCAGTTAAAGTTGAGAAATTAAAGGTGAAACACCCAAAATTACATGAGCCTCAAATTAGCCTGGTGACGCAACATTCAAAAAGCACTTTGTGTAATTATATTATTGTCTTATTCAGATTAAGGCACATAACTATTACTGATGTTCATGTAAACGTAGTCAGTAGTCTTCAAAGTAAGTGAAAGATCCAGATGGGCATCCTGCATCCTGACTTTCATTCATTCACCGTCATTCATTTTAAAAAGCACCCGCTCTATTTTATTTGTATATATTTTACTGGAATGTATAAACTCTACAGGTGCCTGATAGTTAGATGGCGAGCTAACATTAATCATGTTATTCCCTCTATTTCCTACATTGCGATAAATATCATACAATTTCACCAGATGAATTAAATAGCTCTATTTGGAAAATCATTAATTTAGATTGATTGAGATGGTTTTGTATGAGAGTGAAATATAATTATATTTTGTATATATATATATATATATATATATATATATATATATATATATATATATATATATATATATATATGAAATATAATATAAACAAACTACAGTCATAAATAAACACTATGGAGCAAATATTAAAGTGAAATAAAGAAGGCTTTTTGGTTTTCTGGGGAGAGTATTTGGATACATAAATAATAAAATGGAAAATAACTTTGCACAGACTTCATATAAATGCTTCAATAAAATTAATCTGTATTAAACATCGTTATGCTCTTTATGTGCTATTAAAATGCTTTAAACTCTCTTAAATAGATCACATATTAACAGGCCTTAAAAACACGTGTCTCCACAAATCTTGTGTTTTTATCTCTGGTTCCTGATCATCTATATTCCTAACTCAACAATGCACATCTTGTGATGCGACTATTGCGGACGCACACATTTCGATGTTGATGCTGAAGCGATATATTGTACACTACCTGACTGAGGTCTTGTCCTCGATCCTTGAAGAGCAACAAATAGTAACTTGTCTTCTAGTTGATCATTTAGAAAAGTGGCAGAAGGTCGATTTTTATGATGAATCATCTATTGAACTTCATCCCAATCATCACAAATACTGCAGAAGACCTATTGGAACCCACATCGACCAAAGAGTTTCACAGAAATCAGTCAAGTTTGAAAAAATTCTGGTTTGGGGTTACATTCAGTATGGGGGCATGCGAGAGATCTGCAGAGTGGATGGCAACATTAACAGCCAGAGGGTTCAAGACATTTGTGCTGCCCATTACATTACAAACCACAGGAGAGGGCAAATTCGTCAGCAGGATAGCGCTCCTTCTCATACTTCAGCCTCCACATCAAAGTTCCTGAAAGCAAAGAAGGTTAAGGTGCTCCAGGATTGTCCAGCGTAATCACCAGACATGAACATTATTGAGCATGTCTGGGGTAAGATTAATGAGGAGGCATTGTAGATGAAACCAAAGAATCTTAATGAACTCCTGAAGTCCTGCAAGAACGCTTTCTTTGCCATTCCAGATGACTCTATTAGTAAGTTATTTGAGTCATTGCAGAGATGTATGGATGCAGTCCTCCAAGCTCATGGGAGTCATACACAATATTAATTTTTCCACTGCACCATGACTTTATATTCTCTACTGTACATTATTTCTGTTAAGTGACAAGACTTTTGTCTAATCAAAGTCAGACCTCACTGTCCTAATTAAATAATCAGTAATCAAGACATGATCATATTTTGCCTTTGCCTTTCATATAAGCCACTTTTGATACCAAATAATCAACTAGAAGTCAAGTTATTATTTGTTGTTCATAAAACTTTGATAGGCAACAAGACTTTTGTCAGGTAATGTATTATTCAGCCCTAGTTTTAAGGCAACTTTGATTGAATGTTTTGAACCACTTCAAATGTTGACTACTGTTCTGTCTTAAAAATAAATGAGTGTGAACACTAAGCAAATCACAGTTCAGCATTTCAGATTTACTTCAGAATCTACTTTTTCCAGCTATCAACTACAACAAAATCTTTGACAGCAAAACAGAATTTGCCTTTAAAGAGCTTGATCTCTTAAAGCAACAAGCAACAAAACTGCAGTGTGAGCTTATAATGAACACAAATGTGTTGTGTGTTGCTGCGGACACTAATCTAGTTATCTTTAAAGCTATCATTTGTGGTGAGTGGGGGCATTAACAGTGTTTTTTTCCTAACTGGTGTTATGTAAATCTCTGTGTACTTTTGTAGAACTTGCATTCATTTATAACCACATTTTTGAGGGAGAAAAGCATGGCAGCCATCTGAACTGGCATGAATGCTGATTCAGGTGATTCTGTCCAAATGACAGCTCCTTGTCCAGTGTATTTCTGCTAAAACACACACACACACACACACACACACACACACACACACACACACACACACACACACACACACACACACACACTTCTGTTTTAGCTCACTGTGCTCAGCCGTCAGGAATGATGGCCGTTTCATTTGAGTGGGTTCACGATGTCAACTCACTTCATTCAGAGGATATACAAGGTGTGAGAAAGACAATCAATGCCAGTCTGCTTCCACACACACATGCACACACGCACACACACACACGCGCACACACACACACACAAAGAAACATGTGCAAACAAACAGCTACAACATCACATAACAATCAACTAAAACGGAGGCCTACGCACAGTGAATGTGTAAAACAAACACAGACCTAATGATTGCTCCCGTCTGGGCTGTGGACGATGGCTAAAACTGCTTTATGAAGTCATGTTTGTAGGGAACTTCGGTGAAGGGAATAGCATTATAGTTTGGGGTTAGAAAGAGTGTCAGAAACATTCACCCTCATGTCACAGTGTACCCGCTCACACGCACACACACACTGCATGGACAAATTGCAGATGGCAAAGTTTTCTACACAGAACGCAGTGTGTGTGTGTGTGAGAGAGAGCCCAGTGTGTTGTGAGGGGGTAATGGGAAAAGCTATTGGAGCGTTTCACTAGGCCTGTCTTGTCATGGCGGGTTTTTGCAGACACAGTCTGACTTCTCCTGACGGCCCAGTATTTTTATATATTTATTTTTTGGCCATCTCTCACTGTATCTCCTGCTTGTACTTTTAAGTTAAGTTTAGTTTGCCTCCCAATCACTACTGAGACCGAGTCAAAGTTTCACATTTGTAAAATGGCTCCTTATAACAGGATTTGTGACCGTTAAAATGTTTTGCAGAGCTTGTTAATGTAGTTCTGCAGTCTGTTCACTCCAAACAAGTAGACCGAGACTGAGTTCACTTCCAGTCAAACTCTGGTGCAGGTCGATTGAAATATGATGCAATATAAATCAAAGATAGGAAGGAATGAAAAAGGGTCTAGATGTGATCATAGTAAATAATGCATACATGGCTTTTCTTGACGTAGTCACCATGTTGATCATTACTGCTCAATTAGGACTGTGCAAGTTAATGTGTTGTTTGCATGTTAACACATTCATTTATTAACCCAGACTATTCTGTTGCACATTCATGCATTTTTTTATTATTATTGTTATGTTTTAAGTATGTTGCTTACTGGTTTTTGAATACACACAGAAACAATGGGGCACAGAAGGGGTGGGATGTTGAAGAGTACTGGCTTGGGATGGACGTCATCATGCCTCTTAACCAATGAGAACATTTATAATGGACCTCTTGCTGGGTTCAGGTGCAGAGAGTTATGATGGAATGATCACTTCAAGCTGATTTTCAACTTAAGTTGAATTACTTGAACTTGTGCAAAAGATGTGATTTAGGCGAATTCTGCGCATTCACGACGAACGTGTTGTGTATTGTGCATTATTTGTGCCGCCCAGTGGAAATTTCCCTATATTCGCACATTTGCGTTGACTTTAAATATTGTCTACTCATGTGAATATTAAATTTTGCTTTTGGTGTTAATGCAGTATATTATAATACATGTGCTGTACGCAGTGGTGTTGCATGCTCAGGTGAATAGGGAGTAGTGAACATTGCATAGAAAGCCTGTAATTCTGAATCCATGCATAATACTCTCATCTATCGCGGTGGTTATCTGAGAACAGTGTGGTGCAAGGACAGGAACTGAGAACCACTGCTGTAATGATTTCTTAATTATCACTAAATTCCAATAGCAAAACGTATTTCATTTTAGATTTTATTCCTTTACATTAATGTTTAAGTAAATATTACAATTCTACAGCACTACTAATTCATTCATTCATTTGTCTTTCTTCGGCTTAGTCCCTTTATTTATTAGAGGTCGCCATAGCAGAATGAACCGCCAACTTATCTAGTATTTGTTTTATACAGCGGATGCCCTTCCAGCTGCAACCCAGTACTGGGAAACATCCATACACACTCATTCACACACATACACTACGGCCAATTTAGTTTAATCAATTCACCTATAGTGCATGTCTTTTGGACTGTGGGGGAAACCAGAGCACCCGGAGGAAACCCACATGAACATGGGGAGAACATGCAAACTCCACACAGAAATGCTGGCCTCGAACCTGGCTAAAAAGTTATAATAAAAAATGTAATTTACTCAACCAAATGGCATCGCAACATGACTAAACACTTTGATTTATTGAGGAAGAGTAATATTTTATTGTTCTTTGTAGGAACTTTGTCTTGTTGTAACCTAAGTTAACCAGCTAAACAGAAGCTGTGCTCATTGCATTGCTCATACATGTTTTAAGGTGCAGTCACATTGTTGGTTAATGAATTTTTGTTGGCAAAATCTGGTCATTTCATTAGGAATCTACATTTTTGCATCAAGCCGAAACATTTCTTGCAGATTTCTGCAGTTGGAAAAATGGATTAACTGCATTAACTCACATAAAGCTCCACAAATGTGCCCCCCCACTCGGTCCTCACTCTCATCCACAACATCCCACCACAACGGTCCCAACTTTCATCCGCGACACTGCACTCACACTGCATCTGAGCCGGAGCACACTTACAGGTACGTCATCGATGATAAGACTGTTCAGCGCTCTTGCTAGGCACAGTGGACATTGTTTTAGTTGTATAATTTTAGTTGTTTGATATGCAGTGACATGCAGTCAGATATTTCTTCGAAAAAATCAGCCACTTTTGACGCACATAAATAATCATAAAAGTCTTTGTGGTGCAGGTATGAGGAGGTTTGCTGAAGGTGCAGCTGTTGTGCAGTGAGGGCTTTGCGTCTTTAATAAAATATGAGAGTTTGCATTCGTTGAAAAGTAAGAATTAATAATAAATCCATACCAAACAGTCCCTTAAAAGTCAACTTGTGTCTTCAGTTTCGAGCTCAGGCACACTTTGCACTCACAATACAAGTGTACCGCGCCAAAGCCCAACTGAACCGCGCTCTGGCACACCTCTTCCAACCGAGCCAGGGCCGGCCAACTGAACCGCGCCTGAGCCCGATTAAGAGCACTCACACTTCTCAAACTAACCGGGAAACGCGCCTAGGCACGGTTCGAATAGCATAGTGGTAGTGCACCGTTCATTTAGGTTACACCAAGACAAAGTTCCTACAAAGAACAATAAAATATTACTCTTCCTCAATAAAGTGTTTATGTTGCGATTCCATGTGGTTGAGTAAATTACATTTTTTATTGTTATAATTTTTTATTTCATTAAATACATTAAACTCAAGTCGACTCAATAAATGTAATGCTATCCATAAATTGTGAATAAGAACAGTTGGTTAAAAACAATTAGTGCATCTTTGATAGATTTTTGATGTCATTACCCATGTTGAAACCAAACCTACATTTTTGCTGTGGACTCCAACCAGCATGAAAATAGAAAGAAAGAAAAATAATAATTTATATTACATGTTTTTTTTTTCACCCAAGAAACAAATATGAAGAAAATATGCAATTAGCTTGCCATGTTCCCAGTACATATACATGGTAAATAGTGTGTGTGTGTGTGTGTTTGTGTGTTGTCGTTGTTGTTGTTCAGTCCATTAGGACATTTCTGTGAAGCATAGTGTGTGTGCTCTGCATGGGACACTGGTAATTACATCATTAATCACAGGACAGAGGTTATATACTAGCAACCTGTGTGCGTCTGTGTGGGTTTTATTTGTCTTTTGTTTGTGCTGATTTTACATCGGCTATTTATATATTTGTTCATTTCTTAATTACTATGCATACTAATAACCTCCACGCTGTAATAATAAGAGGACGGAGCTAGATTGTATTTTCCTACCCTTCTTATAAAATGTGGGTGTTTGTTTGCCTCTGGAAACAGTCTTGATGGTCAGAGCGTTTTTTTTTCTTCATGATTTCCTCTGTCTATAGGATGTTGTTTGATGTGGCTTAGCACTATTCCATTTGTAACACCATTTGACTTTCCATTTGTAACACACACACTGTGTACAAATTAGATATGGCTAATGAAAAATGTTAGCATCACACAACCCCTCAGAAATCATCTCATATGCTTACTTGCAGGGTTCGGGTAACGCATCACAAGTAACACAATTTACGTAATACTATTACTTTTCTAAGTAAAGTAACGAGTAAAGTAACGCATTACTTTAAAAAATGAAATGTGAGTTACTTTTTAGTTTAATTAACTAGCATTTAAAAAAAGTACTTGCTGAATAAAAATTAATGTTGAATCTCACACTCAATGAGAATTTTCTCCCTGCAGAAACAAACAGAAACCAAGATGGCAGAGCCTTACATTTCTGCGCTAGAAATGTTCTCATTATTCCTAATGCATGAAAGAAAATTAAAAAGGAGATTGTCTTAATCCTCATTTTACTTCAGTAATAAGACAAAAAGTACAAAAGCATCAAACACATTGCTTTAAACTTACATTAACCTTTTGACTGCCCCTCCAAGAATTTTTTTGTTGGATTGCATTAGGATTAGGATTGACTCCTAATGTTGCTAGTTAACACACTCGATGCATTTTTTTCAACTTGTCCCATAATTTCTAAAATATCAACCTCTACTAAATGGTTGATATGTTAGTTTGTGGTAAAAGTACCGGAATTAATACATATACTATATCTAATGTAATGTAATACTATATAAAATGTGAAGTGTTAGACCAATTTATTAAAAATATAATCAAAATAAAAAAAAATTTTGAAGTATGCCATAACATATTTCAGATTTTAATTTATCTTGTTTTTATTTTTTTGTTGGTTTTTTTACAATAAAACCAAAATTAAATGTAGTAGTGCGACAGGATTTTATTTGTTTGATTTTTATTTTGTAAAGCAGCAATGCTGTGTGTGTAAACCATTATGTAAAACAGCCACTCTTTAAGTGAAGTTTTCAAACTAGTTTCGAGAGGAGCACGTGATATGATTGACTGCAGCTGGCCACTCATCTACATTCACTAGTTAGCCAATCAGATTAACCCCAACTCACTATAAGTAGCCTAGCTAGAACTACTCTCTTATCTTCGTTTTCCGAAGAAACCCCCCATCCACCCCTTCTCCTCCTTTTTTCTTTTACCACGGGGAGCTCTCGAGAACCACCTGATCTCGTACTCCCCTCATATGCTCTATGGACCAGGCGGGAGCCCTGGGCTCACCTATCTCCGAGCTCAGGGTTCTCTCCCGGGACAGCATGCCAAACTTGCTAACAGTTGTCAAACAATATCTAAGTGTGAACTCTTGAAATGACTTTAACAGTCATTATTTAAAAACATTCAAAATATGGTCAACCATTTTGTAGAGCAGACAGTTAAAGGGGTAATCTGTATAAACAGCATAAGATAAGATAACATTATCCTAAATTATTATAAAGGTTATACAGTGTGTTGTTAAATGCAGAGCTCCTCTTTAAAAAAAAAAAAAAAAAAAGAAAAAGTGTAAGAAAAAGTAAAAAAAATAACGTAACGCGTTACTTTCCAGAAAAAGTAACTAAGTAACGCAACTAGGTACTTTTTTGGGGAGTAACTCAATATTGTAATGCGTTGCTTTCAAAAGTAACGTTCCCCAACAATGCTACGTGTAGTTTAAACACTGACTTTTTGTCACTAAAATATGAATGAATAAATAAATAAATAACTGTAAAAAAGGGGGTAATAAAATAAGGAGTTTATTACTAAATGTTGCTGGATTTTTTAATTAAATATTATTTAAATATTTCAAATATAGTTATTATATATATATATATATATATATATATATATATATATATATATATATATATATATATATATATATATATATATATATATATTTTTTTTTTTTTTTTTTTGTGTGTGAATATGTTGCAAATTGTGATTTATTCCTGAAGATAATAATGATTAAATATTGGTTAATGTTAATGATTGCTATTATTTCTTTATAATGGATTTGACTTGCTGGATGATATTATGTTAACATGTATTCACATAGAAAACATGTTTTTTTAATTAAAACAGTTCTCTTCTTCTTCTTCTTCTTCTTCTTCTTCGTATTGTTATTATTATTATTATTATTATTATTTATTTATTATTATTATTATTTTTCTTCTTTTTATTATTATTATTTTTTTATATTTTTTATTTTATGTATTTATTCATTTTTTATCAAATGAAAGCCTTCGTGAGCAGACGATATACATTATTTTCTAACTTTTTGACTAGTAATGTAAAAAAAATCTTTTTCACTCAAAGCCACTTTCGGATTATTTTACACCCCTTGTTTGGGTGCATTCAGCAAAATATTTAAAATGAAGATTTGACTTTTTTGTTTGAACTATCTGTTTATGTTTGGGTTGAAAAACTACAAACTATTTTTGCAATCCACTCTTGATGACATACTACATCAAAATTCACCACAAACACACCAATTGTCTATATGTATAATTTTTCAAAACGAACCAATGAAACAAACTTCCGAAATTGACAAAAAAAACTCTTCTGTCCAGTCCTGGTTACCAAACTCAGCGAGATACATGTAGACACATTTCATTTATCGCGAAACGCATCAAACGGTGCCACAGATGAATAATCAAGCCGAGACAAAATTAGCAGTAAGGACACTAATAGACAATAGGAACAAACAAACGCGCTGACAGCGTCAAGAAGCCGGTATAAATAGCTGTTGAGCAGAAAGACACAAGAGGAGATGGATCTGGTAATGAGACGTTCACATCTACATGTGTCTTTGATATCCGGCGATCTGTCACGTCTCCTCAAAGCTGACAATGCTTTTGCGAGTTTGCTGTCCACTCCAATCGTCTCGCTTTCTTTACCTCTCTCTCTCTACCTCACGCTCGCCTGTCGCTCCGTGCCTTTTACGTTTGCTTGTTGACGAGTAATGATAGCCCTCGCTATCATCCTGACGAGAACGACTGCAGCTATCGACGGCTGCCGACTGTGTGTGCGTATGTGTGTGTGTGTGTGTGTGTATGTGTTGGAGAACTTGTGATGGTAATTCCACCTGATGTCCCGCACCCCCTCTGGCAGCACACCAACCTCATTATGCCAATCATTAAGTTTAATGACTTATAAACCAAACATCACAACTTTTACGGCTGTATGTTGGGTAGAAATAAACAGTTCTGCTTCTTGTTGAGATGTGTGATTAGCTAATATTGCAATCCCAATTCCCTGTAAATGTTGCAATGTTTTGTGTTCACTTTTTATTATCCAAAGTACAACAACAACAACAACAACAACATAATAATAATAATAATAATAATAATAATAATAATAATAATAATAATAATAATAATAATAATATTAATAATAATAATAAAGATTCCAAATTTTTTCACAAGCCAAATAAATTAATAAATTGTATTCTGCACATGTAAGCTATATTCTGGATTTTCATTGCTGTAACACATTCCGAAACAGTTAGGGACATAAGCAGGGGTCATGCTTTAGTTTAATGTACAATTTACATTATTAACAAATCATCAACTGAGACTATTAGCTAGATGAACTAATAATTAGCTGCTAATTGATAACTATAATTTTTTATCGGTTATTATTATTATTTAGAGTTTAGGTACGCTGAAAAAAATCTAGACTAAAATCTTTAAGGTAAGTGGTTGGAAACCATTTATATGGGCTAAATTTAAACAAACAAATGAAGTTGAACATTACTAAATTAATTTTATTTATTTTTGGTTTAAATTGAGCCCACACCGTACCATACCAGCTAGGGTTGGGTCGATAGACGATGCCATCGTCCATCACCGATGGTTGATAGACATCATGATGCTGAGCTGGTATCGCAATACTCCACCCGCCTTTCCCCCGTCGCAGCAACAACCCGCTCACGAAAAATACACACTTAGGACCCATTCACACTAATACGTCTTAGCTTTGAAATGGCATTTTAGAACAAAAGTGATCCACATCCACACTGGCGTTTACTCTAGCATTTCTGAAAAGCCCTCTGTCCACACTATACTACTGAAAACGCACATCACGTGACCACACACACTCTGTCATGCAATCTAGCATATGCGCACGTCTGAGCTCCATCAGTCAGTGGGTGCTTTGAGCACAAAACCCCAGAGAGCAGCACACATCGGACAGTTGTTCAAGGATGTACCACTGGATCGCGTCTCACTACAGTTGTTAAACGTGATATTTAATTCATCTAACGACTCTTCGATCTTTTGAATCTATCAGGTAACGTGTCACAGCGTCAGTACACTGCTTCAATCTTTTGCTTTCACGCTTGTACTTAGTTATTTTAGTGAAAACTCAGATACTGTTGGTTGGTTGCTGTTGGTTGTGCACCTTTTTTACCAACCAAGTTTATCGACGCCATTATAACAACACAGATCACTCTGCCTATTCATGCCAGAGTCCTGTGGAAAAAAAGTGATTGACAGGTGGTAATTTGTGTGTAACTTACCTTTATTTATGATTTGGTTATGGGTAAAACAAAGACCATGCGGGTCAGGTAGTTGAAACGGTAGGCTACAAATAATTAGTTTGTTATAAATTAATTAATTATTCATAAATAATTAATTTACCAACGCCTACGATGAGGATGCCATCGTCCATCACGATGTTTCACATTAGACAATGTACGATGCCAAATTGGTCGACATCGCCCAACCCTAATACTAGCCCAGCCCTACCTTAAAATTATTATTCATAAAAGCAAATGTATAATAATTATTTCAGTGTATTAGGTAGGATTAGGAATGTAGAATAAATGGTAATAACCAGTTAATTTCTTAATAATATGCAGGTAATACGCCAGTTAATAGTGTGAATTGTTAGTTAAACTGAAGTGTTACCGAGGCAGGTTTTATACAAGTTTTTATTTTATTTATTTATTTATTTATTTATTTATTTATTTATTTATTTATTTATTTATTTATTTATTATTGATTGATTGATTGATTGATTGATTGACTGAAAAATTGTGATTTAAATTGTTTTACAATCTCTCAAGTCTGACATGATACAGACTTACCTGGTGTCTTCTTTTCTGTATGGGATGTACTGTACATTTTCAATAGTAGACAGATCTGGACTGCAGGAACATTCACTCCATCCCCGAAACCTAGCTGTTGAGCACATGCAGAATGAGACTTGATCTAATAGCCATAGACAACCTATGAAAGTTGTCATTTTGATGCCAGTATATCTGTCCCCAATATATTTCTTTATGTCAATGCACATGTGCCTTGTCGCCTATACTGTGCTGCAGCTCCACACCATGACAGACCTTACAACTGTCGCTTATGAAAGGACTCTTTGGTTTTTGAGGCTGAGTGCTCACTTTTTTCCAGAAATAAGTTTTTGAGCTCTAGCTTAGAGAACATATGGAATCACAGCACACTGACACATAGCTTTCAACTTGTCATTTGCATTTGTTGATGCAGACTGTGTTCCTGCATTTAACGCCACAGCATGCACAGCATCAAGCACATTTTACTTCTATCCCAACTTTAAAAAAAAAAATGTGTTGCAGGCATTAAAAAAAAAATTATTTACATGTTTTATTTGTGTTATTGAAAACACTAAGTCTGACATGTTGGAGAGTCACTGTTTAAATCTGGTCACTTCATGCCATTTGTCTGATTGGAAAACTATGATATTTGTGGGGGAGAAAAGAAAAAAATTAAATAAAAAATAATTGTGTATGTATATATATGTATATATATATATATATATATATATATATATATATATATATATATATATATATATATATATATATATATATATATATATATATATATATATATATATATATTACAAGACAGGCCATGATAACTGTCATTATAGGCTAAATGAAACATCTATTTCTGTTGTACAGATACAGTGCATGCAAGACACCATTGAAATAATGCATAACCTACTCTTCTTAAAACAAAACCTTGTACCTTTGGAAACAAAATACATGCTATATTATATTTTCTCTTGTTTCACAGAGGTACTGCATGTTCGCGATGCATCTGTGCTGTTAAAGTGGCCATAATTTATCATTTAGCAGTTAATGACTTGTCAAAGTTAGAATGAATGGAAAACACTATATTAGGGCTGCAAGATTTTGGAAAAATCTGACATTGCAATGTTTTTTTTCTTCTACGATATATATTGCAATATGAATACAATTTCATCAGGTGACTTAAACAGCTCTATTTGATAAGAATTCAGCATTGAATAATCAAATGTAAAAAAGTGCTACGTAAATGTATTTATTTGTATAAATAAATTAAATATTTTTTATCAAAGTTCAAATGTTACAAGCCCTTGTGCCAAAATGCTTTAAACTGTCTTGATATACACAGTCACAAACCTTAAAAACATGTAATGTAATGTGTATTTATATAGTGCATTTATCATGTATGGCCATACACCCAAAGCGTTTTACAATCTTGAGGGGGGTCTCTCCACACCATCACAAGTGCAGTAACTCAAACTATTTGAGGAAACCGATTCCAACAAACCCCTTAAGTTCAAAAACTAATCGTAATGAGTACTGTGAACTTAATCCATTTGAGTAAATGATGCAGTTTGAGAACTGTAAAACCCAATAAGTTAAGGCAACTTAAACCGTTTGGCGAAACCGATTGTAACAAACCGTTTGAGTTAAAAAAGCTAATCTATATAAGTACTGTGAACTTACTCCATTTTAGCTGAAGTAATGAGGTATTTTATTAACCCATTACCTCCAACACTGAGCTCAAAACAAATGAGTAGAATTAACTTTTAAGTAAATTTTGAGTTAACTACACTCATTTTATTTGCTAAAGTTGACTGTTGGGTTTTATAGTGTGGCAAATGATAAACATTTTCTTTATTATTGTAAATATATTCAATAATCACTCCATGTTCTGATCTGTGGCTCCTGGTCAAATGTAATCGCAATTCAACATTCCAGATCCTGCGATCTGACTATTTTGGATACGCACATTGCGATAATGATGCTAAAACAATGTTGTGCAGCCCTAAAATATATATATGTATATATATATATAATCAAACAAACATACCAAACTGTCATCACTGGCATTGCCATTGCATTTTACATTAGCACTGTTGTATCTAACTGGTGGGTGGGTCAATCGATAAAATTGGTTGGGTTTAGGGAAGGGGGATGGTGGGTCAGTCGATCATTCACTCAGTCAGTCAAAAAGTCTGTCAAAAAGTCAGTCGACAGCGACCTTTGGTGGGTTCACGTGAGAACAGCAGGTGCGAAAGGCACTCGCGAAGGAAATTTGAGATCTCAAAAAGCGTATATAGCAGAAAACTGCAGAAAACTGTGCCACCAGGACGTATTTCGCAGTCTCCAGAAACATCTGTAGAGGTACGTTTGCAGAATGAGCCTGGGTTGCCCATAACATTATCTCACATGTTTATTTACATTTTTTTTATGAGGAGTACAATTTACATATGTGGTTTCAAAAACCAGATGCATTTAGACTTGTTCAGTTTCTTCTGTGATGCATCCCAGACCATCTCCTGAAGTGGTTTACGTTTCTTTCCGAGGGCATTTACACCTGCTCTGTTCACAATTTGAGAGCCATCCAATCAGAAAAAAAAACACCTGAAATGACCAGCTGCAAACAGCCTCATAACTTTAGCATATGCATATTCAATCATGCTAGTGCAGCTCTAAACCAAAGTGCCGAGCATCAAACTTAGTAAGAAAAAAAACAGAAGCTATGGCCTCTTTTTCGCTGCTCTAGCTGTGCCAAATGATTCATCAAAACAGATAAACACACTACAAGCGCTCTCAGGAAGACAACATTATGCAGGGCTTATTCATTTCTAAACACACAGACCCGTAAGCGCAGAGACGGGAAGAAATATAGCCGCACACGAGGCGTCCTCACATACATTTTCATGTCACATACTCCTTTTTATTTTGGTCGTTGTAAACATCCGCAGGAGAGCTGTAGCCTACTTATTGTGGGACCTTTCATTCGCACGCTGCTTAAGTAGCAGTTAATAATGTTAATATATAATGTAATAACGTTTTATGGTCCACACATTTACCATTGCGAGGGGGGCTAGCTGAGCCAGCAGCCGACTAAAAATAAAGCATGTCCGTAGTTTTTTTTTTAAGTCGACGCTCTTATCTCGGCGGCTGCGTGCGAGAAGCAAGACTACAGAGAGCATGACGGTGATAAATGGCCCGTATCACTAACTGGGAAATATTACAGAAATGCCCTGGCAGACTTACCAGTGTTGCTACTACTACACTGATGCTGATATGTTGCCTGTGGTGCCCGAGAACAACGCTTGTTTGTGTAAGAAGATATTGAGGAATCCAGCTGAGGAAATGGATGTGTAAAGAGACGCACTGATGTTCGTATGTCACATGTTAATGATAATATTAGTAGTATAATATAGTATATATTATAATGTAATATAGTATATAATATATATATAATAACATATATATAATATATATATAATAACAATAATATGCATTCATTCATTTTCTTTTTGGCTTAGTCCCTTTATTAATCTGGGGTCGCCACAGTGGAATGAACCGCCAACAGTAATGTATTTATTTGAAATTTTGAAAACACTTTATCAGGATTTCTCAAAATAAAACACAATTGAGCTATTATTTTAGATTCAAACATGAGCTAATGATGACGAGGCATGTGTGTTTATTTATAACAAGCATTGACTTATATGAGTAAATGCTGTGACATGTTGCTCATTGTTGATAGTTAATATATATTATAAGTATAATTATATTCGATCCACTATGTGTCAGTTACAGTAACAACCCTAAAATTAATTGAATTAATTAAAACTAGAACTAGTTGATATAATTTAACAATTTAAAGTACAAATAAACAGTATAAATATAAATAAACAGTTAAATAAACACTTTAAAGTTTAAAGAAAGACATCAGTAAAATAAATAAATAATAGTAATAATCAATATTATGAATATTTATTATTATTATTATTATTATTATTATTAGTAGTAGTAGTAGTAGTAGTAGTAGTAGTAGTAGCAGTAGTAGTAATTGGAGTATTAAATAATAACATTATTATTGTTTATATTTAATACTGTTAATATACTACTACTACTACTAATAATATTCATAGTTTATATTTTTATATGCTCACATTCACATTTTCTCTCCTACATTTATCTGCTTTGCATGTCAGAAACAGTCAATTAATTTTCATCACTGGATATAACTGTGGTTTTTGTAACCATATATACTTTATGAATATAACTGCCTTGTCTTATATGGCACTTGGTCGCCCACTGAAGCTAAGCAGGGCTGTACCCAGTCAGTACCTGGATGGGAGACCACAAGGGAAAGCTAGGTTGCTGCCGGAAGTGGTGTTAGTGAGACCAGCAGGTGGCACTCAACCCGCTGTCTGTGCGGTTTCTAATGCTGCGTTCACACCAGACATGGAAGAAGCATCAAGCGCGAGTAATTTACATGTTAAGCCAATGCAAGGACTCAAATAGACATCATGTGGCATTTCTCTGAATGGATTTAGTGGACTTAGACCCGGCTCCAAATGAATCAAAGCTGTTTTTCAATCTACCTAAAGCACATAAACACAGCTATTCTCTCAATAAAATCCATATTAGCCATTTAGCAATGAAGCTAGAGTCACCGGGCAGACACAAGCCCTGCCCATGATGAAAATCTGTGTCTGTTGTGAAGTGAATTTGACGCGCAAATGAAGCGGGCAAACAAAATGTTCACACGTCAATTCATCCGTGCGTACTTTGTCTGGTGTGAACACAGCATAACGCCCCAGTATATTGATGGGGACTCTATACTGCTCAGTGAGCGCCATCTTTCAGATGAGGGAGTCAGTACTGATTCTCGAAAAAGAGTAGGGGTTTCGCCCATACCTGTCAACCCTCCCGTTTTTCCCCAAATTCTCCCGTATTTTACAATTCTGTACTGCTATCATCCCGTAAAAGTATTTTCTTATATTTCTACTGTATTTTTAATCTTTCTATGAAGGGTAGCAATAAATATTAAAGAGCCGATCCTCCCTATACGCAACCCATACCGCTGAGCCACCAGGGAATGCCCCTTGATCTTAAATTTGAATCTGTTCTGTGCTTTCATTTTATTGAGGCATGAAAACACTTAAATAATAAAATTTATAAATATAAAAACAGCAGGCTTCCCTTCCTTTCCATTATCCCTTTCACATCACAATGCATTGTTAGCAGGTATGGTTTAACCCTGACATCCTGGCCAAGTTTGCCCACTGGCCTCTGTCCATTATGGCTTCCTAACCATCCCCATTTCATAATTGGCTTCATCACTCTGTCTCCTCTCCACCAATCAGCTTGTGTGTGGTGTGCGGTCTGACGCAATATGGCTGCCCTCACGTCATCCAAGTAGATGCTGCACACTGGTGGTGAATGAGGAGATTTCCTCCAAAAATGTGTAAAGCGATTTGAGTGTCCAGAAAAGCGCTATATAAATGTAAGGCATTGTTATTATTGTTATATAACAGTTTTGCTACTTCGAACTCTGTTTCAAAACTCTTTACTTTGGAATGTTGAAATGTAAATGTAATGTTGAGTGATAGTCTGTTAAATGGCCTAAAAAACAGCTAAACAATTCACTTTTACCCCATTTTTTGTTATACTAACTGCAAGACAATTTGGCCATTTCTAAACAATGGCTACATTTAACTTCCTCACTGTCTTATCAGTGTATTATGAATAGAAATGCCTTAAACCGTAGCAAAGGTATGCTTAAAATGTAATTTAAAGTCTAACTTAATAAAGACTTCAAAAATGATTTATTGTTAACGGACTAAATACTTTTAACAAATTAAGGTGATGCATTTATATCATCTGTGCCGTTCTTTTCATAACATCCAATGTAAATGATTTAAAGATTGTTCTTTTATTAGAAAGCCTACTGCCATTTTCATGCTGGAATTAACCTGTCTCAGATATTGGTATGTTTGCCCTTTGACTATATGGATCTGTCTGTATGGAGAATCTCATATTTCATCTTCTGTTACAAAGAGCTTATGTGTGACTGAAAGTGTGAAAACAGTTCAGTCTGTGTGTGTGTGTGCTGTCAGATCTTAGGCCTTTGGGATATTTCCAAAGCATTTTCAGGGACGATGATAAGTTCGAAAAAGCCCTCTCTAACATTTTAAGTCCTCTAACATTTGCAGTTATCTTGTAAAATGCCATTCAATCAAACTGCATCAAGAGCAGCTGGTAAAATGAATCCCCTTGAAATCAGACACCTTTAAGATCAGACCGTTCTATTTTATTATCTGAAATGAAATTCTGTGCATCTGTGGGAGATGATAGTATTGGTAATAATGCCATATGTTCTCCATTCATCCTCAGGACGGTGAATAATAACTGAGCACTGTCAATCAAGCCGGAGATAAGGTCTTATTGATCACCATGATGATTCATCACGTGATTAACTGGCAACCACATGCACCAGCATAATTCATCAATATCTCATTCAAAGGGGTCATGACATTTATTTCTTAGTATTTTAATAGGTTCCTTGAGGTCTGTCTATATATACATCACTCTGACCCTTTTTTTCTAAAATGACCCAATTTTAAGGCACAGGTCATTTAAGGATTGTCAGTAAACCGTGACCGTTCTTGCTGTTTCATGTGTAAGTATTTTGAGAAAGATATATGCAGATATATGCAATTTACAGAAATAGAATGTATTTAATTATTTACATCTGCTGTTAGGTGCAGTACAACTGGCCGTTCATCTTTCAACTGAGGTTTCTTTGAGGGTTTCTCTATATTATACTGTACCTCTTTGAAATAAATTAATAATTAATTCATCATTAATTAATTAATCAATCAATCAATCAATAAATAAATGTACGAATTAATGAATAAATAAATAAACAGACACACAAACAAACAAGCTAAATAAATAAATAAACACATGTACAAATTAATGACTAAATAAACAAACAGACACACAAACAAAGTAAATGAATGAATGAATGAATGAATAAATAAATAAATAAATAAATAAATAAATAAATAAATAAATAAATAAACAGACACACAAACTTAATAAACAAATAAATGTACGAACTAAGGAATAAACAAATAAATAAACAAACAGACACACAAACAAACAAGTAAAATAAATAAATAAATGTAAAAATGTACAAATTAATGAATAAATAAACAAACAGACACACAAACAAAATAAATGAATAAATACAAAATAAATAAATGTATGAATTAATGAATAAATAAACAAACACACACAAACTAAATAAATAAATGCATAAATGTACAAACTAATGAATAAAAGAACAAACAGACACACTAACTGAATAAATATAAAATAATGAATAAATTAATAAATAAACAGACACACAAAATAAAAAGTAAATGTACAAATTTATGAATAAATAAACAAAGATTATTTATAGAGTTGAAGTCAGAATTATTAGCCCCCCTGAATTATTAGCCCCCTTGCTTATTTTTTTTTTTTACCCAATTTATGTTTAATGGAGAGAAGATTTTTTTTCAACACATTTCTAAACATAATAATTTTAATAACTCATCTTTAATATCTGATTTATTTTATCTTTGCCGTGATGACAGTAAATAATGTTTGACTAGATATTTTTCAAGACACTTTTATCCAGCTTAAAGGGACATTTAAAGGCTTAACTAGGTTATGTTATCTAGGCCGGTTAAGGTAATTAGTCAAGTTATTGTATAACGATGGTTTGTTAATAAAAATATACCTCAAAGGGGCTAATAATTTTGTCCCTAAAATGGTTTTTAAAAAGTTTAAAAACTGCTTTTATTCTAGCTGAAATAAAACAAATGAGACTTTCTCCAGAAAAGAGAAAAAAAATCAAAGGGGGCTAATAATACTGACTTCAACATATATATATTTACACACATTTGCATAAGTAGATTAACAGATTCAATGACGGGCTAAAAGAAAATCTGCAAAAATCTGTTGTCTTCTGTGTGCGCAGATTCTCTGTGGCTCAAGTAATAAAACACTAGTTAAAATGGGAATTGGTACTTAAATTAAAGGGTTACCTAAAATATTTGCCAAAGCCAAAATGAAATCTGAACAATGTTTCTTAGATAACAGCAACGGTAATATTAATGTTGGCCTATAATGAATATTAAATTGATCCAGTTTATCTTCAGTGGAATTGATTCATTCTTAAATTGAGCATGCTTAACTGCTGATTGATGAAATATTGTCTGTAGCAATTATTCTCATGTTGGTAATCCATCCATTCATCCTCATTAATCCAGTTGAGGCCAGATATTTAGAATTGAGTAGACCTTGTTGAAATATAGCGCCTACTCTCAAGCTAGAGTATATTATTATGTAATACATGAGAAATAGCAAAAACAACCCAATTGTCAGTTTCTCTTGAATCGTGCAGCTTTACATTCCTGTGTGTTTCCAGAACATATACCTGAAGCTTCCAGGAGTCAAGAAGTGTGTTTCCTTGATTTCAGTTCATAGTTTGAACACTCTGGATTTCGCCACAGAATCTGTGTCTATATCGACCTCAGTCTGCCTCTTAGAAAAACCAAGTGCTTTAATGTGGCTTTTAAATGAAGGAATCACTTTTAGACGCTAGGGAAGAGTTTTAGGTTTATTTTTTGGGCCTTTTGTAAGTGTGTGCGTGCATTTGTGTGTGAGTTATTGATC
The DNA here is from genome assembly GCF_903798145.1 of Danio aesculapii. Lineage (NCBI taxonomy): Eukaryota > Metazoa > Chordata > Actinopteri > Cypriniformes > Danionidae > Danio > Danio aesculapii. The sequence continues at coordinate 44,465,071 of NC_079448.1, read as the reverse complement.
TCCGGTGATGGTTGGGGTGTGTGTGCGAATCAATGCAAAGTGGGTTTGAGTAGCTAATGGAGATTACTGAAGGTGCATCGTGGAACTTTTCAGACCCTTTGCTCTCCAGTGTGTATTGATCTGAAGTCACAAAACACACACACACACACACACACACACGCACACACACACACACACACACACACACACACACACACACACACTTATACACAAAAACACGCTCACACAGACAGAGAGGAAAACAGAGCAGTTAAAGGCACACACAAACACATTGATGTCAGTGGAGGACTTTGACAGCTCTGGGGAAAATTGAGCTGTGATTTTTCTGATTAAAAACTGTGATTGTGAATTAAAGTGCAATTTAGTTATGTAGTAATGTTCCAGGTTGTCTCTGATTGGCATTGTATACAATAATTTATAACAAGATAAAATATAATAAAGCAGAATAAAATAAATATACTACTAATAAAATACAATACATATAAAATAAAATACTACTACTACTATTAATAATAATAAAATTAATAATAAAATATTAATAATAATAATAATAATAATAATAATAGTAATAACATACCTGCCAACACTCCCGGGAAAAACTCCAGGGAGTCTCCCGTATTTCAGACCCATCTCTCGCCACCCTCCCGACTTTGGTAAAGTGTCCAATCGCAACAGGCTGCCTGAAACCTGGTACGTTGTTACTTCAAAATCTGGTGCATAGTTACTTCGAAATCTGGTGCATAATTACTTCGAAACCTGGTGCTTAGTTACTTCGAAACCTGGTGCATAATTACTTTGAAACCTGGTGCATAGTTACTTCGAAACTTGGTGCATAATTACTTCGAAATCTGGTGCATAATTACTTCAAAACCTGGTGCTTAGTTACTTCGAAACCTGGTGCATAGTTACTTTGAATCCTGGTGCTTAGTTACTTCGAAATCTGGTGCATAGTTACTTCGAAACCTGGTGCTTAGTTACTTCGAAACCTGGTGCATAGTTACTTCGAAACTTGGTGCATAATTACTTCGAAATCTGGTGCATAATTACTTCAAAACCTGGTGCTTAGTTACTTCGAAACCTGGTGCATAGTTACTTTGAATCCTGGTGCTTAGTTACTTTGAATCCTGGTGCATAATTACTTCGAAACCTGGTGCATAGTTACTTTGAATCCTGGTGCTTAGTTACTTCGAAACCTGGTGCATACTTACTTCGAAATCTGGTGCATAATTACTTCGGAACCTAGTGCATGATTACTTCAAAGCCTGGTGCATAATTACTTCAAAACCTGGTGCTTAGTTACTTCGAAACCTGGTGCATAGTTACTTTGAATCCTGGTGCTTAGTTACTTCAAAATCTGGTGCATAGTTACTTCGAAATCTGGTGCATAATTACTTCGAAACCTGGTGCTTAGTTACTTCGAAACCTGGTGCATAATTACTTTAAACCTGGTGCATAGTTACTTCGAAACTTGGTGCATAATTACTTCGAAATCTGGTGCATAATTACTTCAAAACCTGGTGCTTAGTTACTTCGAAACCTGGTGCATAGTTACTTTGAATCCTGGTGCTTAGTTACTTCGAAATCTGGTGCATAGTTACTTCGAAACCTGGTGCTTAGTTACTTCGAAACCTGGTGCAAAGTTACTTCGAAACTTGGTGCATAATTACTTCGAAATCTGGTGCATAATTACTTCAAAACCTGGTGCTTAGTTACTTCGAAACCTGGTGCATAGTTACTTTGAATCCTGGTGCTTAGTTACTTTGAATCCTGGTGCATAATTACTTCGAAACCTGGTGCATAGTTACTTTGAATCCTGGTGCTTAGTTACTTCGAAACCTGGTGCATACTTACTTCGAAATCTGGTGCATAATTACTTCGGAACCTAGTGCATGATTACTTCAAAACCTGGTGCATAATTACTTCGAAACCTAGTGCATGATTACTTCAAAACCTGGTGCATAGTTACTTCGAAACCTGGTGCATAGTTACTTCGAAACCTGGTGCTTAGTTACTTTGAAACCTGGTGCATAGTTACTTCGAAACCTAGTGCATACTTACTTCGAAACCTGCTGCATAGTTACTTCGAAACCTGGTGCGTTATTACTTCGAAACCTACTGCATAGTTACTTCGAAACCTAGTGCAAAGTTACTTCGAAACCTGGTGCATACTTACTTCGAAACCTGCTGCATAGTTACTTCGAAACCTGGTGCATACTTACTTCGAAACCTGCTGCATAGTTACTTCGAAACCTAGTGCATAGTTACTTCGAAACCTGGTGCGTAATTACTTCGAAACCTAGTAAAATTTTTGTCTCATCAGACCAGAGAATTTTTGTTTCTTATGGTCTGAGAGTCCTTTAGATGCCTTTTGGCAAATTCCAGGCGGGGAGTGGCTTCCGTCTGGCCACTCTACCATACAGGCCTGAATGGTGGATTGCTGCACAGATGGTTGTCCTTCTGTAAGGTTCTCCTCTCTCCACAGAAGAACACTGGAGCTCAGACAGAGTGACCATCAGGTTATTTATCACCTCCCTGACTAAAGCCCTTCCCCCCGATCACTCAGCCGACCAACTCTAGGAAGAGTCCTGGTGGTTCCAAACATCTTCCACTTATGGATGATGGAGGCCACTGTGCTTATTGGAACTTTCAGAGCAGCAGAGATTTATTTGTAACCTTCCCCAGCCTCTGCCTCGAGACAATCCTGTCTCAAAGTTCCACAGACAATTCCTTTGTCTTCATGCTTGGTTTGTGCTTTGACATGCACTGTCAACCCTGGGACCTTATATAGACAGGTGTATGCCTTTTCAAATCATGTCCAATCAACTGAATTTACCACAGATGAACTCCAATTAAACTGCTATAACATCTCAAGAATGATCAGTGGAAACAGAATGTACCTGAGCTCAATTTAGAGCTTCATGGCAAAGGCTCAAAATCTTTGAGGAAATAAATGAATCTAATCCATTTTGGAATAAGGCTATAACATAAAGAAAGGTGGAGAAAGTGAAGTGCTATGAATACTTCCAGATGCTCTGTATTTAAGAAAAAATGTGAATTATTAGGAATATGGTATAATAATAATAACAATAATAATAATAATAATAATAATAATAATAATAATAATAATAATAATAATAATAATAATAATAATAATAATAATAACAATGTGCTTGTATTTTTATTATATACAACATATTTTATTTTTATTACAATGCATGTTTTTAACCTTAGATCAAAGTATAATATTGCTTTAGACCATCCTAATAAAATACTGTCATTTGTTACAGTTGAATTTATAAACTACCATCAAGTTTTGACGGTTGAAAATGAAAAATATATTTTAATATTAATCAAAATATTTCTAACATTTTTAAGTTTACCTAAGTGGTCAGTTTTTGCATAAAGGGTTTATGTGCGTTAAGTTTATAATCAGAGACTATAATTTTTCACTTAACTCCATATATTAAAATCTATATGAATAAAAGAAAATGTCTTTATGCTACATTTCATATGGTAAACTAATGCGAAACTCCATATCAACCTTCACCATTAAAGCATGTGCATTATTGAGTTAAATATGAATCCATACCTGTTCAGATATTGAGCATGCAACTGCAAATGATTTCCAGCCACAACCAATCTCCAAAATGAGCCAATCAAAAAAGCAACACGACAAAACAATCAACACTCTCCTTGTCGGATGCCAAATCAGTGCAGGCATTGAAAAGTGCCCGCTTGATAATAAATTGATAACGTTACACAGTCAAATTGAGAGTTACATGTTTCGTTCTGTCTCTCTTCATTATGAAGGAGCTCAGAGAACTTGTCAGGGAGGCGCTTCCCGAAACGAGCTGAGAACGTGTTTACAAATTAATCGACAAGTAAATATTTAGAAGTACTTAAGAAGGCAAGGTGAATAATTTAGGTGCTGTTTGTGATTCTGAGTCTGCCATTCCAGAAGGAGACACCCTGGAGCAGGACAGGGTGGCTTTCATGTCTGGATAGCGCTGCATTGCTCTTGTCACTTACACCAGCGCTCTGTTTGTCTCCATGTGTTTATTATTTTGGCTTGCTAGTCTGGTGGAGCGCTGACGCTGAATTAATCTGGCAGTTGTGGTACAACCAATACAATTCTCTCATTCACTAACCACACACACATACATTCAAACCTGACAAACAGCCAGGTGATATAAAGACATTAATGGTATCAGATAAGCCTGTCATGTAATGAAGCACGTTTGCTCTGAAAGATACGAGAGGACTAAGCGTTTCTCCACGGATGGATGTTTTGTTAGACAGATAGTTTTTAGTGTATAACTGAACAATGCTTTTGAATGATGGCCCGAGGGTTATAAATAGATAAGAGACCACTGCGATAATTTAATGCACTTGGAATAACGGAGGTTTTTATAGCCTGGTCTTTTGAAAAATAATAACCAGATTATTCTCCCTCCCTCTTTTCTCACTCATTTTGACTGACTTGCAGTCCATTTCTCATTCCCATCAGATTAAATTGGAATTATTTGAAGGGATTAATCTTGGGAGAGAAGCCGAAAGCTTTGTCTGTTCTTGTTTTTATAATTCAGATCAAGGTTATTACTGTTATGAGCATTAGGTGGAGGTCCAGACAAGCGCTTGTCCTGTCACTTTGTTGTTTTAAGGTTATTTTAAAGCAGCCATTCACACACACACGCACACACACACACACACACAAAGGTATTTATTTTAACGATCTAGACGCAAAGTCTAAAGTGCATGGCACAAAATCATTAAGGGCCAAATCCACTTTACTATATTAAGGACAGAAAAATACAGTTTGCATCACGGCGCATGGTCTGACAGGGTTGTGCTTATTCTCTTAATGAGGTGTGTTGTGAGCATAACGTGCATTAAACCAATCAGAGTCCCATATCTCATTCCCTTTAAGAATCAGTTGCAACACACCATGGTGTATTTGCTTTTTACATGGCGGACTTTGTAAGTGGAAAAAACTGAACGCTTCTAGCGAGAAAACAGTTAAATAGACTATCTGCATGAATATAAAGAACGAGTCTCCTCCATTCAGCCTCTTTACTTTACTCCTTTACTTTCATGGATAAGGAAACAGTGTTGTATGCACTCGACTGAAGACATCCATCAACCTACATATATGATTTCAGTTATTAAGTAAGATTTGTTTCAAAACTATTTCTAAATCCATTTCTAGTTTCATATGCATTAATGTAATTTAGAGATAAATGTAGGCAGTTATTAGCAGCTTTGTGTAGTTTTCCGAGCAGTACATCATCATATAGCTTCACACAGTTTGGCAATAAATAAACGCATGAGGATACTTAAAGAGAAGGCGTGTTACCTCTCCGTCCTCTGGTAACATGCCAGATCCGTTACCCCGATCTGTACAGGGACCTAGCAATTTACAAATTAAGCACTGCTTAAGCACTAGTGATGGATATGTCTCCAAAACCTGACAGGTGGACAAATCTAAACTTGTTTTTATTAAAACAAATGTAAATATGCATTCATTTATTCATTCATTCATTTTCTTTTTGGCTTAGTTCTTTTATTAATCTGGGGTTGCCACAGCGGAATGAACCGCCAACATATGCAGCATATGTTTTAAGCAGCGGATGCCCTTCCAGCTGCAACCCATCACTGGGAAACATCCATTCACACAAATACACTACAGCCAATTTAGCTTATTTAATTCACCTATAGCACATGTCTTTGGACTGTGGGGGAAACCGAAGCACACGGAGGAAACCCCCTCGAACACAGGGAGAACATGCAAACTCCACACAGAAATGCCAACTGACCCAGCTGGGGCTCGAACCAGTGACCTTCTTGCTGTGAGGTGATCGTGCTACCCACTGCGCCACCGTGACACTCCATAAATACGCATATTAATAATAACATTTTAATAAAAATGCTAATTGTCATAAATAAACTCAAAAAATGTATACATTTATGTAGTAAATAATAATTTTTGTAACATTTTAAGCCTTTATTTTATTTTTTCATAAGTAAAGATATTTGTGTATTTCTGTACATCTTGTGTGTATTTAGTGTTTGAACACACATAGGCGCATAACTAGCACGCTAGCACGCTGTCCGCTGGACTTTAGACCAGCTTTTACTTGGTCAATGGCACCAACAATGTGCCTTAACTTTTTAGACCAGCACAGCCAAGAGTCCAGTCGCGCAAAGAGGCGCAAATGGATTTGCTATTTAAACAACGTGGGACAAAATGTGAAAATAAGGGCTGCGCTGGTCTGAAAAAAGCAACAAATCGTGCAAAACACGTCTTGCATCTTATTGCGGCGGGTCTATGATAGGGCCCAAACACACACATCAAGTTTTTTTTTATTTTTTTATTCAGGTACACACAGAATTTCATAAAAACACTCTGTCTCCATAGCCAGCTTTCTGTCAGTAACCTTCAAAAGCATGTGCGAGTGTGTGTACTTTGAAAAGTATGCCTTTATGACTGGCCTGTGTGACTCATTTCCATATTAGAGGAGTAAGAGGAAGAGACCCTGTACTTGCAGAGCATGATAATATCCCACAGTCTCACGAGAAATAGAAACATATCTTTTTTTTTACCAGTGTGCACTTAAATTTAAATGAAATTCCTGACATTTTATTTTTAGTATCAACGTGTGAATTTAGTGCGCCTATGCATATTCAGCATATGCATTAATGTAATTTATTCAGAGATAAAATGTAGGCAAATGTTAGCAGCTTTGTGTTGTTTTCCGAGCAGCACATCATTATTTAGCTTCACACAGTCTGGCAATAAATAAATGTATGAGGATACTTAAAGCGGAGGCTATTATATGTACACTTTGTTAGTAATTGTTTAATGCACAAACATCAAGAGGGACCTATTAGTCTAATTATCATCAGGCCCATTGTAATCTAAGGGTTTCTATATAGGTTCAAACTAGGGCAGAAGTCAGATCAGGACAGCGAATGTTAGTGAGTGTTTTATTCACTTGCAAAGTCTCACGACCCTCCACTACCATCCTTTTTTTGCTTCCCGTCTTCCTTCTCACCTTCTCGGCCCACTGTTTTTGTAGTAAAATTGATTTTTTTGGAATCCGTTCAAAGGTATGTGCTGTAGCACTGTAAGCAACACACAAAAACAGACAGTTGTGATGCTTGATTCTGATTGGTCAGTGTTTATTCGCATCTGTGTATGGCTGTGCAACAGCCTTAGCAACATAAACAATCGATATTTTGCCAAAACTGCTCCAAATATTATGTATCCCAGAAAACAAAAGTTGAACAGGCAGGTTGTGGATATTGAAACACTATTTTGTAGGGAAGAAAGACCTGTTGTTGGTTTTGTTAACTGATTTTATGCATTTTTGTTTCTCGAGTATGATTGGCTAAGACTTCTTTCTGCAAGTATCACCACAGAAACCACTTTGCAGTCTATATCATTTCGCCTAATGTAAACTGATGTAAACTGAGATTTATAGTTCAAATTCGTGATTTATTTATATAATAAAAGCTTTTTTCGATATGCGTTTCATCGATTTCAGAGATGTGAGCTCTAGGTCTTTACTGGCTGTTCAGCGCTTATGAACGCTGAGAGTAGCCTTACTTTAGACACTTTTTTTGGAATCCACCGCTGGCTCAGATGTATGTCTCTATTGTAGTTGAATAATGATATTTAAGTCTGCTGTGAATATCTAGCAGGCAAACTTTAATTTTAGTCTCATTAATCTGTCATGTGTTCCAGAGCAAACAGTTTCGGCTGAAGGCTTAGTTTTATATGTATTGATGTAATTTTAAAAGTCCAGTATGTAAGTTTAACACCCAGTGGTTGAACTAGGTATTGCACTCCTGGATCAAAACAAACGCTAGCGCAGGTTGCCAGATTGAGGACAGGAGCGAGTGATTTAAACCGTGTTCTGAATAAAAGCAACGGCACCCGATAGAAGAACTATTTTCCATATTAAAAGGAGTTTTTGTCCTAACCAACATCTCGAATTGATGTTTTAGAAATGGCTTCTATTTCTCACAGGTGAACATCAGAAAACTGACAATGATCACATCAGGTACACCTCATGTGCTTTATTCAGTGTTAAATGATAATAATGTGAGTTTGAATGGCATTTTGCATGACATTTAGTATCATATACTGAAAGCAGCAGCAGATAGTTCACCTCAGATCTTAAAATAAAATAAACCGTTTGAAATGAAACTTTAGAACTGTGAAATAATGCAAATCAAATATCAATGATTCAGCATGTACATTTAATAATGATAAAAAGGGTTCAAATGTAGCTAATAGATTATGAACCTTTCCATTTCATCAGTGAGTGTATATTCTGTGCTTCTGAATGGCTGTATTTAAATTTCTGTCGTGTTTCATCTGGTGCAAACAGCCAAATTGCTCATCTCATCACGAAGCGTGTTGTTAGGACATGCGGTTACAATGTAACCTGCTTACCTAAGTTAACATTCGTAATATTTAAATCATTTCCTAACTAATAACCACCTCATGTGGAATTCATTTCGGGTCTGCTACTATCTGCTACTAGGTCGCATTTCGATCACGGACGCATGCTTTGAGAGCCTTTCTGAATGAATGAATGAATGAATAAATGAATGATATAATTGGCTATACTGGCAGTGGGCAGGTCAAAATTACCAAAACAAAGACAGAGCTCTTGGAAAACACATTTTCAAAGCAGAATATCTGACTTCAGCATTGTTTTTTAGATAAACAAGAATGTTCATTTGGCATGTTTCTTAAATATCTGCAAACTTATTATGGTATTTTTAAGCTTTAGAAGAGTCAAAAACTTACATACAGCACCTTTAATCCTGTGTCTATTACTGCATTTGAACTCTCTGCCTTTGAATGTGTCTCTTTAAACTTAATCTGTTAATGTTTTAAATACTGTTAAATAGTTAATTTGTATCGTTAAATATTGGTGTTTAATAAAAAGTATTTGATATATCGAAGGTTTCCTTTGATAATTGTGCAGGATACTTTTTTACTACTTTAAATGATCCCATGTGACTGTCATTATGAGTGAATAAGTTTGAACTAAATACTTTTGTATTGAATGGTATCAAAGGATCAGGATGTAAACAAGGGTTTTAGTTTTACCACAAGACACTAATGTTCCTAAGAATTAACGTTTTTTTTTCAAATGAGTATTTTTTTTTTTTTTACTTAAAATAAAAAAAATTTCTTGCTTCTGTTGAACAAAACATAAGATATTTTGAGGAATTTTGGAGTATATTAGGGATGCAAGGAAAAAAAAATGTATCGTCCCGTTGTTCTCCCATGGTTAGGTGTGCCCTGTGATCTGCGGTTCAGAATATGCATTAATAATATTGGTTTGTTAATTAAAGCAACTTCAACAAAGCAGTTCCGCCTTTGTACGCTTCCGATTACCTTTCCCATCCATTGCACCTGTGAAGACCTGTCTAGTCACCACTTAGTATGTAAATCTGTTCTTGACAACCCGTTTCCTCACATGTCGGTGTGTGCATGTGGAGTTTCTGTGTGTTTCAGCATGGCAAGTAAAGGGGATAAAGCGTAAATGTGCATGTGAGGCCAAATCAAACTGCATTGCCGTCAGTATTTCAACAGACACTCAATAAAAATTCAGACAGGCACAAAAACATAATGAATGCCGTTTTTTTGTTGTTGTTGCAAAGATAGCCTAGATCAGTGGTCACTAACAGGCGGATCGAGGTCCGTGTCCAGACACAGAAGTGTCTCATACGGATACGGACATTCAACAGGTCTGTTACTTCACTCCCACTCCTTCTGGGTGTTCTTCTGCACCCGATCACTCCCGCTGTTCACTCTGTTTACAGACTCTGTTGGACTGTGCCCGCTGAATTAATTGCTTAAGTTTCATTCACTATAATGGTGCTGATAGTGAAACAGAGCTTTCTAAAATCATAATAAAACCTATAGAAATCATAAATAAAAATGTGTTGTTGCCTTAGTAATGCAAGCATAATGTAAACAGAAGTGATTAATACTTTAAAAGCTCAATTATTGTAAGGTGAAGTGGACGCGGTGAAAGCGGATCCAAACGCAGGGTTTATTAGCAGGATGGTCAGGCAAGCAACAGTCAACACAGGAGCAAACAGATGTATACGGTGAGTTGTGGTCAATAAACAGGCAGATGGTCAAAAGGCAGGAAGCAGACAATGTGAAACAAACAAAAGAAAGGTACAAACACGGATTGCAAGACAAGGAAAATGCTCACAGTAATGTTCACAGAATAACAAGACTCAGCAATGAGAGTGTCAAAGTGAGCCGTATATATGTGTGTGTGTGTGATCAGTCCATGCAGCATCAGCTGTGGGAGTGTAATCAATGGAGACTTGGAGCAGGTGTGTGTTGCATGACTGGATCTTGTAGTCCATATGCCAGCAGATTTGGAGTTCTCCAGCGATCTGCATGGGCTAGATTGCTGGTGACTGTGACAATTATTCAGATGTGTTGACATAATTATGATCTACATAATTGGTTGACACTGTCAAGATGTAAACAAGAAAAATGGGAAATTTAAGCTCATTTTCTTAAGCAATTTATTTGAACATACAATTTTCAAAATGTCCTACTTTTATTTAATTAATGCGAGAACATGCAAATCTACAGTCATGTGTGTGAAGCTGTTGCATTGTCAGGTGGTTGTTACCCCAAAAAAATATGTTTATTGTTCTTTGATTTGTTCAGTAGGCATTTCTTTTCAAAGCATAGCACAAAATTGTACCGTACCAAAACCGTGATACATACCAAATCATGAGTATTGAGCTGTTGCACCCCTAGTTGCACCCTGTTGCACCCCTAGAGTGTATACATTATTATGTACACCTGTCCAACTGCTCATTAACGCAGCATCATTAACATGGCAGCATCTCAGTGCATTTAGGCTTGTAGACATGGTCAAGACAATCTGCTGCAGTTCAAATGGAGCATCAGAATGGGGAAGAAAGGTGATTTAAGTGACTTGGAACATGGCATGGTTGTTGGTGCCAGACAGGCTGGTCTGAGTATTTCAGAAACTGCTGATCAACCGTATCTAGAGTTTACAGAGAATGAGAAAATAGCCAATGAGCGGCAGTTCTGTGGTTCAAGCTGATAGAAAGACAACAGTAACTCAAATAACCACTCAATCAGTTCACTATACTCAAATGGCCTTCACAGTCACCAGACCCTCAATCCAACAGAGCATCTTTGGGATGGAGTCGAACGGGAGATTTGTATCATTAATATTTAATATTAAATAATAACATTCACATAATGTAAATTGGAGTAATGTATATGCTGTTTATGACAAAGACCATTTTTTAAAGATAGACAATGCATGTTTTATTGTGCGGAAAAAAGTGAAATGAGAATTTCACATACGTTAAAATATTGATAGCACATGGGAACAGTTGCGTTAACATTCTGTTGCTATTCACTGTCACTGTCAGAGATTTTCAGATATATTTATTTAGTAAAAAGGATATAATTTAAACACTACTACATATATTTGACCCTTAATATTGTTTTTATAAAATAGTTACTGTACCACACAATACAAATAAAGCACTCAAGACATGCTGTGTTGTGAAATTCATCATGGCTGAAGGTTGCATGCTTCTAATGTATTGCATATATCAGTGGAGTTTGTACCTGTTCATGTGTGTTCATTAGAGTCGGCTCAAAGAGAAGTAGAAAGTAGTAAGAGAAAGTGCTGCACTTGTTGTGTGGGTGTGGGTGTGTGACAGTGCCATGGTGTGAGAACACAAGGAATCTTCTGCTTTCACGCTCATTATGACAATATTTTCACTTCCTTTTGCAGTTGTCAGTGCTTTGGAGTGACTGTGTGTCACTTACAGCCTGTAGTCACAGCCACTGTCACTATCAATATAAATACCAGCAGAATCTTTCGTTTCTGCAGGTATCAATGTCTTGCACAGACAAACACACACGCACACATCTTTATGGGGATTTGTCACAGACATAATGATTTTTATACTGTACAGACTGAACATTCTATCCCCCTACTCCAACCCCTCCCCGAATCAAAACCCTCCCAGCAAACAATCTTCATTTTTACATTTTCAGAATACAAAATTTTGCGTGATTATGAAACAAAAGTACCCTAAAATATCAAAATTCACTGGTATTGCTATGTTAGGTATGGTATTGCAATTGCAATGTATAAAATACAATGCATTAGGAGGTTGATGCATTATTCATACGGATCACAACCCACGGTTCGGATCACACCTGACCCACAGATTAATACATATATACATTTTTTTACTTTAGTCAATTTGTAACAATTGCAGAGAGATCGCGTCATTCAAATCACGTGTAAGAAAGCATTTAGGCTTTCCTGTAAAATATAATGATGACAGAAGGAGTTGTGGTAGGTTATTCAGGATGTGGTGGGTTTCTTAGGTTATTAAAGGTGTTTTCTGTCACTACTTGTTTAGCCTGCATTAATGCATTCAGTGTAAGCTGCATGGTTAATCAATAAAAGATCAGGATCTCAACACCCATGCAACATAAATTTTAAATGATGATGATTTGCATATGTTTATTAATCCTTCAAGTCGCTGCATTTAAATCTGTGTTTGAAAAATGCAAAAATCAAGAAAGAGATTCCGTCTTTAGGTCTAAATAACACAGAAGTTCTGAGATCACAGTTTGTTGTTTAGATATAACTACTGATGTGTAAAAGTTAAAATCACCATCATATGCATTTAACTTGATGCTCAAAAATGGAAGTTTTAGGCAGCGATTACATTATTTAATTAATAGGTGGCGACAAGCAGCCATCAAAAATATGCCATTGAATAATTCTTTAAAAATGATCCATCTAGTAATGAAACATGAGTGAAAAACTGAATCATTTATTAAAACTAGACTAGTTCTGTTTGTTAAAACCAAAAGTTTCTGGCAGTGCTGTTTTTGTAATAAATTGAAAGCAAGTTACATTTGTTTCCTCCCCTTTTTGGCTGATCCGAAAAATGTTTCAATCCGTGACTATAAAAATATTATCCAAAGCATGAGATTTGTGATCCGTTTACACCACTACAATGTATACCCCCACACACACTATTTTTGATCACTTATAGACTTTAATGACTAGATTTATTAAACCCTCTGAATTATTAGCTCCCTTGTTTATCCCCCCCCCCCCAATTTCTGTTTAACAGAGTGAAGATTTTTTCAACACACTTCTAATCATAATAGTTTTAATAACTCATTTCTAATAACTGATTTATTTTATCTTTGCCATGATGACAGTAAGTAATATTTGACTAGATATTTTTCAAGACACTTCCGTACAGCTTAAATTGACATTTAAAGGCTTAACTAGGTTAATTAGGTTAACTAGGCAGGTTAGGGTAATTAGGCAAGTTATTGTATAACGATGGTTTGTTCTGACTATTGAAAAAAATAAATAGCTTAAAGGGGCTAATAATTTTGACCTTAAAATATTTTTTTTTATTTAAAACTGCTTTTATTCTTGCCGAAATAAAACAAATGCGACTTTCTCCAGAAGAAAAAATATTAATCAGACATACTGTGAAAATTTACTTGCTCTGTTAAACATAATTTGGGAAATATTTAAAAAAGAAAAAAAAAAATCAAAGGGGGTTTAATAATTCTGACGTCAACTATATAAGTTTTATATTTCAGATTTTTTAATTCAATTCATCTTTATTTCTATAGTGCTTTTACAATGTAAATTTTGTCAAAGCAGTTTAACATTGAAGATCTAGTTAATTGAAATTGCATCAGTCCAATTTATGGATGATATTTTTATATGATATATGTCTAATCAGCCCTAAAAT